>NC_086185.1:9505000-9859166 GCF_023053635.1 Elgaria multicarinata webbii
CACTAAATTCCATTCCATTCCTCCTCACATCCAATTTTCTACCCTGTGTCGTCGTCGTCCCCAAAAGTCAGGCAGAATTCTATGAGCTTTATCACACCAGGGTTACACTGTGCAATCACTGTGAATTGCGTGCAAAGAACTCCAAAGTTTTCCATCTTATAATCTGCCTTTATTGTGAAGTACTCTGAAGTTTTCCATCTTATAATCTGCTTTTATTGTGAAGTACTCTGAAGTTTTCCAGTTTATAATCTGCTTTGACTGTGAAGTACTCCCATGCATCCTGCTTTAATTGTGCTTCTAAGGCAAAAGACCCGACCTATTTTGGCACTACTTTTGGAGTGAATCATTTGTTGTTTTCCGAGTGGCCACTGGGGGTGCAGGAGCAGGATTTGATACGTTTAAAGAAAAATTAAACAAATTCTTTCATCTGCATAAGTTTTAAAGATAAAGACATCAAAATTGGCACAGTAATAGATATTAAGGAGAACTTTAAGCATACCAAATTTGAATCAGATTGGGTCATCCGTTGATTTTTAATGATTTTTTACATTTCCTCCTTAAACCCCTTTCCTGGTATGCAAAGGATCTTAGGAGCGTTGCCACCTGGAGTGTGATTTAGCTAGCAACAACAACAACAACAACAACTTAGTGCTGTAGGGGATAATTCGAGGGAAAGCTATTTGGGCACTGAGCATGCTTAGTCATTATTGGACTGTTTAAGGGATTTTCCCCTACCCTTAAGTGTATTTGTACTTTTGCAAACATTGAGTCTCCACTGAGTTTGGCTACAAATGCATCAGCACCCTCTCCCAAACATCAGAAATAGAGGGAACATTTTTCTTCCGGTGGGGTGGGACTGTCTTCAGAGTTTTCGTATATAGCAGGCCTGCTTGATGGACCGAGAGGATCAGAACAGCATATTATTGACCTGGACTCTAAATCTTTAAAACCCACCTCATTCCACATGCAGTCTTGCTGCCTTTTATGCAAGAGATCCCTCAGAAACCTGCCTTTGGGTATTAGATATCAGTTGTTTGTTATTAGATATCAGTTGTTTGGCATGAAACATTGTTTAATCAAATCACTCATGAAGTCATAGAATCCCAGGGCCAGAAGAAACCAAAATTAATCTAACCCAACCCCTTGCTATGAGGCTGAGCAGAACAACCAGAAAGATCATGTCACAGCCACACAGCCACAGCAGCTACGTCTTGACATAACAGCAGCCATGTTTGATCAATCTGATTCATCTAAAAAGAAAGGTCAGATGTTGGGCATTGCTAAACAGTTGAGCAACAGCTTTTAGAAATTGTCTGTGTTTCACAAGACCCCCATCCACCTGTATCTCTCTTGTGCAAATCGAGAGTCAATGGGAAAGCTAGATTTCCCGTTTTTCCCTAGCAGCCGAACCAGATCCCATTTTCCCCAAGTCACCTTGGTAACAGGTCTGCTGCAGGAAAGTTGTGGTCATCTAGAATTTCCATTTTGGTAAACAAGCTTTCTGCTCATGCTCTAGTTGCTTCTGCTGAACTTGCTAATAAAAGCTGGTTGTGTATCCAATATTGGGGCAGAGAGAGAGACTTGGCACCTTGCTTGAGGTGCCCCCTCTTTCTCTCCGCTGCAGCGATTCCTTTGACCCCCCCAAAAGTTATGTTGTACTGGAAAGTGTCTTCGAGTGTTTGGGCCAGCACAGTTCACATCTGGAGTACACATCTAGGAGTAAAGAACTGTTGTGCTCTGTGTGTGTGTGTGTGTGTGTGTGTGTGTGTGTGTGTGTGTGTTTCCTTCATTACTCTACACATTTTCATTATCACGGATTTAATTCATTTCCATATTCATTCATAAGAAATCATAGTTGTTTCATTATTCATTTGTGAAAATGGCACACCATTTACACAAATCTACCCTGAGTCCACTGCTCCTTTCAGTTTTCACTAGTATTCTCAGCCTTATTCACACCTTATACTTGTGTAGGCCCAGCAGTGTGGCCCCACTCCTTTGCAGTGCAGGAATGCTGTATCATAGAATCATAGAATAGCAGAGCTGGAAGGCCATCGAGTCCAACCCCCTGCTCAATGCAGGAATCCACCCTAAAGCATCCCTGACAGATGGTTGTCCAGCTGCCTCTTGAAGGCCTCTAGTGTGGGAGAGCCCACAACCTCCCTAGGAAACTGGTTCCATTGTCGTACTGCTCTAACTGTCAGGACATTTTTCCTGATGTCCAGCTGGAATCTGGCTTCCTGTAACTTGAGCCCGTTATTCTGTGTCCTGCACTCTGGGATGATGTTACATGCATATAACATGTGAACAGGGCTCTCTTCATTCCTCTCATCTCCTCTTCCATCACATTGTCTACATCACAGTTAACCAGATGTACATACATACCAGCTATTACCAGGAACGATTCCTATTATCTGGCCCCTGTTCCTGCAAAGCCGCTGTCCTTATTTATTATTAGTGCTGTGCAAAAAATAAAAAATAAAAACTTCCACATTTATTCAATCATTCTCATTCAATTTGCTTCCAAAAGGAAATACAACAGAGAAGGAACTTCAGAGAAATTCTCATGGGTTGGGTTTCTGGTGCTTACCGTACATAGGCCTTGGCTAAAAAGTGTACCCAAGTGTCCCGTTTTTCATTCTACAATCACCTCTCTGACAGCCTGGAGCCTCCTCGGTTTCTCACACTTCAATTAAAGACAAGGGGAACACATCCTGAGGTAATTCCTCCCATAGGGCCTTTTCAGAGCAGCGATTAGGTAAGTGCAAAAACATCACAACAATAAATGACAGAAACAACCTGAGAATGAGGCAGAACAATGGAAGCCTCTTTCATGAGGAGGGGGGGGGTGTCAGGAAATCAGAGGACAGATTTTGCCTCAGAGCTAGCTCCGCTTCTTCCCTGGGGTAGACACAACATCATGTGCCCCCCCCTTACACCTGCATTGTGGTGGATGCAAAATGGGAGCCAGCCTGCCAACACAGTGGATGCTGAGGCAACATGAAGAAAAAGAAAGAAGCTGCACTACAACCTCGCCAATGGTGAGCCCTACCTGTGAGAAACTTAAGAATTTCTCTCCCCTACTGGGTAAATTTGGATAAATTTGGTGAAATTGTTCCCCCAGATTCTGCCCACAAACAGGGTAGCGCTTGAATTTCAAGAGGCTGTTGCACACAGCTCTGTTTTGTTTTTGTTTTATCATTTGGGGATGCCTAGCTAATGTTTCTTTTCTTTTTAAAGTGAAACTAGCTGTACCCTGCCACGCGTTGCTGTGGCTCAGTCTGGTTAAATTGAAAAGAAAAAAAAGACAAAGCAGATGTTTCTAATATGTTTAATTTCACAATGCTTGTGGATATACAATATTTTTAGTTGTTCCATTGTCTGTGTAGATATAGAGATTGTCTGGTTTGCCGACTCTAGAACACGCAACATATAATTGTCCATGTGAGAAGCAATCTGTGTCTAGATCTAAACCGCACAATTCTAAAGATTGGCCCTGAGCTTTGTTGATGGTGATTGCAAACGCCAATCGAATGGGGAATTGCAATCTCTTAAATTGAAATGGCATATCTGTTGGAATCATAGGAATGCGAGGAATGAGGACATCTTCACCTTTGAAAGGTCCTGTCAAGATTGATCTCCGACTATAACAATTGCCACTTCGTCTATAGTTGGAGCATTGAATCTTCGCACATGTTCTCCAGCAGGCGTTTTGTCAGCATGAATAACAATCTTGTGTGTATCAGATGGCATCATGTCAATTGCTGTTTTGAACAAATGTACTAAATTGTTTTTTTCGTGAAGTAGCTGTTGCAGTTTTGAAACGATGGACCTTTTTATGCCGGTATAAATTCCGCAGCGTGCATTCAATTCATCATTGCCATCACCAATGAAATACATTTGTAGGAATTTATGTTGACTATCTTGAAACGGAAGGAAGGAGTCGGCTTTATGATAAATTTGTCCTTTGACTTTGAAAGTTGGCATAAATGGAGCTGTGATGATTTCTGCACTGAACGACGTCATTTGGAAGCATGAGTTGTATTTCCTGATGTTAGATAGGAAATGCTTTGATTCTGCGGTATATCCGGCAAGCAAAGTTTGTAATGGCTCTGGTGGTTCTCCAAGTTGAGGCAGTTTAATTTTTCCAGCAGCGCAACACATTCCTTTTGTTTCTCCATTAAATTTAAGAGCCTTGCAATAAGGACACACTTCAGTCATAGTGCCGATGAGAACATGCCACCTCAAACTATAATCATCAGCTGGGCGAATGCAAGGCGATTGTAATCGTGTGATTGTTTACCACGGAGTCGTGTTTGACGCTGATGTGCTGTTTCTCATTGACGTCTTTCAGCCACTCTCAGCCTGTCGCATTCATTCTGTTGAGAACAAAGCAGATCTGAAGCTGTAGAATGCGATTGCTGTGCTCGCAACCGTGCATCCTCAAGTCTGGCTGAACGTTGCTTGGCTGGTTCCTTGGCACGTATTTGAGGCATTCTTTTTCTTTTTTTCTCGTTTGCTGATGCCCGTTCTTCCTCAGTCTGATTTGCAATTTCTCGTCGCAGTGCTTCCGCTCTGCGAGTACGACAACCTAAGTGTGATCTTCTGCGAGGCATTATTTGGATGAAATAAAGCAGATTGTTTGGTTTTTAAAAAAGGATGTTTTTACGGTGAGGAGGTTAGTGGAAACTCCTGGCAGTTACCTTTCTTCAGAACGTGTAACTGTCACAGGTGTGACATCTATATTCACTCAGCCAATTGTGAGAGAATATGCAAATAGGAGAGGAGGCAGAGGCAGTGGATTGGCCTACTGGTTGGCAATATCACAATGACTTATAAGAGCAAATAGGAGAGAACATGCAAATAGGAGAGAAGGCAGAGGCAGTGGATTGGCCTACTGGTTGGCGATGTCACAATGACTTATAAGAGCAAATAGGAGAGAATATGCAAATAGGAGAGAAGGCAGAGGCAGTGGATTGGCCTACTGGTTGGCGATGTCACAATGACCTATAAGAGCAAATAGGAGAGAACATGCAAATAGGAGAGGAGGCAGAGGCAGTGGATTGGCCTACTGGTTGGTGATGTCACAATGATCAGCAGGACTGGTTTTGAGGAGGCCTATTTCTTCGATTTTAAGACAAACCTTTGACCCCATAGAGAACATAGTTACATAACAACGCTCGCGTATTCGAACGCAACGCTGTGTCAAAATTTCAAATAATCGGTGAAGAACTTTCGGAGATATAAAAGCATGTTTTTACGGTGAGGAGGTTACTGGAAACTCCTGGCAGTTACCTTTCTTCAGAACGTGTAACTGTCACAGGTGTGACATCTATATCCACTCAGCCAATTGCGAGAGTACATGCAAATAGGAGAGGAGGCAGAGGCAGCGGATTGGCCTACTGGTTGGTGATGTCACAATGATCAGCAGGACTGGTTTTGAGGAGGCCTATTTCTTCGATTTTAAGACAAACCTTTGACCCCATATAGAACATAGTTACATAACAACGCTCGCGTATTCGAACGCAACGCTGTGTCAAAATTTCAAAGCAATCGGTGAAGAATTTTCGGAGATATTTTTAGGGTGCTGCAGAGTTCAGTCTCTCTCAGTGGAGAGTGGGGGTGCACATCAATTGCAGAGCACAAATGGTTAAATATCCATGCATGAGCAACAAGGGCAACGTTCAGTTTTGTCACATACTATAGCTGCTGGAAGGTGGTTTGAACGGCTAACAAACGTTAGGACTATAATGTTTGCCTAAAAGTGAACGACGGCGTATTGTGGGTACCATTAAAGACTAACAACATTTACATCATCTTCCATGGACTGGACTCCACTTCATCAGATGCATGAAGTTTGTCCTCATGTGGAGTGTGTGTGTGTGAGAGAGAGAGAGAGAAAGAGAGAGAAAGAGAGAGAGAGGAGAGGAGAGAAAGAGGAGGAGAGAGAAAGAGAGAGAGAGAGAGAGAGGAGAGAGAGAGAAAGAGAGAGAGGAGAGAGAGAGAGAGAGAGAGAGAGAAAGAGAGAGAGAGAGAGAGAGAGAGAGAAAGAGAAAGAGAAAGAGAGAGAGAGAGACCTAATCTACACCAAGCAGGATATAGCAGTATGAAAGTGGTATATGGCATGTGTCAATGGGCCCCAACAGTTGTCAGTGCCCTTCAATACCGCAATAAAGCAGTCGTGTGGTTCCCGCCTTTTATATACTGCTTTCATACCACTTTCATAATGCTATATATCCTGCTTGGTGTAGATGTGGCCTGAGACAGAAAGAATACATACACCATGGGTAGGCAACCTGGTACCCTCCATATGTTTTGGACTACAACTCCCATCATCCCTAGCCAGTATGGCCAATGATTACAGGAGTTGTAGTACAAAATATCTGGAGGGTACCAAGCTGCCTACTACTCACTCCCCAGCAAGACTATTGCCATCTCTCTCTCTTTCTCTCTGTATAAGACTTTTGCAAGATAAAAACAAAATCAATTGCTTATAGGGTAGTAAGATTCAGGTACTAGTTTTTTTAAAAAAAATATGGTGGCAACCCCAGTGAAGCATTAACCCCATTGAATGCACAGGATCCAAGTGCAATGCTCTCAAAGCCCTGGACTTGGATGGGTGCATCTTTCCGTTTCAGTTTCTCCTGTGTTTGAATCTTTTCAATCTCAAATTCTTCTTGCCCTGAATATGGAAAACTCTTAACATTTCTGGTAAATTCTGATCAAAACTGAACCAATTTCTTGCCCATCCTACTCATATCAACCTCATCCAAGCTTCCCACATCAACGACTGGATCTTTGACCCATCCCCATCTGAGGTATAACCACTAACCTGTAGATCACATTGGAAGATGAGCAGGTAAATGGACCTTTGATGTGGTGGCCACTGGCCAGCATAATTAGGTACTTCAGCTGGCATCTGTGTTGCCAAGTCTGTTGGGCAGCCCAGTAATGAGAAAGCTTCACGTCTTCCACTAAATGCATTTAAATCAGAAGAGGAAAGGGCACTGCAGTCTAAATTAATCCAGCATGTAACTGTGGATTGATCTCTTCAGCTATGTAGTGGGGAAGGAGGGATCCTTGTTATAAAAACAGCAGTGTTAGTTCCAAACATATTCCTGGTTTACATCAGTGAAATGGTGGACGATATAGAAGTATGATTTTCCTACACAGCCTAAAAGGAGACGCACATTGGTAAAGGCTGGGTCAAATCTTTCACAAACTCAGTCCGTTCAAAATCCCCAAAGTGGAGCTTAAGTTGGAACAGCGGTGATTAAATTTTCCCTTTAAAAACTTTTTCTACACTTCCATATATGCAGTGTTTGAAATGAGAAGAAATGGGAGATTGGTGATCAGATCAACACACTTTTGAGGCAGAATTCTTCCAAGCCTATAGAACTACAATTCCAAACACCAGCACTAGTAGCATTAATGTGAGTGTAAGAAAGCGCACATCAGCATTATTTTTTGCTGGTTGTTTATTTTTTATTTTTTAATTTTTTATTGCATTTATATCCTGCCTTTTTCCCGAGGTGGCATACATAATCCTCCTCCTCTCCACTTTATCCTCACAACAACAACCCTGCGAGGTGGGTTGGGCTGAGACGGTGTGACTGGCCCAAAGTCACCCAGTGGGTTTCCATGGCAAAGGGGGGACTAGAACCTGGATCTCCGGACTCACGGTCCGACACTCTAGCCACTACACCACACTGGCTCTCTTAGCCTTTCCTGGTGTCTTAAAATATACTCTGTTCAGAACAAGTGCTCAAAAATATATCCATAATTATTTGGGCATCTTTCTACAACTTGGGTCTCTTGGTCTCTCTCTCTCTCTTCTTTTTCTTTTTTTAAAAAGACTTTTCTAAATAATAATAATATATAAAATTGAAATAAATAAATGGGACATGGTTAATATTGCATTTGAAGAATGCATTGTGCCTGGTTAGGGTGGCGTCTTAATATGCTTGTCTTTTCAATTTCTATCTTGTACTACATTCATGACTAATGCTTACAAAGTTGCATTCTTATTGCAGGTATGGTACTAAAATAAGGGACCACTGTCTAGTTTAATTATAGTGAATGGGGGGGGGCAGTTTCCAAACTGGTTTCCCATCCAAAGGGTCAGGAAGAGTCCTTTGGATGCTTTTCACCCAGACAAAATTACAGAGTTACACCAAAGTCCTTAATTTTGTATGGGTCCTGATCGTTTCGGTCACCTGGTGAACATTCAGTAGCACAGGAGTGGGGGATCAGTTTCCCACAAATGAAGGCTTAGCTAACATGAAATCCTCCCTCCCTCTTTTACACTTATTAAAATGAACTAAAGGCTAGTTCAGTCTCAAGACCTGAGAAAAGGGTTATTAAGAGCCTGATTAAGTCAATTAGGCTGCTTGGGGATTCCTCAGTGCTGTGGTATTGTTAGCTAGGAAGCCTAATAAGACAATTAGCATTAATTAAAATCAGCCTGATTGATTAGCACACATAAATCTGAACATCAGGCTTACACAAGAGGTTATGGGAATGTTCAGGTGGCATGTGCTACCCAGGGCTGCAAATTAAGCAGTGAAATTCAAGGCATGGGCCACCAGCCATCTTGGTCACCATTTAGGCGATCCTGAACCGCCATTTCTCATTTTTCTGCAGGCCGCTAAATTACCCTAAAACAATCCTTGGTTTTCTCAAATTGAATTTCTCTCTCTCTCTCTCTGCATTTCTTTCTAGCTTGCCTTTTCTCAGAAGAGCTGTGGGAGGGTATATTTACCTTCATTGAACAAAATAAGAATGTTGCCATCTAAAATAACAAAAACCACGAAAATAAATTTTCTGCAAGATAAAAGAACATTGCTTATAGGGAAATAAGGTTAAAAGATGTGTGTGCATGTGTTTAGTAACTGTTTTGTTACTTCTGGATGTGGAAAATGCAATCACGTTACCACTATTCTACAACCCAGTATGCAAAATTTCCTTTAAAGAAAATGAGTGTTCAGTTTAATTTACCTGTGGGTGGCCATTTCTGTGAACTTTACCTAACCAGTTAATTTTATGTGCTATGGTACATGTAATTTGCAAACCAAACACAATGGAACAGAGTTCCTTTATATCTTCTTAGACAAGATTTCAAGCATACTGGTGTAAAGGATTATTGTAATAACATTTGAAAGTAGTGGGCGAAGTTTGCTGTAACCACCTACGATTCTAAATAATTCCATAGCTGTCCAACACGTAAGTGAAGTTTCTAACAAAATTTCTTGGAAGTCTTTTGTATAGCCCTAATTTTGTAAGTTTTCTTCTTTTTTAAAATCTAAGGCAGAAGACTGAGAGCAACTTTAAACAAGCGTTTTATAGTACGTGCGTGACTAGCCACTCACGGATATTCACTGGTCATTTTGACAATGATGTCAGCTTCCCATGCACGTCCCACTCCATTTCCTGGTTTTCGCAATAAAAAATAAACCTCAGAAAACCAGACTCTTCTGAAATATATCTGTATTTGTCAAGATTTCCTGCCGTGTGCAGGTGAAGTTGAACTGTAATATGCCCACTAGAGGGCACTGTCCCATTGAACTGTACAAGCAATGTGGTTGCTGCTCTTTTTCGCATGTAATTTCAGCTTGTTGCAAATGCAGAAGAGAAGCTGGAAGCAGAGCTATGGTAAGGAAACATGATTTCCCACTGTCTGAAGGAGCCTTTAGACAATATTTCCATTGACATCAATGGAAAAAAAGAAGGTAAGTTTAAGTGAGAGGCTACATCATAATTTCAACACTATGCCCAGGTCAGTTCTTCTTGTCTCTTTGCATCACATATAGATCAGAGTTTAATTTTGCAGGATCCGTTTTTTTAGTTTCACAGAAATATGCATAGAGGCAGAAAATGTGTAGGAAGAATGAGAAGCTCATTCTCAGACTTAGAAAAGATTTATAATATGACAAGGCCGAATACGCCACCACATTTCAAAGAAATCTTTCAGGCTTAATAAAGCCGCCTTATCGCTGTAATCTAAGAATCACAAAGCAATCAGGCAATGCATGCTTTCTTGGAAATTATTTTGAGGCAATCTTTCAAGAACAATTCCAATTGCAGCTGTTAAAAAGCAACTATTTATCATCTTCTGATTCATCCTTGTTATTTAAAGCCCCCTCTGATTTGAAGGATTTGGGTTATATTGTCATGAAGCAGCTGAGAAGTCATAAATCTTCCTATCAATTCTAATAGCAGACTTTTTCAAGCAATTGTCTTGTTGTTGTTGTTTTTAAAAAATAAGCTTTTGAAAGATTTAAGCAAATATTTTTTTAAAAAAATCTCAGCGAAGCGATATGGCTGCAAGAAAGGCAAATGCTATTTTGGGCTGCATTAATAGAAGTATAGCTTCTAAATCACGTGAGGTACTGGTTCCTCTCTATTCGGCCCTGGTTAGGCCTCATCTAGAGTATTGTGTCCAGTTCTGGGCTCCACAATTCAAGAAGGATGCAGACAAGCTGGAGCGTGTTCAGAAGAGGGCAACCAGGATGATCAGGGGTCTGGAAACAAAGCCCTATGAAGAGAGACTGAAAGAACTGGGCATGTTTAGCCTGGAGAAGAGAAGATTGAGGGGAGACATGATAGCACTCTTCAAATACTTAAAGGGTTGTCCCGCAGAGGAGGGCCAGGATCTCTTCTCGATCCTCCCAGAGTGCAGGACACGGAATAACGGGCTCAAGTTAAAGGAAGCCAGATTCCGGCTGAACATCAGGAAAAACTTCCTGACTGTTAGAGCAGTGCGACGGTGGAATCAGTTACCTAGGGAGGTTGTGGGCTCTCCCACACTAGAGGCATTCAAGAGGCAGCTGGCCAAGCATCTGTCAGGGATGCTTTAGGGTGGATTCCTGCATTGAGCAGGGGGTTGGACTCGATGGCCTTGTAGGCCCCTTCCAACTCTGCTATTCTATGATTCTAAGCCTAGGTCCTCCATGCCCTCAGCTTCACTTCACTGACCCCCAGACTGCATAGCTTAGTGTTTAATTTTTCAATATGAACTAATTTTTATTCCATCTCACCTCTCCTTTCTGTGAGATACGGCCGATACCAATTCTGGAACTGAGAAAGAAAGCAGGTTGACCTCGACGTGTCACAGTAATCTTGCTTCATTTGGAAACCTTGCTTTTCAGGAGAAGCAGCTGAGGCCTGGATTATAGATATAGGAGAAGTAGGAATGGAGACGTCTGTCAGTTTTGCTTTCTCCTACATTTGTATTTTTCAGATATTCAATTATTTATTTATTATGCATGATCCTTTTGCTCTCTATTTTATTTTATTGATTTATTTGTAACATTTGTATATGACTCCACATCTGGAATTGATTTCAGAGAAGTGAGCATACAAGGTAAGATAGTAAAAGGATAAAATTATTAATACACCATATTAAACTTTTTTTAAAAAAAAATGCCAATAAAAAACCCATGGTTGGTCAGTTGAGGACTGCTTCCTGGAATGGAGCTGTTTTCAAGAGGTGCCAGAAACAACCCAGTCTTGGCACCTGTCTGACTTCCAGGGGCAGGGAGTTCCAAAGAAAGGGGGCCACCACACTGAAGGCTCTTCTCTGCATGGACTCCAGCTGTTGCTATCCTCACAGCAACACTGTGGGGTAGCTTAAGACAGGGAGTCATTGACTGGCCCACCCAGTGAGCCTTATGGCTGAGTGGGGACTAGAACTCTGGCCTCCTGAGTCCCAGTCCCACTCTCTAACCACTACACCACAGTGGCTTACAGTAGCCCAAAGTTTTTTCCATCGTGAATATGGAGAATGGTGTGAATTTTTGATAGATGATTAGAA
Organism: Elgaria multicarinata webbii; assembly: GCF_023053635.1. Taxonomy (NCBI): domain Eukaryota; kingdom Metazoa; phylum Chordata; class Lepidosauria; order Squamata; family Anguidae; genus Elgaria; species Elgaria multicarinata. The sequence goes on from NC_086185.1 coordinate 9,516,813, forward strand.
AAACTGAACTGAAGCAAAGTTATCGCTCATCTGCCCCAGCCAAATTCAATAGGTACACAGAGAAGACCATGCTATGCCTGAGTGTTATATAGATATTAAAAATAAGTAGCCTGCCTGAAAGAGAAAGAGAGAGAGATGACAATCCTAATTTAGTATGAAATGATTGAATATCCATGGATTCAAATTCAAGCTGCATTCAAGAGGCAGCTGGACAACCATCTGTCAAGTATGCTGTAGGATGGATTCCTGCATTGAGCAGGGGGTTGGACTTGATGGCCTTTTAGGCCCCTTCCAACTCTACTATTCTATGATTCTATGAAATCCAGTCATTTAAGAGCGAAGCACTCAGAGCCCAGGATCTGGATGGACCAATCTGTCCTGGAAAGAGCAGAGCATGGATTTCTGTGCTAGAGGCCCCAGAGTCTCTCCCTCAATGCCCAGAAGATGTGAGAAGGCAACCCCCTGCTTCCTCTTCCACTGGGCAGAGGATGGGGTCCATGGCCATGTCAGAAAAGCTCACCAAGCCTATGTGCCTCATTGTAGCCAGCAGATGAAGCAAGGAAAGGTCCAAAATGAACAGACTGTCTCCATGAAGTACCCAGATGGTGGGCCTTCTCTGTACCATCTGGAAAACACTCTCCCATGCCATCGAGGAAGCAAAAAATGTGACATCTTTTAAACGCCCCCTGAAAACACACTTGTTCACCCAGGCTTTCCCTAGGCTGTAAATTAATTATGCTGCTCCATTTTACTGTTCCTTGATTTTTATTTCTATTTTTACCGTAGTTGGAAGTGTTTTTAATACTGTGAACTGCTGAGAGGTGTTACTATCTTCAGATTTATATAAACGCCACAAATGAATCAATACAATAATAAAGGCCAAGCAGACTCTTCCACATGCTGGGCCATCTCATTTGGGCCCATACTCCGGCCTTGTCTTGCTGTGCTTCGCTCTGAAGACGGATGCTACTTGGGAGAAGTAGCATCTACTAGAGTGAGTCAGTTTCACCAGGCAGAGAGTTGCAGCGAGATTTTGCAGGACAGAGCAGTGTGTGCCGCTAAGCTAGCCTGCTGCCTTCAGGAGAACCCTGTTCCATCAGCAATGTCAAAACAACATTCATCTGCCAGTCCAGTTAGTTTCTGTACATGGAATTTTATTCTTTCCTTTAAAATTGGGCTGGCATTGTTAGGAGCACCACTGATTGCTTTTCTAACTCTGTAAATACTGTTGAAAGGTTATGCAATAACAGAAGGAAGAGCAGAGGGGCTGATCTACACCAAGCAGGATATAACACTTTAAAAATGGTATGAAAATGGTGTATATGTAATGTGTCCTGGGCCTGAACAGTTGTCATAACCATTATAAACTGTTATAAGCAGTAGTGTAGATTTGGGGCCTTCCTAGACCTGCCGGCTTACGCCGGCAGGGAGGCGAAGCCAAGGCACGCTAACGTTAGCACGCCTCCCCCACACTTCCAGACGGCGGAGCCGCAGGGAGGACGCAAGCCCTGCAGCGTCTGCCATTTTTGTTGTTGTTGTTGTTTAAAGGGGCCGCGGGTGGCCCGAAGACTCCGGGAAGGTAAGTGGCTTTTTTATTTTTTATTTTTAAACGGGGGGGGGGAGGCGAAGGATGGGAGGGAGGGTGGCACAGGGGGAGGGCGGGTGCGATAGCGCTGCCGCCGCCCGAGCAAGCAGCCGAGTGGCGCTTGCCCGGGCAATGCCCGGGATGGGGCGGCATTGCCCGGGCAAGCGCCGCTCGGCTGCTTGCTCGGGCGGCGAGCGGCGCGATCGCACCCACCCTCCCCCCGTGCCACCCACCCTCCCATCCTTCGCCCTCCCCTCTCTTCCCCCCCCCTGCCGATGGGCACAGCACTCCTATGAGCGCTGTGCCAGGTCCGTGGCTTTTCGCGGCTTCTTGCGAGTAAGCGAGGAGCCACAAAAAGCCGCGGAAGTCTCCACATTTCCTGAGGCCGGAGCTGGGGAAAAAGCGTGCCATAAGCGACTTAGCTTATGGCGCGCTAGACCAGGCCTCACTGCGGCCTGCCGCCGGATTCCCCTGTGCGTCATCTGGACGCACAGCAGGGAAACCGGGTTGGAAGGCGCGCTAAGGCCTGGTCTAGCAAGGCCCGAAGAATCAAGTCCGTGGATCCAGAAATCGTTCTGAGTTCCAAGAGTGCCAATTTCCCCCATAATTCAGAGCAGGTGAAGGCTGGTTGTGCAACCAACACTTATGGTTTCAGCATAGAAACTAGGGCTCTGCATAGCCCTCCTGAATTGCCTCAGAGGCTGTTTCTGAGGCTCCACAATGGCTTTGACTCAGGCTGCCTTGGGGGCTTGCCTGTCTACCTTTGGCACTGAAGCTGAAGTGAGATTTGGGGGCCCTGAAGTGGTTCAGCCTTCGTGGGGTTCTTGGACGCCAGCAGCATGGCAGGCAATGCAGGAAAGCCGGGGACAACACCAACCGGGGGTGCATTGGACTCTGGATGAACCCTAACCCTAATATGCCACTGAGGCACGACTCCAGCCACAAAACGTCTGCCTGCAAGGTGTCCTGGTGGCCCACTCAGTATCTATGGCCCTGCTAGGCTCTACCACGGCCATAGCTCCTCTCCGGGAAGTCGTGCTTCCTAACCTGAGTCTTAACCCTAACCCTGATGTACCACTGAGGCATGACTCCAGCCACAAAAAGTCAGTCTGCAAGGCCCTACTTGACTAGGGTGACCCTATGAAAAGGAGGACGGGGCTCCTGTATCTTTAACAGTTGCATAGAAAAGGGAACTTCAGCAGGTGTCATTTGTATATATGGGGAACCTGGTGAAATGTCCTCTTCATCACCACAGTTAAAGCTGCAGGTGCCATGAGGGAATTTCACCAGGTTCTCCATATATACAAATAACACCTGCTGAAATTCTCTTTTTTATGCAACTGTTAAAGCTACAGGAGCCCGGTCCCCCTTTTCATAGGGTCACCCTATTCTTGACTCCCTCTCTCTCTATCTCACTCCCCCACAAACCCAGAACCACTGTTGCTACCAGGATTGGCCTTCCAGTGTGCCCTCTTTCCTGAGAGCCAAGCTGCGATTTAAAGATAATATTGCAAGGCCCCTCTTTTTTTTAATAGATCTATGGCTGTAAAGTAAGGGAAATGGCCCTATATGGTTGCCGTAATTTGTGGCCATAGAACTATTAAAAAAAGAGAGAGCCCCTGTGATCTTACCTTTAAATCACAGCTCGACTCTCAGGGAAGAGGATGCATGGGAAGGTAAGTCCTGGCAGTGGCAGTGGGGAGGGGAGGTGACCAGGGAAAGCAGGAAGGGAGATGGACTCATCTGGACTCATGGCTAGCCTTGCACTTGCTTTGCAAGGTTTATCAGTGGGGGGACTGCCAAGCACCACCCCAAATTGGCCCTAGGCACCCTGAGGCTTCCGAAATGATCTGCTTTGGCCTCAGGGTGCCTCGGGTTGACCCAGCACCACGTCAGATTCAGGCCAAGGCAGTCTGAATCAGCCCGCCTCGACTTGGATTCGGAGATTCGGGCCGAGGCGGTGCACAGCCTTAATAGAAACCGTTCGCACTTCTCATTTGGGTTTGTTTAATCACAATTTCCTTTAAGTGAACAATCAGGCGTGGAAGACCTTTCAAACAATTTGATGAACACGTTAAAACGGGCCCGCGGGAAAGAGCACAGCCTCTAATTTGGCCTTCCCACTGCCTCGCGGATGCCTCTGCCCGTGGAGATGTGACACAGGAGTTGTGAATGCTAAATAAAGCCGTCAGAGCAGAAGAGCCACAGCAGTCCCTCTCTGTGATGTTATCGCTCTTCCCCCCCACTATCTCAGCCTCTTTGCTCTGCAGCTCTCTCTTGCCAAAGGGAATAAGATAATGCATGATTGGCAGCCAGCAGCTCCAAGTGAGGATTGCCACTTGTCTCGCTTCAGCTACTGCCTGCCAAGACATGGGGCGGGCGGGGGGGGGGCTGGGAGTGGAGGAGGGGAGTTCACTTCCATAAAGACTCAAAACCTGTAAGATGGCGTGTTTCTATAGCCCGAGACTGAGACACCAAAAAGCAAAGAAAAAAGCAAAGCAGATGATATCATTGCATATGTTCCGACCATTTGGCGGGCTTCCCGGAGACAGCCATGCTATTTTTGGACACCTGTTCCTGATAAATCACTGCTCCTGTTTGTTGTGCTTTTTCCTTTTGGGATTGGGTTTTTAAAACGGGTTATTGTTAGGATGCATGAGGGTGTACCATTGTGCAGTGCTTGTCAAGAAGAGAGAACGTCAGCTGTTGGGCAGTACCGAAATGTGGTAAACAAACAAATAAATAAATGAATGAATAAGAACAGGAGAGCAGGTGACTACTGACCCCAGCATCCTGGGGTGAGAGGCGCATTCTAGTAATACCCATGTGAACAAACAGCTCAGCGGCAAGGAAATGTTCTCCTCTTTCAAGTGGGATTGATAACCCTGCTTCACTCTCAGAGCCAATCCCCAAGAACATTACAAAAGCTTCCAAAGATTAGTTGTAAGTGGTGAAGTAAAACTTCTTCATAAGAATGCCAGAAGAGGCCCACTGGATCAGACCAAAGGTCCATCGAGTCTGAGAATACTTGTTGAATTTCTTCTAGCTTCACTTCAAAGCGTGGTTCAGGTCACTCGTGTCTTGTTCTCGCTACTGACCTGGTTGTGGTGGTGGTTCTTTTGATTTGTTCAAATGGAGAAAATGTACATTTTTCCAAAGTAGGGATGGTACAGGCATCCAGTTGGGGTTCAAATCCCAACGGGATATTGCTGGCTAGTTCCCATGCATCCAGGCAAGGGGATTAGCTGGACCAAACTTCAAGGTGGAACTCGGCAAACCTGGACGAATTCAGGCCTCGATGATTCTTCCATCTCTAATTCTTTATTTCCATCTCTTTTACACTTTTAATTCATAGTTTATGTATTATTGAAGGTATAAAAATTGAAAACCAAGTTGCAAATGTTGATCTCTTTCATGGTTCAATAGAAATGGATGGTGCCTTGAACTTGTGGTATTTACCATGCATACCTAGGAGAATGGGACTCGTTGCTTTCCTCTTGCATCCGTGCAGGAATAGCATGATCTATCTGAAAAAAACTTGATAATGTGATGCACAGGAAAGCAAGCGATGGTAATTTTAAATGGGGAAGGTTTGTAATAATAATCACTTAGGTAATACACTCACATGCCCAATGACTATACTGTGGTGATCATATAGTTTACACTGCCTCTCTTTGGGATACAACATATACACCATGAATAATCCAGCTCAGATGTCTTTTGCTCTTCTACTTGGAAGGAGAAAAAAGAGTGCAGACACTTCATATATTGACATCTGAGTTCTAACTTATGTCCAGTTGCATCCTGGGACAGCAAATCTCTAAAGATGTGTATTGCTTATAATCCTTTCCCCGAAACCACCAGGATCAAGTAGGGGAGTAGACGTATTTTAAAAACTTTCTATCCTGCCTTTTTTAACAGACCAAGTTCCAATATAGCTCATAATAAGTTATAAAGAACACTACATCATGGTACTTGCATTTTTAAAGGTTTTCTGGTGGCCTTTTCAAGAATAAATTAATAAAACACAAGAAAATAATCAAACAACCATGTTTAAATTGGTGCCTCAAAGAGAATCATAGAATAGTAGAGTTGGAAGGGGCCTATAAGGCCATCGAGTCCAACCCCCTGCTCAATGCAGAAATCCACCCTAAAGCATCCCTGACAGATGGCTGTCCAGCTGCCTCTTGAAGGCCTCTAGTGTGGGAGAGCTCACAACCTCCCTAGGTAACGGGTTCCATTGTTGTACTGCTCTAACAGTCAGGACGTTTATCCTGATGTCCAGCCATTCTTGATAAATATGCCTGGAGCATGGGTTGCAACTTCTAGGGGCCCCAACTGAAAATACCATGTCAGTGCAGGATGCTAACATACATGCAGGCAGGTACACAAGTCCTCTGCTTCCCGAAGTCCTTGAAAGGGTAAATACAATAATGATTTTGAACTCTCTTTTTTCCCCAAGTTAAAGAAGAGATTTGTGGATGGTAGCTGTAGCTCTCTCTGCTAGATTTATTTTTCTAAAAAGAAATATGTTGGTGGTCATTATTAGCTGCATAATTTCCTGAGAAGCAAATTACAAAGCATGCATGTTTGCAAGTAACCTTGAGTGAGATTCTCCACATTTCCAGTAAGTATGTGCAATTTATTTGCAAAACATTTCTCGTGCAGTGCTACAGAGAAAGGAAATCAATACTAAGCCGCTGTCTGCTCTCCTTTGCTCAGATAATTTCCATTGTCTACATGGCAAACCAAGACAGGTTTGCCCTACTTGCATCCTATAATTTATGTCTTATTTGTAGACAGCGGTGGGGAGGGGCAAGAGATGATTAGAAATCAAGTTGGAGGGGAGAACACCCGGTGGAACTCAAGGGACTCATTTTATTGAAAGTGATCTAATTTTTCAGTTCTTTGAAGTTGCTGAAGTCTCAGACCTCAGGCTGACAATACCCTTGGTAGGTATTAGTGCAGGCAAAGCATTCAGCCTTTTCAAATTGAGGGTGTTGATGTGAGAGGCAGCGATGTGAGTAATGAAACACATGTGAAAAGAAAATCACAGGTAATGGTGTTAAGGTACTCCAAGGGTCGTTGATCTGTGCGTGGCACTCATTTGCAAATGCCATTAAGGCTTGATGCGTCCCGGAGTAGGATGTGATTTCCCTACCTCAAATGTCACCATCAGGTCTCTTTTGTCCCCATCTGACTTTAGCTACACTTTTTTTTGGGGGGAAGGATTTAAATAACAAGGTCTGATGTGCATTTCAACCAAGATGCAAGCTGTCTACAACTGGATTTAAATCTATGTGAACAGCGATGTAGGAGGGTGCCTTATACAGAGCCAGGCAATACTGAGCTAGATGGGCCGATGGACTTTCTGTACTAGGGGTGAGCAAACTCCCCCTTGCCCGCTTTGGCGGACACTCACCATATTGCTGCCGCCACCACCCACTCCTACTCGCCGGGTCATCTGAGCCTCTTCTGAGGCTCAGCTTGGCCCAGTGAGCTGTTGGCAGCTGTCCGCCCTGGCCCATGTTTTATACCATATATCTGTGTCTTGTCTCTTTATTTCCCTCTTCTTTCACCCACAAGGGTGTGCGTGTGCGTGCACACCAACACACACAATTATATGGGACAATATTTCAATTTTCCAGGGCACTGTGTCACTGGCATTCTTTACCAAAAGAACTTCCAAGACAGATTTGAATGCAAAATAGTTGGACTTCAGTTCATTAAGATGTTCAACTCTCTTTCCTGTGGGCTTGAACCGGGACAAGGGTTTGTTTGTTTTTTAAATCACACTCCATGTGTTAATCAGACCACTAATGTGAGGATGTCTGTGTTTTCATCTAACAACTGTTATGTGAATGGCGACTGTTAATAAGGTAATTATCACTGTCGGTACTTCTTGCATTTCAGTTCCCTCTGATCCCACTCTTCATAATTCCACATCTGATTCATATAAGCTCATACTGCTTCTAACTCAGGATAATGCTTCATGCACCTGATGGCATGGACTGTAATGACCGAAAGATTGTAGCCAAAATAAATGTGCGAGCCTTTAAGTTAGGGATTGGTCAAGCCATTCATTCCCACTTCCTATTGACTGAAGTTGATCCTGTACACACCTCCCAGAACTGAACAAAGGCGTAAACACAATTTGCATTTTTTCCCAAAAGTATGCCTCAATGGGGTGAATCTGTGAAATGCATGTATTCTCCTTCAATTTATTAAATCATATTTAATCCAAAAATAATTTATTGACAGTCCAGATCAACTTATTTATAGTGGAATTAATGTTGCAATGGGGAAGGCAAAAATAAATAAATCCTGCACAGTCTTTGCCAATTGGTGTGCAGGTAAAATGTCTTCCCAGCTCCATTAACTGGTGACTACTTCTGTCACTGCAATATATCTTACTACTGGGAGCAGGTGGGTGGGGAATTCTGCAACCTCTTTGGCTCCGCCTCATCATTGCACTGATTGGCTCAGCAGCTCTCTCCTGGGAAGGAGCCTCTCTTTACCAGCCTTTCTCTCTTTGCTGGCGGCATAATCACCCCCACAATTCATCACTCCCCATTAAGGAGGAGGGAGAACTCGGCTTCTCCTTCCATTGATTAAACCATATTAGTGTGCATTTCCCCAAAGTACATTTTTTCTGCCCATTTGTCAAATGTGCGCATAACTGTCAAATGCATGGGTGTGGGGCATTGTCCGTAACCAGACTGCAAGCTCAGATACGTAGAGACTTGGACTGCAGATTGCAATCAAATCCATGTTGGGTCTGATAGATCAGAACTGGGTAAATCCTGATTCAAAATTAACTTAAACAAATTCCTCATCCATCCCTAGCAAAAACTTCATTTTTCCGTTGGCATAAGACATCTTACTACAGATCCCCTTCAAGGTGTATTTTCAAATGGAAGGAACTTTGTCATTCCACCCTGAGATTCTATTAAGAGTGTGTGTGTGTGTGTGTGTGTGTGTGTAATGGCTCTTAAATGGAGAAAGAATTGATATGTAGCCTCCTATTCTCTGATTGCTAAACTCAAGTCACCCAAGCCATATCATTTGGGGCCTGAAGATTTTGAAAAGCTTATGGCAAATAAGAGGTCAGTTCCTTTAACTAAGACCTTCCCCCCCACACACACACACACATACACACCTCATTTCAAGAATGATAGATTAGGGTGATAAAAATGAGAATTGTCTTTGTACAGAAATGAAGATGTAGAAGTCCCATACTCCTCGTTTCATACCTTTCAGTGTTAATAATGTGCTCTTGTCACCATCACACCACCATTAATAAATTTAAAGAAGTCTCTGAATGCTGGATGAACTAGGAGTCTGCTTTACAACCATTACTGACTTTATATTTAAAAGCAAATATCGAGGCTTAATATTTCAACAAAACCTATTCATCTCCTGAAGATGTTGGTAGCGTGCATTAATGAGAATGCTCTAAGACATATTAGCTTTATATCCTAAGCTATTATGTTCATCGGGATTCCCATTGGTGGTTTTGTGGAAATTCTGCATGAATTTGCTCATTATTATATGCAATCCAATTATTTACATGGCTGCTTCCTATAGGGAAGTGCACAGTTTATCTTCTATAGAGAATGACTCGTAAAGATTTCATCTGTTTCCGGAAGAACGAGACATTCAGCAGGCTTTACAGCAGGGGATGCCCTTCAGTGCAACTACAGTGTCCATAGTCACTGATCTTTGATATGTGGATGATGGGATCTGTATTCCACAACATTTGGAAGGCAACAGGCTGGCTCTCCCTGCTGCACAGCTCTATCAACATTACTGTGCTAACAGCACCGTGTAGGTGTAAGCATGCCATGTAGCTGAGGGTTGTGTTTTGTTTCACTTTAGTGTGACTGAGACCAGCATACTCTGTATTAAACCTCCCCACACTCAACATTTTTCCTCCTGAAATCTTCCTGCCAATGGGGAGGTAGGTTTAATCTTCCCCTGGTCCTGATCTGAATTAGGACCATGTGCACTTACAGTAAGATACACCATGCTATTAGCATAATGTGTAGATGCACTCAGAGTGTTCATTTGAATGTGAAGACCAATGGAAACAAATTCACAATCAACTGAAATCTGGCATGGATGTGATTAGAACTAATAATCTCCTTTCAGCTGTCAACTGTCCAATTTCCCACCACCAACTTAGCTGCCATTTGACGGTGCCACTTACATCAACATTCTATACTCCAAATTATCTCCTCCCTGTTCTCCTCCTCCAGGTCAACCGGTCAAATGGACATGTTGCATACTAATTAGGAGGGTGTAGTGATTTAACGTAAGTGTGCATAGTTTCCATTTTTTTAAAGCCAGATATCTTAAAGAGGAAGAGAAGATAATATACATATATGAACCTAACTGTACACTACAATACAAATCTAAGGCTCTCCTCCAAGTGCTTCTCCCAAGGGAGGTTCGAAGAATGGCAACAAGGAAGAGGGCTTTCTCAGTGGTGGCCCCTTGACTATAGAATACTCTCCCCCACTGAGCTTCATCCGTCATCAACATTGTTATCTTTTCAGTGCCAGGTTAAGACTTTCCTTTACTCCTAGGTATTTAATGACTCATGATGGGGCTTTTAATTTCAGTGGTCTTATCAAGTCCTGATATTGTACTATTTTTTTTTAGATGTTTTAAATTGTTTTAAATTTCTGTATGTTAAGATTCTATATTAGATGTGTGTGTTTTCCTGTTGTACTTTAGGCTTTTAATTTTTGTGAACTGCCTGGAGAGTTTTGGCTATTGGGCAGTATAGAGAGGAGGAGGAGGAGGAGGAGGAGGAGGAGAAGGAGAAGGAGAAGGAGAAGGAGAAGGAGAAGGAGAAGGAGAAGGAGAAGGAGAAGAAGAAGAAGAAGAAGAAGAAGAAGAAGAAGAAGAAGAAGAAGAAGAAGAAGAAGAAGAAGAAGAAGAAGAAGAAGAAGAAGAAGAAGAAGTTGTTCCCCTTCTTAGAACGTGCTCTCTCTCTCTCCCTGGGATTATTCTTGCTAGTGCTTTTGGTAATAATGAGAACGTATGATGAGCACTTGCAAGTTGGAGAGGTGGCTCTGAATGGGAGAATTGGATGAGCCACTAGCAAGCTTTGCTCCAGACATGTTGCTGCCTGAGACAGAGCAGCAAATGTATCCCCACCTCACTCCACCCCAAGTCAAGGTGAATAGTGTGAATGTGAAGAACAATGGAAAGACCAAACAAGTAATTTTGGCAAAGGAGGCAGAAAATCCCACAAGCACAACTCTCCAACCTTGGCAGTGTGTGTGTGTGTGTGTACACACACACACTCCCACAGAAAGAGAGAGAGAGAGGGAAGAATGATAAATTAATTATTTAACATTGTGTTCCCCTTTCATGTCATCCAGAAGCAAGGAGATTGCCTCACTCTGCCTTAGGGCTTACCTTGGCCATTAGCAAGATGAACAACGCTTTGAATGGGAATCAATGCCCAAGATGTCAAGTAGCACAATCTTATGCTTGTTCATGCAGAAGTTACACAGAATTCAATAGAATCGTCTCTCCTCCCTCCATTCCCTCACACCTGCCTCCTCCTCCTCCTCCTCCTTCACCAGAGAAAGGTCTCCTTCTCCTCCTCCCAGTGGCATAGTGTGTGTGTGGGGGGGGGACGCTCAGGGATGGTTGCCCTGGGTGCAAAATTCTTAGGGGGCGCAATTTTTTTATTTTTTTAAAAGTAGTAATAATAAATAAAAGAATAAAATCTGTGTAGATCCAGCTGTGTAGACAGGGCAAATAAACGTTGCCATGTAACATTATACAGCATTTTTCTTGTTGTGCACAGGTCAGGAAGGCCTTGCAGGCTGCATTTCCTCCCAAACTGGCCTCTCTAGCACACACGTTGCTGCTCTGGCTACCTTCTAAGTCATCCAGAAGGAGGACAGAGCAGCGACACATGTGCTAGAGAGGCCCATTTGGGAGGAAATGCAGCCTGCAAGGTGATCGGTTATCATATCAAGGTCATCATATCAAGCTGCATCATATCATATCAAGCTGCAAGAGAGTTTGACGAACTTTGTTGTGACATTAAGAATCTTTCCAACTATCACTGTTTCAACTGCCAGTTGTGAAAGAAGTTTCTCAAAACTTAAATTAATCAAACGTATCAGAGATCTATAATGACCCACCTAGCAATACTGTCAATTGAGAGAGATTTCAATGTAGATTTCAATACTGTTATTGAAAAAATTGCACATATTAAAACCAGGCGATTTTAAATAAATGTAAGTACCGGTATACTAGTATTAAATTAATTTTACTTTAAATAGATCAGTATTTTCTTAAAATATAATACATGTGCTTGGGGGGGGGGTAAGGGGTTCAATACTGGACTGGTGGAAGGGACTCAGGGAGTGCTAAAGGTCCACGGATTAGGGGCGCAATACTTGCCTTGCCCTGGGCGCTGGCAACCCACGCTACGCCACTGCCTCCTCCTCGTCTGCCGCCGCCATCTTGTCTACACTCCCTATGCCACTTTTCCAAAACAAAAGCAAACAGGACTGTTACCACTTGGACGACAGGCACTTGCAAAAGGGGCACACCCCAGCAGGGACCCACTGACAGGAGCACCGCCTATGGAACTGTTCTTCCTCTTCACACCACTGCAACCTTCTGTTCGCTTGTCTCTCACTGTAGTCCAGGCAAAGGTGGTAGTGTGTGATAGGAACTGTATTCTACGGCCTACTTGTTCACTGGCTCTCTGCCTGATGAGCAAGCAAGTGGTGGCAATGATGAGAAGGAGGAGGACCAATGGAAGCTGGTGACAATGTAGGTGACCAACTGTCAGGATTTCCCCGGATTTGTCCTGGTTTTTGTTCTTTCCATGGTGTCAGGGGGGATTTTCTATAATTTTCAATAATGTCCTGGAATGACACACCTTCCTCTTTAAGGCTGCCATTAGCATGGCAGGAGGGAGTGACATACTTTCTTGAGGCACATCATTCCCCCACCCCGAGCTCCAATTGAGGTCTTAAAGGGGAAAGTGGGTCATTCGTGGAGATTATAGAAAAGGCCCCAATTGGAGTGGATGGTGGTGGTGCAGAATGAAATCCTTTCCCCTCCTCCACTCCAATCGGGTTCTTTAAGGTGGCGGGGGAATAACGTACTTTCTGCAGGACTCAGAAAGCTGCTTCCCCACACACACACTAGGTGTCCTCATTTTTGGTTTCCCAAATATGGTCACCCTATGACAATGACAGTGAGAAAGTAGGCCAACTGAAGGAAGAGCACAATTCAGGGGGTTGGTGGTCAACGATTCAGCCCGAAACACTGTGGGGCCAGGATGTCTGAAGGGATACCTCCTCCTGCCTGGATTGTTGTATCTGCTAGAGGGCCTCTTATGTGTCCAGCTCCCAAGTGAGGTTAAATTAGTGGGAATACAGGACAGCACTTGCTCCGTGTCAGCACCCTGTTTATGGAACTCTTTTCCTAGGGAGGTTAAATTGGTTCTTTCTTTGTTTAAGCGAAGGTGGGCCATTAAAACCTCTTTCTTTTGCCTAGGGTTTGGCTAATGTTCAGTACAATTTGTTTTTACGGTGGTATTTCCCCCTTTTTTTAATTTGATGATGATGATGATGATGATCCATTTAAGATCCTTTTTATACAATTATGCAGAGTATAATAAACACATCTCTGTGTTTAAACCCCACTGGATCCTAAAGCTCCTCAGACTGGATGATCTTGCCTTAATAATAAATAAATGAAAGCACTGTTTTGCAAAGTATGAAGAGGTGAAGAAATAATAATAATAATAATAATAATAATAATAATAATAATAATATACATTGGGGGGAAAGCTGCAAACAGGTTTTGGAAATGCAGTCCAGTCTCTGACAAATGCATATCGCCCTAACCATTTCAATTTCTGTCACTTCCATTGATGGGAGGTAGGGGAGAGAGAGAGAAAGATAACATTGAAAATAATTCATGCCACTTTAATGAGAGCATGCCATTATAAAAAGTTGGACACATTCCAAAAAAATAAAATAAAATAACTGTGTGTTGTTATTATTTTTCATGAGGGGAAAAGGATAAGGTGTTTGGTTTTTGTGGGTTTTTTTCCCCGTTTGGGGTTTGTTTCTTTAATGTGACATTTAAATTTCTCAGTTCCAACACATAAAGCTTTATTTTAATGCCTTTAATGGCTTCAGGATTCTGTCTGTGCTTGGTAATACCGATTGAAATGCATTAGTTATTATGATTGTGCAAATTGCTTTTACTGTTTATCGCATACACTTGAGAAAATGACTGGGGTGCTGATAAAGCACAATAATGTATCCACACAGATTCTACACAGTCTCTTATTTGAATACAGGTCTTATCATATGCACAGCCACAGAAAGGAGTTTAATACAGCACTGAAAATATCTTTAAAATGGCCTTTTGTGTTTAGAGACTCAACAGGGTGAGGATGGGGGAAAGGAATAAATGAAACAGCAGTGCAGCCATTTAAAATTCAACTTTTGTCAGATGTTGTCACATGCACAGTAGTTTCCTGTTATTAAGACAGGAAATAATTGTGCCTTTATTTAGCTGGGTGTTATACATACCGCACCGTCAGTGTGCATGGTGCTTCGAGAATTATATATGTGATGCAGATATAACTCTCCAAGAGAATTACAGTCTAAAATTAGGGATTTCTGGTTTCACGAAATCCAACCCTATTTGGGCTTGCTGGAGGTCCATGCCACATCCAGTCAGACTTGCATTTGCAAGCCAAGCCATGGGTTTTTCTCAAAATCCAGGAATGTTGTCCATACTATTTTTTAACCTGCAGAAAGAGACACTTCCACAAATTCCAGCCACAATTTATTTGTTTAATATATTTATTATATTTATATCTTGCTTTGTTTTCCTCCAAGCAACCCAAGGCAGCTTACATAAACTCAGTGAATTCCATTTCTTGGACAGATTACTTATTTCTACAGTTCACAAACATCCCTAGAACAGGATGTGACACATTCCATATCTTTGAATACCTTCACACTTGGTGGCAGTTCAAATTAATGTCTGATGCTATGAGAAAAAGTTAATCATTGGAGAGGCTTTTTGGATAATTACGGACTTTTTTCTTGGTACTAATTAAAGATATTGTGAGCAATGGACTCCACTGCATTCAGCTGCCCTGCCACCAAACGCCACACAGTCGGGAACAACCTGCAGCCTCCAACTTGATGCGAGTCATCATTTTTATGCAAGATGACGGCACCATAATTTTTGTGGGTTTTATGTTGTGCAAAATGGAGTCCCTAAAGGACCATTTCTGCAACATTAGGGGTATAAAGGGGCCCTCTGTCATGTTTCTCAGAAAGCTCCTGCTTTCGATGGAGACAAATGACGAGGCCTGCTAGGTAATCCACAAACATCTCTTCTACCTGAAGAGAGTCTAATCTCTTGGAAATTTCCCCTAGGCAAAACTATGCAAACTAAGCAAGACAATTGTCCAACCAAGGAGAACAGGAAAGCCCTTCCCAAATGCCTGTAACTTCAGAGAGCCTGGTCTGGAGGCAGGTTCTGGCGCAATCCTAGTCAGCCTGACTTTCTCACACCTTCCTTCCACTTTGTGTGTTTTAGCTTCCGGTGGACCCTAGCATCAGCTAGCTTGTCAGGCGCTCTCCTCCAGAAGAAACCTCACTTCCCACTGAGTGTGTAGGATTTAGCCTTGAGGAGATAAGCTCTGAAGAGGGCTGACTCCCAGCTGGGGAATCGCCTGTGAGAGCTTCCTCCTGCACTGGTACAGGCTGGCTGGTGTCTGGCGCCACCTCCTCTAGGTCCGAATCTTATTCTGATTGATTACCTGAAACACCTTCTCCCAAAACAGGGGCAGAAGGCTTAGACATGACACCCTCTACACCTTTACTGTTACAGAAATGGTCCTGTAGAGTTACCCGTCTCATTTGCCCACCTGTGAGAACAATTACGTGGGTATCCACATGGGAGAGGGCCTTCTCTGGGGTAGCCCCAAACCTCTGGAACGGAATTCCATCAGAGGTCCGCCATGCACCATCCTTGCAGTCTTTCAAGAAGGCCTTAAAAACATTTTATTTTACCATGGCCTTTATTTTACCTAGGGTGACATATGACCAGTTTTGCCTGGATTTGTCCGGGGTTTTGATGGCAAATCCGGGAGGGGGGAGGGGAAATCTGGATTTTTTTTTTCAGAGAGCAGCTCTAATGGGAATTAACAAAAAATGCTTATAACTCCATCATTTTTTAAGATAAAGACATGAAACTTTGCACAATGGTAGCTCTTAGGAAGGGCTTTAGTCATACCAAATTTGAAACAGATCCACACATCCATTGATTTTTTAGGAATTTTTTAATAATTGAGGTTTTAAAATTATTAATTTTTAAATCACAATTTTTAAAGATAAAGAGATGAAACTTTGCACAATGAAAGGATTAGGTAGAGCTTTAGTCACACCAAATTTAAAACAGATCCACACATCCATTGATTTTTTAGGAATTTTTTTAAAATTGAGGTTTTAAAATTATTATTTTTTAAATTGTCATTTTTACAGTTAAAGAGATGAAACTTTGTACCATGATAGGATTTAGGTAGAGCTTTAGCCACACCAAATTTGAAACAGATCCGTTCATCCATTGATTTTTTAGGAATTTTTTTTAAAATGAGGTTTTAAAATTATTATTTTTAAAACTGTTATTTTTAAAGATAAAGAGCTGAAAGTTGGCACCATGATAGCTTTTAGGTAGAGCTTTAGCCATATGAAATTTGAACCAGATCTGGGGCCAGTAGCAAACCCTGTTAACAACAACAGCAGCTTGCAATGAGTGAAGATACAGTCAGAAAAGATATTTGAGGGAAGGGGAGAATGCAACACACAGAGTATAGCAAAAGCTTCAAAGTACAGCAAAACCTACAAAAGTAGGAGTGAGTGAAGTTAATTTCAGATACATTGAATCTCTCACTTGTTCTTTATTTCAGTGATTTTAACATTAAGATGTTATGTAGAACAGATTTGTCTTAAATGTGTGCTGTAAAATCAGACATGTGACCAAGGCTATGTTCGGATTGGCACGCCCCCTTGGTACTGGACACGCCCCCTTGGGGGAGACCATGTTGTCCTCCTTTTTGGTTTCCAAAATATGGTCACCCTATTTTACCATAACCTTTATATCCTGCCTGTTTTCTTCCAAGGAACCCAAGGCAGCGTACATAATCCTCCTCCTCTCCGTTTTATCCTCACAACAACCACCCTGCGAGGTAGGTTGGGCTGAGAGTCTGTGACTGGCCCAAAGTCACTCAATGAGCTTCCATGGCCGAGTGGGGACTAGAACCGAGATCTCCCGACTCCCAGTCCAACACTTTAGCCACTACACCACACACCTTCCCAGGATGTATACTGCTGTTGCTGATATTGTTGTTCCTGCTGGTTGTAATTGCTGTTTTATTGTGAACATGTTTTGATTGCTTTTAATATTGTATTGTTTTAATGTTTTATGTTTTTTATTGCTGCCTCTGCCCTGAAAGGTGGCCAAGTAATGTTTTTTTAAAAAATTGTGCAACAACAAAAAATGGTGTCTCGCCTTGAGGAACGGACAACCACGGGGTGCTCACAGATTGCTCCTTGAGCCCTCTATGGGCACCTGGCAAATGGGGGCAGATGGCAGTGGTAACTCTGTGAACACCTGTTGAGCTCAGTCACAGGTGAGTACAACCATCCCTAGGCCTACTTTGGGGTTTCGTCCACACTGCAGCTCTAGTTGCTTTTCAGTCTTCATGATTTCACGCCGATTATTAAACCAGTGCAAGTACCTCATCCGCGAAAGCTGATAATGGAAATCATGACCTTTTGATTTACAAATCACTATTTTAAATATTAGATTTAGCTTTAAAAAAAAAAACCTACTTCAGCGCTCTCTCCCCTGCCCTGTGTTATCTCAGATGCATAATTTAAATGAAAGTCCCATTATATAGCACAGTTATTGAAGCCATGTGAAGTCTGTACCAATCAAGCATCTAAAGCCCAGAGTTTATAATAAGGTTCATATTTGAGCAGAGACTTCCTACTCATACATTCAGATCAGTTCCCCCCTCCCCATCTGACCGGATTTTCCTTTATGCTTGAATGAAAAACTGCATGAGGGGTTATGCCACTTGTATTTTGCAGAAAATTGAAAGGCTCTCATATGATAATGGATGTTCATGGACTGGTAATATATGTCCCTATTACCTCTCCCCAATCAGACTGTAGCATAATATAGAAGGTGAATGAGTTTTGCTGGAGATGAGAGGGGGGAGGAATCCTTAATTTCGCTCTATTCAAATAGCAAAAAAATCATACTGGTTTTGTTGTGGAGCAGAGGATGAAGATGATAAAAGGGAGGAAAAGACAGATTTCAAGCCACAGAATTCACAGGAAAAAATATTTTGGTTTCATTCTGCCAAAAATAAATAAAAATAAGCCAAGAATGAAACTATTTTAGAAAGGAACTTTGCTATTGCCATCCACACCACTTTTATAATGGATTACATGACTTTTTTTAATGGGGTGGAGGTGAACCAACTGTAATTCTAGTTCTCAGATTTGAAATTAGGTTCCCCTTAGGGCTGTTTTGGGCCTGGTTCGACTCACTTCAGAGCTGGGTTCTGACATCCGAAGTGGGTCGGGTGTTGTAGGTTCCCTGCTTACCCCCTTCCAAACTTGTCCTCCAAACATAGCAAGCTGATGCCCCTGCCCACTCATGGGACCTACCTGACCCGTCTGGTAGTCATCTGTCCTCGATGAGAGCCCCATTTGTTAAAGAAGGCTCTGCCGTTTCCTAGATCTAATGTTAAAATTGCAGCAGCCGTAAATGGTCATTTTATTGATGCATGAACCACACTGCAATCTCAGAAACATACAGACTTCAGCCACAGGTTGTGGCCAAGCCCATGTTCGGTCAAGAAGGTGTAAACTGGGTAAATTCGAATCAAAAATGGACTGAAATTAATTGCTCGTAACACTCCTAGTTGAAAGTACCAAGCAAATGAGTTTAGAGAAGAAATCTACCATCCAGGCGGGTGTGATTGGTGAAGATGCTGGACAGGGCCTTTTTGGTGATGGCAGCCCAACTGTTCAGGGTGACCCTATGAAAAGGAGAGGGCTCCTTTATCTTTAAAAGTTGCACAGGAAAGGGAATTTCAGCAGATGTCATTTGTATGCATGCAGCACCCGGTGAAATCCCCTCTTTATGACAACAGTTAAAGCTGCAGGAGCCCTGCCCTCTTTTGTAACTGGTCATGCTAGGCAGGGCTCCTGCAGCTGATTTCACCAGGTGCTGCATGCACACCAATGCCGCTTGCTGAAATTCCCTTTTCAATGCAACTGTTAAAGATACAGGAGCCCAGTCCTCCTTTCCATAGGGTCATCCTACAACTGTAGAACTTCCTCCCAAGGGACATTTGACGGTTGTCTTCTCTGCAGTCCTTTCAGCTAAGATATACCACCACCACCAAGCTTTTAGTGTTTTTTTAATTTTACCTAATTATGGCTTTGTTTATCTGTTTTTATTTTGGTTTTCAATGCTGTTGTATTTATATTGCTATTTTATTGTTTAAACTGCTTTGGAGGCTCTTTTTTGATGGAAATGTTTTCATAAGTCAATAAATAGGGTACTACCACAGAGTAAGCCCTGCCTCCATCAGCCATCTGTCTAACTTCTAAAGGTGGGAGTACATTTTAATATGCTCTTAGGGGAGATTTTTTGAATTCTGGAGCGGTCAAGTCTGTCTAAAACAGAATGAACAGCACGGATGGGTCAAATTTCAGCTTAGGCATGAAAAGATCGGGAGACATTGGGTGAATTACGATATCCCAATCTCAGATTCTCAATTGACAAGAGATGCAGTAGAATTCCGCAAGAGAAATGTACAAAAAAGACATCTGCAAATTGTTACAAAATTTCATGGCAAACAATAAATGATATTGCAAGTCTACATTCTGTTTGCTTAAAAAATGAAGGGACTTAAAAATGCAGAGCTGCAAGAGAAGGATATTCTCTTCCTTGAAGCTGCAATGAGTAGAAAGCTGGATTTATATCATTTGGCTTTGATGGGATTATTTAATATTGGCAACAGCCCACACTATAGTAAATATTTTACAATGTGTCGTATTGAAATTTGTGTTTTGCAACTTCTGATTTGCAAACTTATTCTGGTTGACCCCCTTGTCTGATTTTATGCTGGCATAAAAAAATATACTACTTAGCAGATGCTGTACAGCTAATCTCCTGGGTTGATTACTTTAGCACTTTTTCTTTATTCAAGAAATTAATTTTACAAAAATAATAATATTAAAAAAAAACCAGCCTGGAGATTCTAAAGTCTTTTGACTTTTCTTTTTCTTCTTCTTTTTTTAAAGAGCAGCATCAGATAATGCCTCCAAGAAATCTCATCTTAATAGATATTTTAATTGAATTTATACTACTGAGAAAAATGCAAAGCAATTCGTGACTGATTAAAAGATGCATGGTTTGGAATAATCTCTCTTTATTTAGCGCCTGTGAACGTGTAATATCTTATTAGATCAGTCTTGGAAACATTTCGGCTGGACAACCTAAACCATTAACACAAATAAAACAAAATAAATGCTCAGTTGCTACAATTAGGCATTAGAAAAACGCATTATGGACTCATCTATACCAAAGGGTGTAGTGAGAGGGAGGGAGAGGATCACGGACTTATGTGATTCCACGATCCTCACCCAGCTTCTATATGGCCGCATGATGTCCCAGAAGAGAAGAGGGACATTGTGGGTGCCATTTTATTATTTTTTAAAAAAGCGAAGCTGGTTGTGCACCTCCAATCTGGGAGAAAATATAAGTTTTTTTTTAAAAAATAAACAAACCTCCATGTCCAAGCTCCTGCCCTGCCATTCCAGGGATGGCAAAATTGCTTTCCCCCACCCCCAAAGGGTACGGAGTCCCCTGAACAGCTCGGTTTTGAAAGCTGGAGGAGGCAGGAAGAAGCCGGGATAGGCGTCCACTGGACCACGGAGCTCGGGATTTCCCCAAGACAGCAGGAAAAATTGGGATAACTGAGGTTATTCCGGGGAAAGTCTCTGCCCGCCCTGGTTGCCCCTGGGATCTCCTGTATATCATATGGACACACAGGGCTGATCCCAGGATAACTGCATGGTGTAGACATGCCCCATGGCTCATGAAGCTGGGATGATACAGAATAGTCCCCTTTTAAAAAAAAAACTGTTGCTGGCAAGAGAGACTGAAACAAATGGGCATGTTTAGTCTGGAGAAGAGAAGATTGAGGGGAGACATGAGAGCACTCTTCAAAGACTTGAAAGGTTGTCACACAGAGGAGGGCCAGGATCTCTTCTCGATCCTCCCAGAGTGCAGGAAGAAAGATTCCGGCTGGACATCAGGAAAAACGTCCTGACTGTTAGAGCAGTACGACAATGGAACCAATTGCCTAGGGAGGTTGTGGGCTCTCCCACACTAGAGGCCTTCAAGAGGCAGCTGGACAACCATCTGTCAGGGAAGCTTAAGGGCGGATTCCTGCATTGAGCTGGGGGTTGGACTCAATGGCCTTGTAGGCCCCTTCCGACTCTACTATTCTATGATTCTGTAACGCAATGACTCCCTCTCCCCTGTCACTTCCCAATTCTCACAGCCTCTAGACACAGAAGGCAAGATGGGTGGAGGATGGGGCCTCTTCTTGCACCTGCCAGTGTTAATTTCTCAGCGGGATGAGTGAACATGCAGGACTAGCATAAGCAGCAGGGCCAAGGGGCTGCATAATTTTCACTTTGGGTTCAACAGGTGCCAATGATGTGAACCATAGACATCAGCCCCGGCTCACAAGCTGCTACTGGTAAGCATTACCCAAGCGCTGAATAGCAATGCCACGGGTGCCCAACTGAGTCTCCTGCACCTGTGGCATGTTTATGGACCCATGAGGCCCGACGAGTGCTTGACAGCTGTCCGCCCCCATTTGAATCCCTCATTGTGCCCCCCATTGTATCTGGTCAAAAGGGCAGGGCTCTTGCAGCTTTAACCGTGGCGATGAAGAGGGAACTTCCCCAGGTGCTGCATGCATTCAAATGACACCTGCTGAAACCCCTTTTCTAAATGACTGTTAAAGATGCAGGAGCCCTGTCCTCCTTTCCATAGCATCACCGTATTTAAAGCTGCAGGAGGTCTGCTCTCTTGACCAGATGCAAAAGAGGGCAGGGCTTTAACCGTTGTGATGAAGAGGGAATTTCACCAGGTGCTGCCTGCCTGCAAATGGTGCCTGCTGAAATGCCCTTTTCTATACAACTGTAAAAGAGACAAGAGTCCTGATACAGCAGGGAACAGTTGCCTGCCAAATTTGGTTTTTCTTTTTCTTGTAAAATAAAACCCATCTGCAGATTATCAGGCAGACAGTAGCACTGCTGCTTTTTTCCAACCTTGCTAAAAATAATATCTGATGTACATGTACACCTGGACGTTAGAGGAGAACTGCCAACGCATCTTTCTCAATTAATGACGTGCCTTCTTGTGCAGTTTGGATTTCAAGAGCCCGCTTTGTGCAGGAGAATCCCGACGAAACATCCCACTGTTCAAACCTTTGTCTACTCACTTTCCTTTCATGAACAACTGGCAGGTGGCTCTCTGACATGACATACTTTGTGCATCTTGCAAACAAGACTGCATCCTTTAAGTAGGTCTGCCGCTGCTATAAAATTCACGATAGCTTTCCTTTCTTGCTGAGACACAGCCAAGTAATTTTGCCGTATTTGGCATGCCCCATCTATTGGATGGGCTGCTTTTATTTGCTATTTAATTCTAGCGGTGTGTGGGGGGGAATTAATAATTGAAATCCTTTGATTTTGCACATGCAAGAAATGCTACAGTAAAAAAATAACCTGCGTTTCTTTTCTTTTTTTTCCTTGTTGTCCTCTGTCCCTGTGTGGGCTGGCTCATTAGTGCCTTAATTCATGCGGAAGAAAAAGGTCAGAAGCAACAAGTTCTGAAATGCAAACTGTGATTTACTCACTTGATGAACTACGGGAAATCCTGCTGAGCTGTTGTTGGAAGTATGGCTGCCTTTATGCATGGCCTAATGCAAATCAGAAG
Organism: Elgaria multicarinata webbii; assembly: GCF_023053635.1. Taxonomy (NCBI): domain Eukaryota; kingdom Metazoa; phylum Chordata; class Lepidosauria; order Squamata; family Anguidae; genus Elgaria; species Elgaria multicarinata. The sequence goes on from NC_086185.1 coordinate 9,539,515, forward strand.
GACCAGATTGTATAAGAGGCCAAATTCTTTAAGATAATGTTTAAGAGGTGGGCAACTGTTAAAGATACAGGAGCCCTGTCCTCCTTTCCATAGGGTCACCCTAGGCAACTCTCCCTCCCGCTCACCATTGACTATGTAAGCTAGGACTGATGGGACTTTTAGGCCAAAACATCTGGAGAAGCACATCTGGAAGAGCACAAGTTGCCAAGGGTGACCCTATGGAAAGGAGGACAGCGCTCCTGTATCTTTAACAGTTGACTATAAAAGGGAATTTCAGTAGGTGTCACTCGTATGCATGAAGCACCTGGTGAACTTCCCTCTTCATCACAACAGTTAAAGCTGTAGGAGCCCTGCGTGACCAGATACAAAAGATGGCAGGTCTCCTGCACCTTTAACTCTTGTGATGAAGAGGGAAGTTCACCAGGTGCTTCATGCATACGAGTGACACCTACTGAAATTCCCTTTCTAGTTAACTGTTAAAGATACAGAAGCCCTGTCCTCCTTTTCATAGGGTCACCCTACTCAGTCCTAGCCTATGGAGTCAGTGGTGAGCGGGAAGGAGAGTTGTAGGCCAAAACCTCGGGAAGAGCACAAGTTACCTAGGGTGACCATATGGAAAGGAGGACAGGGTTCCTGTATCTTTAACAGTTGTATATAAAAGGTTTTCATCAGGTGTCATTTATATGCATGCAGCAGTTAAAGCTGCAGGAGCCCTGCCTAATGTGACCAGATAAAAAAGAGGGCAGGTCTCCTGCAACTTTAACTGTTGTGATGAAGAGATTTCATCAAGTGCTGAATGCATATAAATAGCACCTGAAAAATGTTTATTTACAACTGTTAAAGATGCAGGAGCCAAGTCCTCCTTCCCATATGGTTACCCTATTTAAAGCTGCAGGAGCCCTGCTCTCATGACCAGATACAAAAGAGGGCAGGGCTCTTGCAGCTTTAACTGTTGTGAGGAACAGGGAATGTCCCCAGGTGCTGCATGCATACAAATGACACCTGCAGAAATTCCCTTTTCTATACAACTGTTAGAGATATTTCCATATGGTCAGTTTGGTTTTGCTGATTCAAACATACCTCTATATGGGCTTCAAAACAATACACAAATCTGTAACTCAAGTGTGCAAAGGGTAGCCCTCAGTGACTCAGTTTATGGACTCAAGCAGGTTCAAGCAAAAACACAGTCAACATGTGTTTTGAGGATTCATCTGTTGTCTCCTCAAATGGCTTGCAGGGGAAACTTTCATTTGCACTGGTTGAATCTGGGAGTTACGATCTCAACGTTACTCAAAAAATTAACGAATTCTGCCTAGCAGGAAAATGGAGGCTCCCAACATCGAAGACCGGGGGTTACAATTTGCACGTATTGGGGTCCAATGAAGAACCTTGCTGCCAGGGGAAAGGGCACCCAGATATTCTGGCACTTGGCTGACAGTTGTCAATCTAGATACTGTATTATACTGTTGTTTTTATATTTTTGATGGTTTAAATTTTTGTATACTTTTTTTTAATGTTCACTGTTTTTAACTTTTTTAAACCGCCCAGAGAGCTTCGGCTATGGGGCGGTATATACATTTAATAAATAATAAATAAATAAATAAACCTGGGCTGTTCCAAATAAAACTTCAGAGCCTCTCATTTTAATAAATTTGCGTATTAATAAAATATGCTATGATCCTGCTGTACCGGTTTCCCTTTTTAACTCTAAAAGGAAAAGGCTTGCCCAGTAGGAGATTAGGATTTTTATTTTTATGTTTAAAAAAGGGTTCTGCCCCAAGTCAAGCTGTAGCAATTCACACATTTATTGGTTCCACAGATATTATCGAGCCCAACAGGGCGAGTTCTGTTTTATCAGCTTGTTCTGTCACAACGCTCCATGACATGATAATGAGCTACTTGACTCTTCTTTTCTTATGGTCTTCCATTTCTCATTTTCAACATAAGTGTTACTTGAAGAAATGATGTGCGGGTATCTGGGATGACATTTTGAGAAGGGGAAATACACACACACAAGAGGAAAAGGTTGAGCTTTGAAAAAGTGTGGAGAGATGAGGTACCACATGACCTTTTCCTTTTCAGTCCCAAGCTGCTGCCAACTCAATCTGAAGCCATCTCAAGAGAGCAAGTCCTTGTAAAATACGCAGAAAGCACAGGAGAATACAGACAGACTGGGCAATTGATCAGTCATTGTGACTTTTCATGATGGCTTGCCCATGGAAAAGACATTCCAGGAGATGACTAGGGCAGCCTGACAATTCCTGCCCGTCCCAAGGGTGCCACTCCAAAAGAGTTGGTTTTCTACCGCTTATTCCATCTTTGCTTCAATGCTTCATTTTTCTCATCCATGTGGTTTAAAAATGAATGCAGGACTTCCGGCAGAATCTGGGCATCCCGAGTCTTAAACAGCCTTCCAGGCTTCTCCCCAGTGGCCCCACCCCTTTCCCTAGCCCCACCCCTTTCCCTCAGTCACCAACGCTTGGGTGGATTCCCAGCTGTGGTGCAGTTTCTTTTCTGCTCTAAATGTCTCTCTTAAGGCTAGTACAGGGACACAAACAGTGATCTTAAAAGCCCACCTTGCCAGTGGCCCAATCTGGATTGGATGCCCTGTACCTACTCTGGAGTAAAAATGCAGTGGAGATGGAGGCAGACTGAAAGTAACACACATTTTTCTCTTAAGTAAACTGATGCAACATCGCTCTGATGAATTGCATTCCTGCCTTTGGATAAAGTGCTCTCCTTATCTCTGGAAGCTCTGAGCTTCTATTATTATTATTATTATTATTTATTTATATAGCACCATCAATGTACATGGTGCTGTACAGAGTAAAACAGTAAATAGCAAGACCCTGCCGCATAGGCTTACAATCTAATAAAATCATAGTAAAACAATAAGGAGGGGAAGAGAATGCAAACAGGTACAGGCTAGATTTAGTAGACCTTATAGAGCAGGCTTTCATATGGGGGCTGTCTCATGCTGGTATTATTATTTTTCTACATTTGTTTTACAAACCTCTTGAGTACGGCGAACGGCCTGATCATTCAGCTCTTTTCTTCCAGTTGATTAAGGGAATGGATATGTCAGTCCTTTTGAATTTAGAAGCCCCGCCTTTCTTCTCTCTGGACCCAACCCCCTAAATGCCTCCCAGACGTCCTTGGTCAGCTCCACACCCCATTACCTAAACACCTGGGAGCTGCAGAGAAGTAGTCTGGTAGAGCTGCATAAAGGCCATTATCTTCTTTAGGGGTCTGGTTTGTGGTTGCTGCAGTTTTTTTCTTTCTTTCTGGTAAGTACATCCTTTATTAGTTTGTCATTTGGGGGAGGATATTAAACCCAGTGTATGAGCTGGGATTAGGGTGACCATATGAAAAGGAGGACAGGGCTCCTGTATCTTTAACAGTAATGTAGAAAAGGGAATTTCAGCAGGTGTCAATTGAAGAAAGTGAAATTCCCTCTTCATCACAACAGTTAAAGCTGCAGAAGCCCTGCCCTCTTTTGTATCTGGCCACTCTACTATAGCTAGTGTAGCTTTAACTGTGGTGATGAAGAGGGAATTTCACCCTCTTCAATTGACACCTGCTGAAATTCCCTTTTCTACATTACTGTTAAAGATACAGGAGCCCTGTCCTCCTTTTCATATGGTCACCCTAGCTGGGATTGGTGGTGGTATCCCAGTACAAGCTTTGCCTGATAATGTGGTAGATTTGATTCTGGTTTCCTCTACTGAGGTCTTTATGCCCATACATTTACAGGAAGACAATGGTGTGTTTTTGCTAGGGCCTAAATGATACATCAACCACGTGTTTCGGGTGTTTTCACTGGTAAAGCAACCAAGTTGAAATTGCAATGCAACTGATGCAATCTGTCACTCCCTTCGTCTTTCTATCACCACCTCCCCCTTTCAGAAAAAGAACCAAATGTTTCATGTCTGTCCTCAGCACCAGTAAATTTGGTTTTCTGCCATTTGTATGACTCAGGCCCATTTCAGTTATGGTGTTTCCCTTCAGTAGCTATTTGCAAAGCAAAAGAAGGATGAAGAGGGGCATTTTCACCAGGTGCTGCATGCAGACAAATGACACCTGCTGAAATTCCCTTTTCTATACAACTGTTAAAGTTACAGGAGCCTTTTTATAGGGTTACCCTCCCGAAATGCTTCCCAAATTATAGTAATTGGCCAGGCTTTTAATCATCGTGCAAAGGTGTTTAGAGTCGAAGTATTTACTGAGGTTCAAAATGTGAATGGGTGAGAAGTCCTTACTTCTCAGAAAGTGCTTTCTTTTTATGAGTCCAGACATTTCTTTTGTTCTCTGTGAGAGTTAGTGTGTTCTAGTGCTTCAGAGTATTGGGCTCGGAGTAGGTGACAGCTGATACATTATTATTTTTAAAGAGAAGTATTTTGTCCTCCAATATCCTCATCCACTGCTTCTAGCACTCCTCTTCCTGATAATCCATGTATTTATTTTCTCTCAGGCAAAGGTGGTGGACCAAACTCTTATTCTACTAGCGGAAAGCTGGAACTCACACATTCTTTCCGCTGAAACAGCCCTGTGAGCAGTTTGACTTTGCACCGGGCTGCATTCTAAACTGCACAATGTTCAATTACAGTATTCAGTTTAAGATTTCACTAATTAATTCCTTCATTGAGTGGCTGTTGGAAAAGTTAGCTGGACTGTAAAGGGATTGAAGAGTTTTAATTATGTCTGAATTAAAAGCAAATAATGTACACTTAGGCATTTTATTGAAACAAGTCATAACATGAGGCTACTTGTTCTGCAATTTCATTTGGCCGTTAGTTTTGATTACTTTTGGAGTTGTTTCCAAGTTTTATATTCAATGGGAGTTTGTGAGCGGAGGAAGACTTTGCAAATAATATATAGTAAATTATGTCATGTATATTCAATGGGAGTTTTAAAATTCTAATGATTTCGTGTTTTGGGGCTATGCATGTTTAGACAGGAGGAAAAAGTCCTACAACTACCAGTATTCTCCAGACATCATTTATCAACTATGTCCTTTATTTATTTTGTTTATTTAAAACATTTGTATCTGCCCTGTATCACTAGGATCTCAGGGTGGCATACAGATAAAATTATACAACCATATAAAACAAAAAATATATACACAGGTAAACAATAAAACCATTAATCAAGCTAAAACCAGTATATTATTTAAAAGCAGTAAAACCAATTAAAACAGTTAAAACAATCTGCAAGCTCGGTGAATTTAGCCATCAAAGGCTTTGTTAAAAAGCCATGTTTTGACTTGGTGTCGGAATAAAGTCAGCGTTGGCACCAGTTGGGCCGCCAAGGGGAGGGCATTCCACAGTCGGGGTGCCACCACAGAGAAAGCCCTCTCCCGTGTCCCACCATAGCATATGTGTTGTGCTGGTGGGATGTGGAGAAGGGCTCCTCCAACAGATAAGTCTCGGGCAAGGATATATTATTATTATTATTACTATTATTATTATTATTATTTCCAACCTTTTGCCCAATACTGGGCCTCAAGGCGGGCTTACAAAATTTAAAACATAAACATGAATTGAAATATACAAAAGTTAAAAAATCGATTCCAATTTTAAAACATTTTAAATACATGGCAGTTTTACAAATCCTTAACACAGATGGAAGACCAGATTATTCTCCAAAGGCCTGCTGGAACAAAGAAGCTTTTGCCTGCTTCTGAAAGCCCATCAAGGAGGGAGCCAGTCTAGCTTCCCCCGGGAAGAGAGTTCCAAAGCACTGGAGCAGCCACCGAGAAGGCCTTCTCCCATGTTCCCACCAAGCGCTCCTGTGAAGATGGTGGGACTGAAAGAAGGGCTTCCTCAGAAGATCTCAAACCACAGGCGGGCTCATAAGGGAGAATACGGTCTTTCAGATAACCTGGACCCGAGCTTTAGGGTTTGTTAGCTCTGTGAAGTCATTTGTAAGTATTGGGCAGAGCAACTCCATTTCCATATGCCTGCATGGGCAGCAGAATCCTTTGTGCAACTGACAGTGTTTGGCGGACTTCTCTGTGGCCCACAGCATTTTCCCCTGCTCCCCATCTTATTCTGGCCCAAAGTCACCCAGTGAGATTCCATGTCCGAGGGGGGACTAGAACTCAGATCTCCCAACTCACCGTCCAACACTTTCGTCTCTGTGCCACACGGTTGTTGTTTACAAACACCCCTGGCACTTGCAGGAGCCCAGGAATTCTTACTGGATGTCTATTGGAGAGGATGAGGTCACATGATCTCCAATGGGCATTCAGGAAGAACTGCTGGGCTCTTCCAAGTGCTGGGGGGGTGTTTTTATTGCTGTTATTGTGGTTGTTTAAAAATAATAACAAAAGAAAGCAGATCCCAAAACAACTGGGTAGAGTTTTAAAAGGTATGTGGAAATGCTGCCAAGGAGAAAATTCCCCATTTTCCTGCAACAGAGGTAGAAAACCAATGCCTCTTTTGCAGGGAGAGAAAGAGGTTCCTGAAAATACAGGAAAGGATTTGGCACAGCGCTAATGCTTTTTGAAGACTGCACATTTTAAAGTGCACATTCCTCCCCACCCCCAATTACACAGTTTTGAATGTGTTTATAAGTTTATTTATTTATTTATTTATTTTATTACATTTATATACCGCCCCCCAGCCGAGGCTCTCTGGGCGGTTTACAACAATTAAAAATAGTAAACATTAAAAGTATACAAAACTTTTAAAAAACATAAAAACAGTATAAAAACAACAACAGTATCCATTTAAAACAACAATTCTGGGGTCCATTAAAACAAACTTAATGTTATTAAATGCTGTTAAAATGCCTGGGAGAAGAGAAAGGTCTTGACCTGGCGCCGAAAAGATAACAACGTTGGTGCCAGGCGAGCCTTTTAGGGATGTGCAAGCGTTTTCCTGAGAATTGTGTTCCTGTACATGCTCAGAGCTGCAAGTGGAGTGAGTTCTGATGATTTGCAAACTGAACCTAAATTTGTGTACATCCCTACTCCCAATTAGCACAGCTGGCATCAGGATTCTTAGAGACTCTTCCATAAAACATGAAAGACTGTTTCTCAGGAAGCTTAACATGCTCCTCACATTCTCTCTCTCTTTCTCTCTGGCATACTATTAGTCATAATATATGGAATCAAATTCTCAGTTATACGGGTATTTGCATTTGATGTGAATAATGCTGTGTTTGTTTTATAACAACCGCTAGCCTGTCTCAGGGATGACGCCTACACAGAGAGAATTGGTGTTGTTGTTTTTAACACGCTCTGATAATGGGGGGGGGGGGGGACAGTAATCTTAACAATAGCTTTTCATATGCTATTTCTCAAATCATGACTTTTTTTATTATAAAGAAGTGTTTCTTTTCTTTCTGATAAGGTATGCATTATAGTACAAGTTTGCACATCCTTTTGCACAACCCCACAAGACTTCTCATCACGAAGCGTTCATATTTGTGTAGAATAATGAAATGGGACTGAAATTTATGCAGTCATGGCAATAAATTGCTAGGCAGTAATCCGGCCCAAAATTACTTGAAGCCAGCCAGTAAAAGTCCACCTGACACAGTGATTTGATGCAACTGTTGCACAAAAAAGGTATGCCCCATTAAAATGAATGTCTTTCACATCGTAACAGAAGCCTCATTTTTTCGGCTAATGAAGATGTTAACCGTAAAGCATATTTCACCCTTCAGACAATCTTGTTATTGCCAGGTAGACAAACAAAAATCAAGGTTTTATTACGATAGAGGCCTTTCAAATTAGAAGGTCTATTGAAAAACAAAAAAGCCCAAAATAAAATGGATGTTTCTCTATAAAAATTTAACAAGATGTGTTTCATAAATCAGGGGCTTATTGATAGAAGATCTGTCCCCATAATGTTGTGTGTTAACTCTGTTGTTTTATGATAAGAGGGAGTCATTTTCAATTACACTTTGTTCACGTGGAGTATGTGCTGGACTTGATTTTATGTTCTTCCATCAGAAGATAAGGTTCCTTTCATTTCAGATCCTGCATCTTGATAAGATCTCCCCATAACTACAAGCAGTTCCCCATAGGTTTCAGCACTCATGGGAGATGGCAACCTGAAATCACATCAAAGTTATTGTTTGTCCTCCAAGTCTGGAGAACCAGTCTCTTGTCCGGAGATTTCCTGTCTCCCCACTAATGTAGAACCAAGAAATGGTCTCCCACTGAAGATAATTTCCCACTTGAGACTGGTGAAGCCTGAAAATCTTTCAAAATACTTTGCTGGTTCTGTTCCTAGTTTCACATTCCCTTTGATATCCCACCATTCAAAATAGTTTGTTAAAACAAACAAAGAAAAATACTATTATCTGAGCCTCCTGCCTCATTATGCATTGCTGTAGCATTTTTATTCCACTCTTCAGCCTTACAAAGATTAATAATTAGATGGTCTCTGCCCTCAGGCTTATAATCTAGATGAGATGACAAAAAAAAAAGGGAAAGGAATTGGCAAGGAGAAGGAAAAAAGAAAAGTAAGAATGTGTCATGTTGGATCAGACCCAGGGCCCATCACTCTGTTCACACAGTGGCCAATCAGCTGTCGACCAGGAACACACAAACAGGACATGATGCAACAGCACCCTCTCACCCATGTTTCCCAGCAACTGGTGCACACAGGCTCACTGCCTCGGATACTAGAGGTAGCAGATAACCATCAGGCCTAGTAGCCATTGATAGCCTTCTCCTCCAGGAAACATATGTGCCATTTCTTAATTACAAAGTTCTTATGGACGCTCCTTCTGGTGGGCAGTGACAATAGAAGGTCCAAGAAGCTCTGTTGGATGGGGCCAGGTTGATCTTCTCCATTCTAAGATGTTCTTTCTGGGAATCAGGGGTGTGGTTTCACAGTGGATTTCGGTCCTCTGGCCAACGGTTGAGGGCGGAGTGTGCAGCATTCCCAGTGCAACATGGGCCTGTTATTGGAATGTATATGCTTATATTGTTAAGTGTAACCTTGGTAAGGTAGGGTTAATAATATGCAAGAGAGTGAGTGGAAGGTGGGAGGGGCTTGTGTGTGAGGGGATTCTAAGGATATATAAATGGCGATCTGAAAGTTAGTCAGATGGATACGGTTTAGGGATTGAAGGAGCAATATCTAGTTAGTAGAGTTTGCGTATAGGATTTTAGAGGGGGTACAGCAGGTAGGGAATCTAGGGCTAAGCATTGATTGATATTAATAATCTCTCTCTTTGTATTTGAGGAAAATTGTTATTTGTTTCTTTAAAAATACAAACTACCACGTGTTGACTGGCTTATTACGCGACCATTATTCAATCTATTCCTTGTTTTAAGAGGTTGTGATTGTTATTTTAATATTGTATTGGTTTGATATGCTCTTTTAATTAGTTTTATGTATTGTATTTAATCTTGTGCCCTGCTTCAATCCAGAGGGAGAGGCGGTTAAGAAATTATGATTATCATTATTATTTCTCCTGTAGTGGGTTGTGGGAACCAATAAGTCATGTTGGATGTCTCTGGAACAAAGAAAGAAAGAAAGAAAGATGGTACTTGGGTGTCAGTGAAAGCAGGCACCTTGAGGGGTACACTTCTCAGTTTCTGAGGTAGAAACTGGTGAAGGGGAAACATGGGCGGGAACGTTAAAGCAAACGTAAGCTGGAAATAGGGATGATGGATAAATTCACAACATATTCAAATGAGTTCAGATTCCTATGATTCCAACCTTGGTGCTAATGTGCATTAGTGCACATGCGCATTTCCAATGCGCACTTGCACAAGTGGAGCAAAATTTTTGCACATCCCATGGAATAGACTTAACAAAATCGAGACATCCTTGGTTGGAGCCAAGTTTTTTTTTCTGGCAGGAAGTAGCGTTCCACAGCAGCTTTTTCTCTGGTGCATGCATGGGCCAGGTCGTTTTTGCCCCTTGCTGTGACAATTTTCCTGGAAGGACATTTTTCCTGGGAGAACAAAGAGTGCAGGGGGTGGGGAGGTCTGTTCATCCTTAGATTCAAACTTGCAAAAGGTTCCTATTTCATATTGCTCTGATTTTCATCAATAGGGTTGTCTCCACCAAGTCTATGCAACTACATCGATATAGAGTTTTCTTTTTTCTTTTCTGTACATGCAGTCGTGGACTTGCTTGATGGTCCAGAGATGGCCTAGAGATGGCCTACATCTATAGCATATTTGCACATGGGTTGGATTTGGGCTTTTAGATGAATGCATGGCAGCCAGGACTCAGGAGTGATCCCATTTTCCTTCTGCATGCATTAAATAAACATATTCACTGTCTTTCTTCTTTCTGCCTCCTTCACTAACACCCGATTTCATTCAAATGGGCTAGATAAGTGGCAGTTGTAATTGTCTGCCGGAATGTTGGTGCGATTGACTTGAAGCTGTTAAAATTCACGGAATCGTCACTGCAGATATCACACTTCTTCTTTTTTTTTAAGAAGTGCAAAACTGTCAGTTTAATGAGCGAAGCTTTCACCACATCAAAATCCCCTCCTCCTCATTAGGGAGATACATTAAAGAAGCCGTATATTTTGTTGGAAAGATTGAATTGACCTGAATTTAATGATTTTTCATTCCATCCTGGAGTGATGGCTTTTACAAGTATAACCCCTAGGTAGCTTGTGTGTGCATATCAAATGTATATCAAGTTATGCATTTGATATTTGAACAACTGCCTGCATCCATGTGAACCTGCCCAGGCCCTAAGAATAGCTTTGGAGGCCCTACTCTTCGGCCCACCACTAAGGTCAATCAGGTTGGAAGGGTTTTTGTTGTTGTTGAGTCCACACTTGTGAGATTCCTCCCAGTCTGAGAACCGTCCATGCCTGTGGCATTACCCCACAATTGAGTATCTTATATATGTCTAGTTTAGTATGTCTGGTAAGTATGGAATGTTAGAACTGAGTGGGTGTAATTTATGATGTAATAGTTGCGGGGGGAAGGAGTATATAAGGAAAGTGTGGGGAGTTTGTGAGGGAGTTTGAGTATGAGTGCGTGTGAGGAGAGTTGTTTAGTTGTAGAGTAAGAAGAGTTTGGATTCTAGGGACTGGTGTGAAGAGAGTGAGGTGGCTGGTGTGTGGAGAGTATAGATTAAGCAGGATTGAAAATGTTATATTTTGGTTTAAAGCTTTTAAACAACAATAAACTTATTTTTATTTTGTTAGCTACCAAATACCACATGTCAGCTTGGCATTATTTACCTGCCTTACAGTTATTAAACACCCACACCAGAGTATTCCCACAGTATATTTTGAGATATCCTAGGGGGGAGGTTTTATTTAACCCTCCCTCAGGTTTTTAACCACCCCGCTATAAGGCCTGCCAAGAAAACGTCAGCGAAAGCTGGTGCCCCTCCAAGAGTCAGTAATGACTCAGTGCTTGCACGAGAGGTTCCTTTCCTTTCCTTTCCAGGTTTTGAAGTGCTGGCGCTTGGCCTGAGAGGGGTTTATGCGATGGGCCTAGAGTAAGGGTCTGCTACATTGCAATGCCCCCTCTCTTTTAAATTGAACCCTATTTATCCCTACTTCCACCCCTGCCCCCACCTTCATCCCTCCACCATCATGGGCTGCACTCCTTCCTCTGGCTGCTTCATCAAGTTGGGGTGTGTGTGTTACCCTCCAACCCCTATCTGCAAACACAAACAACAGCCTCACATATGTTCTGTGTCACAAGGCAAATATATGTGGCTATTTGCCAAAATATTCTCCACCCACCAACCCACTCATTTTATCCCCCTTCTCCAGCCTTGGGATTGTTCTACCCCACATCAATATGAGGCAGCATAATGTCCCCATTGGGTATTTTTACTAGTGTTGTGCTAAAAAATTATTCTGTACCCCACCCCAGCCCCGTTCACATTTGATTTGATTAAAAAATGTGTGGAGGTGGAATGATCAAAAGAGAAGGTTTCAAAGAAGTTCTCATAGGTGAAGTTTGGGGGTGTTTGTGCTAATCTTACTCATGAGGTGACCAAAGAGAGTGTGTAAGTGTGTTGTCGTTCATTGTACAATGATCTCTGACAGCCGGCTGCCTCCCTGGCTTCCTGCACTTCGATTTAAGCCCCGAAGAAGACGTCATAAAGTAACTCCTCACTGCAGATCTTTTTCAGAACAGGAAGGGCAGGCAGCCAGGGAGGCTGCAGAGTGATGAAGAGTTGTGTATTAGAAACCAATAACTTCAAAAACACCACAACAATGGTGGCCAAAACCCTTAGGAAAAAGAAAGACGCTGTGCTAGAATCACTGCTAATGGCGAGCCCCGCTCCCAGAAACTGTTCAAGAAATTCAATGAAACATTTCCCCCAATTTCCCCACCCACAAATGGTGGTGAATTTCAAGAGGCCATTTCCACACAGCCATATTTTTTTAATCATATATATACACATCAACCTTCATTCTCAACTAGTTGCCTGCATAAGAAACAACGTTGTTCAAGCCATTCCGATGACCTTTTGTCCCATTATTGTTTGCCTCTAACACGTGCACGCCAGTCTTATTTTCTGTGTCCATTCCTTCTCCTTTGTTCATGGCTTGATTTACATAATAATCCTTTGGATACTTTATGGGCTGTGGATATGATCACATTAGCATAATTATCTAATTTATTGTTTTGTCAGGCAGAGTAGACAAGTAATAATAGCCTTAGCTTATTATCACTGTTTTCATTCCACACTTTGTGGTCACGAGAGATGGAGATTAAACACAAGACTCCTCAGCATGAAGGGTTATTCAGAGGGGAAGGGGAGGAAATGAAGCAAGTTGCCATGAACCACAAAATCGGAGTTCGCAATGCATAGTTTTTGCTAGTTCTGTTCATTACTGTTTCCCTGAAATATTGACTTCTATGGACTAGCCCTTCTAGCCTGTTGTAGCCGAAACAAACACAGTCCTGCAGAATCTTAATAATTGTATTTCTGAATTTATGTAATGGTTTTTGAGTCTTCAGAGTGTTTTGGATCTTGTATTTCATATATATTATTTTGTTAGAGGTCTTTAGGCAGAGATTAGGCAGTAGAAGGCCATCTCTTGGGGATGTTCTAGGTCTAGATTTCCTGCATCGAGCAGGAAATGCTCGATGGCCTACAACAAGGCTCAATGAGCCTGTCGACTTGCAGTCATTTCAACAATGGTGTATGTATAGTAGGTCACCTTTGATACCTCCATGGTTGCAGGTGCAAGTGTGAGGCTGAGCGGTTTTCTTGAGGTTATCTTGTGATCCTATAGCAAAAGTCAGATTAGAGCTGTGGTTTTCCTGATTAATAGAAACATGGGAAGGTGCCTTCTACTGAATCAGACCATAGATCCTACTGGGTAAATATTGTCAACATTGATGGCCAATAGGTCTCCACAATTTCAGGCATGGGTTTTTCCCATCCTGACACGGAGACCGCGGGGAATGAAATGGGGACTTGCATGCAGTGCAAGTGCTCGACAGTGGAGCTTTGCCCACTCCCCATAACCAAGTCTTAGTCACAGCCCTGTCCAACCTGGTGCCCTCCAGATGTTCTGGGTACATCTACAATCAGCCAAAGCAGCATGGCTAATCAGGACTGATGGCAGTTGCTGATGTAAATTGCAGTTCAAAAGTTCTGGAGAGCACAAGGTTATGGGAAGATGTCCTACAGGTTGTGGAAACCCATATCCCATACTTGTCAAAGAACTTGTCAATGTCATCCTCTAGTTTGGCCCTTCTGGAGTGAAGAAGCCAGTGTGTTGGGGGGAACAGAAATTGACAAAGCTCTTTCCAAAGTGGTGTGGAAAGGATGAAACTAACAAGGTATTTTCTGAATAAGAGAGGACAGACAGACAGACTTGTGAATGTGCACATTATTATTATTATTTTTAAAAATGACCCCATTTGCCCAAATTTTAATATACCCCCAAACAAAAACAAAAAAGGATCCAGTTTGCACAAATTGATGCCATAAAAAAACAAAAAAAAACATGGAATCTCCATATTGGATCGACACAGTATGGATCAGGACAACACCAGTTGTGGGTAGGGAGCAGGATGAAATCCTCTGGGGCTAAACTCGAAAAACATGTTGAGATTCCGCCCCCCCCCCCCCCCGAACAGAATTCTCATACATCCCTAATTGAAAGCAAGTACAATGTCTGACATGGCACAACATTACTGATTATGACCAACATTACTGATCACGAAAATGGAACCAGTTACCAAGGGAGGTTGTGGGCTCTCCCACGCTAGAGGCCTTCAAGAGGCAGCTGGACAGCCATCTGTCAGGGATGCTTTAGGGTGGATTCCTGCATTGAGCAGGGGGTTGGACTCCACGGCCTTAGAGGCTCCTTCCAACTCTGCTATTCTATGATTCTATGTGACCCTTTGCTTCCAATTTCCTGGCTTCATGGAGCTTGAGCCAAGATGAGATTGCCTTCACCCTAGTCTTAACTTAGTAGTCTTTTGTTGCTAAATATATGTGTACAAATGACATACAATGTGCATTTGTACATGTATAGTGTGTATATGTATATGAGTGTGTACATGTGTGTACACACAACTTCGAACACACCACATGAAAATAGCATTGGATCATCTGAGTGGGCACAAGGCCACAAATGCTTACATATATGCCACAGTAAGTTTGTTAGTGGTTATCCTAGGTGCCACAGGACTCCTTGTTGTTCCTGGAATATTGAAATGCTGTTGGCGTACATCTGGAATGTAAGAATACCGCTCAGCCTCTGCAACATTATTAAGGCTTGAGCACCATGGAGTGAGTTAAGTACCACACTAATCCCTCCATTTTCAAGAGTTCTCATCTAATCAGACTTTTAAAGGGTTTTACCACCTGCAGTGAACCTCAACAGCTGGTACACGTTAACCACACTAGAGAGCAGAGATTTGTCTTCCCTTTTAGTAAAAAGTGGTTAACATAAGAACATAAGAAGAACCCTGCTGCATCAGGCCAAAGGCCTAACTATTCCAACTTCCTTTTTCACACAGTGAAAAATCGGATGTCGGGATGTGTGATAAATTCATTTCGGTTCCTTTTTAATCAGGTTGTAACCAGTTCAGTCTGTCCAGACTGAACATGGACTCAAGTGCTGCATATTCAATATGTGTACTTTTGAAAAATGTGTGCAAATATGCTTTAACCGATGGGATAAGAGGACACATATTTCAAAGATATGCACAGTTGTGTACATTTGGGAAAGTCTGCATGAAAATGCACATACATTTTATAATTAATAATAACATATTTCTTACCCACCTTTCCATTTTGATTGAGGCGGGGAACAACAGTAAATATAAAATACATCAAACTAAATTAAAACATAATATACATTATTAAAACATCCTAAAAATCATTTTAAAATATCCCAAAATTACTAGATAGGCCTGCCGGAAGAGATCAGTCTTAATAGCTTTCTTAAATGCTGATAGACTATTAAGTTGATGGATCTCCTCTGGCAGGCCATTCCACAGTTTGGGAGCAGCGGAAGAGAAGGTCCTCTGTGTAATGGTTGTCAGCCTAGTCTTTGCTGACTGAAGTAGATTCTTCCCAGTGGCCCTGAGTGTGCAGGGTGGATTGCATGGGAGAAAGCGATCACACAGGTAGCCTGGACCCAAACCATGTAGGGCTTTAAAGGTGATAACTAGGGATGTGCTCCGCTCCGATTAGAAGCGGAGAATCAGAAGCAAATTGGCCTGCTCTGCCTTGCCCAGAGGCGGAGTAGAAGCGGACCGGGGACCCGTAGAAGCACGGCGAAGAGAAGCGCCCATACGCGGAGCGTTTCTCTTTTCGCGGACCGATCCGATCGCCATTTTGAAAAATTTTGCCCATAGGATTGCATTGCGGGAAAGAATAGGGGATAACTGTGTTGTTTTTTAAGCTATCTTTCTGAAACTTCTTGTGCTTGGAGAGTCGTGGCTGGGGGTCATTTTGAGCCTACTCTCAGCTCTCTGCATAGCCTTTTTAAAAAAGTTCTTCTTGTTTATTCAGCAACACTGCTGCTTTTAATTCCACCCCTCCTTTGTTTATTTATTTATTTATTTATTCCATTTTATATGCATTACTCACTTTGAAACTATCCTTGGCTCACTTCCTTGTGCCCCCAGAAATGTCTGCTGCCTGCCTGCCTTCCCTCCCTCCTCCCCTGCCCACCTCGCAGGGATGGTTTTTGTGTGTCTTGCTTTGACTCAGGGGAGAAGTCCTTCCTGTGCTCAACTTCCAAATCAATTTTTCAAGTGTGGAAGAAGATTCATATTTAGGTTTATCTCTACTCTCCAATTCATGGCACGTTGGGATTTCCTTTGAAATGGGCCCATTGAGCTGTCTGCAGATACTGGGGTGTCCGACTTTCATAAATTCCCCAAAAATCCGGGGATGATGGGATTGGCTTGAAACTTGGCGTCCATGTGGACACATGGGTAAGCTGTCATGGGAAGGTGAGGTTTCTGACATGCAAATTGACGTAGTTGTAGCATGGGACTTGATTTGGGGTGAGTTAAAAGGTTAGAGCCCTGCCAAAAATCAGGGGATGATGGGATTGCCTTGAGTCTTGGCATCCATATGGATACATGGATAAGCTATCATGGTAGCGATTTTGAGGTTTCTAACGTGAAAATTGATGGAGCTATCGAAAGGGGTGTGAATTGGAGTTATGGGTGGTGCGTTAGAGGTTAGAGCCCCGCCAAAAATCAGGGGATGATGGGATTGCCTTGAGTCTTGGCGTGCATGTGTATCCCTGGATAAGCTATCATGGTGCCGAGTTTGAGGTTTCTAAGGTGCAAATTGACGGAGCTATCGAAAGGGGTGTGAATGGGGTGCCCGATTTTCAAAAATTCCCCAAAAATCAGGGGATGATGGGATTGGCTTGAAACTTGGTGTGCGTGTGTATACCTCCATGAGGTGTCATGGTGCCAAACTTGAGGTTTCTAACTTTAACAGAAAAAAGTTGTATACTTTTTAAGCTTTCAATGCAAGCCTATGGGGGGGAAAAACGGAGCTCCGATCCGGATCCGGAGCTCCGCAGCTGAGCGGAGCAGACATAGGCGGAGCGGGGGTGGAGCAGAGCGGCCCAATCCGCAAATTGCGGATCTGGAAGAGAAGCGGAACCGGGGGTCCGTGCACACCCCTAGTGATAACCAACACTTTATAGTTCGCCCAGAAACTAATTGGCAGCCAGTGAAGAGATTTTAAAACTGGTGTAATGTGGTCACCCCTAGGTGTGCCGGTGACCAACCTGGCTGCCATATTTTGAACTAGTTGAAGTTTCCGGACTAGGCACAAAAGTTGCCCTATGTAGACCGCATTGCAGAAGCCAAGCCTCAAAGTTACCAGCGCGTGCACTACCGGAAGGGGCACAGCTGGCGTATCAGCCGAAGCTGATAGTAGGCACTCCTGGCCGTCGCATCTATCTGGACTGTCATTTGGAATGATGGATCCAGAAGCACCCCCAAGCTGCAAACACATTCTTTCAGGGGGAGTGTAACCCCATCCAGAACTGGTTGACACACCTCCAAACCCAGGTTGTGGTCTTTGACAGGGAGCACCTCCGTCTTGTCTGGATTCAGCTTCAGTTTGTTTTCCCTCATCCAGCCCATTGCCGCTATTTTCATTCTAAAATAGAGAAAAATATTAATACTCTGATACCAACAAGGCACGCAATAAGTCTGGAGGTGGAATTTGGACTCAGCTGACAAACTTGGGTTTTGATTGTGCACACATCCTTAAACAGATGTCTC
Organism: Elgaria multicarinata webbii; assembly: GCF_023053635.1. Lineage (NCBI taxonomy): Eukaryota > Metazoa > Chordata > Lepidosauria > Squamata > Anguidae > Elgaria > Elgaria multicarinata. The sequence goes on from NC_086185.1 coordinate 9,557,201, forward strand.
TGGGTAAACTGCCCAGAGAGCTTCGGCTATGGGGCGGTATATAAATGTAATCAATCAATCAAATCAATCTGGGAAGAAAACAACAGGGTCGTGTTGGTCGTACCTCTGTCATTTTAGGATGGCTTCCTACAATGCTTGTAGATGAATTGCAAGGGTGTGCATGGGATGCCACTGGTTTCACCCACAAGACATTGACCAGATATGGAGAGAGCAGAGTTTATATCCCAATCCAGCACATCATGAGCAAGTCCATGTGCAGTGGAAGGAATGCTTCCTTCAGCTATTGGGTGGTACAGTGATGTAATAAATAAACAATTTCCCACCTGTAGCAGAGATTTATCATGACCAAAATTAATGGTAATCTCAACAACTGTTACCTCCCAAAAAGGGGAAATGAAAATATGCTTTCTTAAATTGAGGCAGCTTCATCAGTAACGTGGGACCAAGCAACCCCAACCCACGATTCTATTTCCTTGGTATTAGAAGCTGACGTGGCAAAGAGAGGCAGGGCCCTGGAGGTATAACAAAGGGGCCTGGGCAGAAAGTGTAGAGTTGAAGGAAGTTGAGAAGCTGCTCTAGGATGGGCGGCAGAAAGAAGGAACCACGAGGTGCATTTCTCCATCCTGGTTGGTTGGTGACTTCCTCTATTGTTTTACCCCAACCTGATAACCCACATCTCCAATGCTGGTGACCTAGGCCTCATCTACACCAAGCAGGATATTGCACTATGAAAGCGGTATATAAGAGGCAGGAGCCAAACTAGTGCTTTATAGCGGTATTGACGTGCACTGACAACTGTTGGGGCCCATTGACCCAGACCGTATGCCATTGTCATAGTGCAATATCCTGCTTGGCGTAGATGAGGTTCTATTTGCTCATTGGAAAGCGAACACTATTGGATGAAATGAGAAAATCATAACTACATCATGAACATAAGGGTGTGGGGGGGTTTCTTACTAAACTGTACTAAGAACATGGTGGTGTGATAGGAACTCTTTTTCATTTGATGAAATTCTTTGGCAGTTGATATAGGACTAGCGATGGGTGAACTCCCCCCCCCCCCCGTAGAAATCGTAATGTGCTATTCGGGTTATACATTCCTCCATCCAATCTCCGAAGGAAGTTCTCTGTTATTATGAGATCTCATTTTGTATATGCTAACTACTGTTGCAGGACAGGCTTCCCGCATGCTCAGCAGCAGAAAGTCACCCCAGGATGCATTATATCTCTCCACCCCACCGACCACCTCTTCCTTGAAATGCCATGCGTGTTTCTCTGACAGGCTTTCCGCTCACAGCATGCAGACTGTGCAGCTGTTTGTAACTGATATAAATGTGAATAACCAAGTTAGTTAGCCATCCAACGATGGGGCATTGGATAGCCATCCAAGAATGGGGTGCGGGATAGCCAACCAAGCTATCTAATGATGCATAAGGAGATTACAAACATAACAGATTCTACTAATGCGCCACCTAATTCATCAGCACCAAGATGTGGTGATGGCCGCATGTGGATTCTTGCATTGAGCAGGGAATTGGACTTGATGGACTTATAGGCTGCTGCCAACTCTACTATTCTACAATAAATGTTTTTAAGAGTGAATTAAACAAATTCATGGTGGATAGGCTTATCAACAGCTATTAGCTATGAAACCTCTATTTTCAGAAGCTGTATTATTTATTTATTACATTTATAGCCCACCTTTTTTCCTCCAAGGAACCCAAGGCAGCGTACATAATCCTCTCCATTTTATCCTCACAGCAACAAACTTGTGAAGTAGGCTGGGCAGAGAGTCTGTGGCCATGGCTAGACCAGGCCTATATCATGGGATTGTCCCAGGATCATCCCTGTACATCCAAATGACACACAGGGGATACCAAGAGCAGGCAGGGAAGACCCCTCCATTTGCCTGGGATAATCCTTAGGTCTAGCTAAGGCCTGTGACTGGCCCAAAGTCACCCAGTGGGTTTCCATGGCCAAGTGGGGACTAGAACTCAGATCTCCTGGCTCCCAGTCCATCGCCTTAGCCACTATACCACACATGCTGAATACAAAGAGAAGGCAGACAGCAGTAGCCATCTATTGCCTTCATCCTCTTCTTCTCAGAGGCCTCTGGTTGGCTCCTGTGAGAAGTAGGATGCTAGATTTGATTGCCAAGATCAACACCTTGCCTCCCCAGAAGTTACTGAATTGCAACTCCCATCATCCCTGACTCCCATTCCATACCCAAGCTGGCTGGATATGATGGAAGTTGTTGCTGAACAATATCTGGAGAACCAAGGTTGGGAAACACTAGAAGAGATGGACGTTGGGACTGGTCCAACGGGGCTCTTGTGTTCTTTATTGTCAGCTGTGAGGTTCACCTGGAACTTGCATGACAGAAGGTGCTTCCGTTGTTGTTAGTTTCTTCATTATACTAATAATGCAATAAGAACATCTCAGTGGGACAATAGCCATGTCCATTGCCCCTTTCTGCCTTTGCTTAGATGTGTTTTTTTTTCTTTTTCTGGGAGACGTTATGCTGTTCCATTTTCTGTACTTCTTTCCCTTGAAATCTCTGCATTATAACATTGATGCTCCATCAGGATAACTGAATGATGCTAATATACTTTGCTGTCTTTCAGCATGTAAACGTTCTGTTAAGCAACGAACTGCTCCTCTCTGCTACACAGAAAATCCAAAGGTCAAGTTTATACTGTCTGCCTCCTGTTTGTGTTCTTGTCGCTCTGCATGAGATTCTGGTGGTAAATTCTCTTTAAACATTACTCTAGAAATAGCTTTCCGTCATTTCTTTTCCATAGGAACACACAGAAACATTTTGTCCAGTGTGCTTTCTGTTGCGTTATTGCACAATGGCACTTCACGACATCTCTGCCTCCAGAATTTTGTAAAATCATGGCTAGGCTTGGCTCATATTATTCCAATAAACTTCACTCTCCATGTTGACCAACTAGGTCTCCAAGAAAGATAGGCGTCTGGGTTGACGCAGCAGTGCAACCATGGCTGCTGTCTGTTTTGGGGGTTGTGAACAAATTGGAAAAGTTAGCCTTGGTTTCAGATGCATAGAATCATAGAATAGTAGCATTGGAAGGGGCCTCTAAGGCCATCAAGTCCAACCCCCAACTGCATTGAGTTCTGCTCAATGCAGAAATCCACCCTAAAGCATCCCTGACAGATGGCTGTCCAGCTGCCTCTTGAAGGCCTCTAGTGTGGGAGAGCCCACAACCTCCCTAGGTAACTGATTCCATTGTCGCACTGCTCTAACAGTCAGGAAGTTTTTCCTGATGTCCAGCTGGAATCTGGCTTCCTGCAACTTGAGCCCATTCTTCCGTGTCCTGCATTCTGGGATGATCGAGAAGAGATCCTGGCCCTCCTCTGTGTGACAACCTTTTAAGTATTTTTGAAGAGTGCTCTCATGTCTCCCCTCAATCTTCTCCTCTCCAGGCTAAACATGCCCAGTTGTTTCAGTCTCTCTTCATAGGGCTTTGTTTCCAGACCCCTGATCATCCTGGTTGCCCTCCTCTGAACATGCTGCTCAAATCTGCATTTGAGCAGATTTCAGCAGAAATAGACAAAACCAACAATAAACAAAATCCAGATGAATTGTAATCACTTTTTGAGAGAATTTGACTTGTTTAAAAAATAAAACTTTTTTTAGAAGAAATCACTATTCTTGTTTCCATATCTGATTGCAAGCCTTGTTTTGTTTTGTTTTTGCATTAAACTGTGTGCATATTTTCATGCCTGCTTTTTTCTCTTCCATATGAAAGCATCAGTTGAGCATGTCTTTGAAATGAGGGCATTCATTCACCCATTAATTAAAGCATGTTTGTGTGCATTCCCCCCCCCCAAATGTATGTATTCCTATGTGCATTTTTAAAGGAAGGCATACAATCCTATGCATATATTTTTTCTGATCCACAAATCACTATGCAGACTCAGACCTGTGCGGACTTCAACTTCAGATTGTTTATGCTCAGCTCAAAAAGTGAGACCTGGGTAAATCCTGACCCAAAATGAACCGAAACAAATTTCTCATACATCTCTACCACCGTCTGATGAAACAGGTCCAACCCCAAAACTATGTGCCTTAGGCACATGCTCCAATGTCGTAGTCTTTCTCTCTGTTCAGCATGTTGCTCTTACAACCTTCAAGAAACGGAGGAAGGTTTTTAAGGAGTTTCTGGGACTGTGCAGCGTCAGCATCACTTGGAGAAAAGGCCGCTTTTTGCCCTATTGACATGGAAATGTCTGCAATATTTAGAGGCATGAGCAAGTTAGTGCTCTGTGGCAAAAGAACAAGAAAAAATGGACTAAACCATAGTGAGTATCTCTCACGGTTGGTCCTAAGGGAGATGTTGAGGTTCCAGAACACATTGACCCGCGTGTTTGTTGCTTGCCAGTAAAAAGAAAAGAGGCTGTGTAAGTAACTGATTTGTGGTACATACACTTCCCCAGTTTTGCTGAGGCTGCACAATCTTTGTTTCTCCTTCGTGATTATGTTCCCACTGGGAGCAGCTGCTTGAGTGGCCCGTAGAAATGTAGAGTTTTCATATATATTCATGAAGCGAGTCTGTGTTTCTTAATATCTTTGGATTGTAATTGATGCTGTTTTGTCACCCCATTTAACTTCATTTTGTGCTAGTAATATGTATAAACTGGAATTACAGAGCAACAAAAATGGGGAAATGCCTCATGGTTGTTGTTCTTCCCCAGGCTTTGATGGGACATTCTATACATTGTGTCGTGAACCAGACTATTGTTGATGAAGACTTCATCTCCTCCTTTAAGACAGTATAATTTCCCATGTGATTAAAATTGCAGGAAGGAGAGCAGGGCCAAAAATCAGAGGGCAAATTTCTAAAGCAGGCCCTCTGCGCTACACTAGAGGTGGGTGGGAATTGCATTTGGTGTGTTGTTGCTGTGTAAGAACTTGATAAGAACTTAACCAAACTTTTCAAATTTCATCATAAGCAGGATGGATTGTGTGGGGTGGTGGTGTCATTTTTTTAATCTCCCCCCTCATTTTTCATGTTGTTTCAGATTTGCCCTGTTTGTAAATCCTGAGTGTGAATGTGAATAGGAGTGCAATTTTCAGGAAAAGCTCCTGAACTTGAGATCAGGATGTAGATTTTAGAAAAATGATCCTGAACCTGAACTTGAGATCTTGACCCACACCTTTGCTGGACTCCAGCTCCTTGAGTTTAGTTAACCTCCTGGGGAGAGTTATTTATCATGTCCAAAGCATAACTGCATAATATTGACCTGATATGAAAGGCTACCACTGGATTGGGGTTAGGATAGCTGTAGGTAGGCAACCTGGTGCCCTCCAAATGGTATGCAGTATGAGGCTACTGCTGATATTTTCTATATATCCTCATATTTCTATTCAAACATGATGCAGATCAAATAGCATCAGAATTATGGCAAAACCCTATGTTAGGTTTGCAGTAGTGTTGCTGTGACTCATTTAATCCAAACTGAACGGATGGTTCAGTTGAATTGTGATGGGCTCTTTAGCGGGAAAGTGATGTGTGGGTTAGATTCTTCGCATAGATTTTATGCAAAGGAAGGGTTCATTAAAATTACTCTTGGAGACATGGGTATTTTCCTTTTTATCTAGTGGGACAAATAGAATCCTATCTAGATTCAGCAGAACACTTTAGTGCTCAATAAGACCAGAATAACTGATTTGTTCCATGCTCTTCCTTAGGGATGTACAAGAATTTGATTCACTTTCCAAACTTGCCCTGTTTGCAACCCCAAAAGCAAAAGTGAATGGGAACACCTTTTTTAAAAAAACCATTCTCACATTCCAAAGCTTACAATTCTGTTAGAAAAAATGTGCACTTTATTTATTTGTTTGTTTATTTAAAAACACAGTTTCACACTTCAGTCAATTTGGTTGGGGTGGGGAGAGTGAACACTTTTGAAAAATGTGCACTTTCCCCGTTTGAACAGTGTAATCGTGTCATAACCAAAAATCATGTCACAAATGAAAATGGGAGTGAGATGAACTGAGCTTCAATGTGAAATTAGAGAATTTTGATGAGCTCAAACAGCCCTGGGTCTCTCATCCCTTCAGCAGCACCAGACATATTTGAAAGACGGCAGAAAAGAGGATTAAATAATACTTTTGATTCTTTAAAAAAGTGTTTTATAAATGGTACAACGAATACACCAGCGCAAGAGAGGAGACAAACAAAATATCCCTTAAAAGCAAACATTGCCTGCTGTGCAATCCTACGGACTCTCAGCATAACTGTACTCAGTAAAGTTTGTGGTACTCAGTTCATGCAATCTCAATTTCTTCATTCGTGTAACCACTATGACCAAGTCCCATTATTCACTCAAATGTTCCACCACAGAGTGGGCTGTCATTTTAATTTCCCACAATGGCCTGGGGCAACACTTCCTTGGATGAATTGTGTGAAATTGAAATGGTGTCTTCCAACTGTAGCAGTCTTTCGGTATCACAGCACTGCGGGCCCGCTATAGTGTGACGCTGGCCCTAGCGTGGGCCATTTATTTACTATAGCGTGAGTGATGTTCTGTGTACTTGTTTTACATTAAGAAGCACACCACTAACCCTGCTAAATCAAGTTTTAAACACACAAACACAGGCTGGCAGCCATCAACTATGATTGGCTCAGCCCACTAACCACTGAGCAGAAGATCACAGAGATGGGTCATCCCCAAAACTGCATGGTCATGGCCATGAATGCAGGAGGTTCATCTGCTTTCCTAGCAACTGTGTTTTGCTTCCCATATCATTAAATTTAGGGTTGCAAGATGGGGGGGGGATACTTGGCTCAGCAATACTACAAATGAGAAGGATCTTGGAATTGTTGTAGATCACAAGCTGAATATGAGCCAACAGTGCGATATGGCTGCAAGAAAAGGTAAATGCTATTTTGGGCTGCATTAATAGAAGTATAGCTTCAAAATCGTGTGAGGTACTGGTTCCTCTCTATTCGGCCCTAGTTAGGCCTCATCTAGAGTATTGCATCCAGTTCTGGGCTCCACAATTCAAGAAGGACTCAGACAAGCTGGACCATGTTCAGAGGAGGGCAACCAGGATGATCAGGGGTCTGGAAACAAAGCCCTATGAAGAGACACTGAAAGAACTGGGCATGTTTAGCCTGGAGAAGAGAATATTGAGGGGAGACCTAATAGCACTCTTCAAATATTTAAAAGGTTGTCCCGCAGAGGAGGGCTAGGATCTCTTCCTGATCATCCCAGAGTGCTGGACACGGAATAATGGGCTCAAGTTACAAGAAGCCAGATTCCAGCTGGACATCAGGAAAAACTTCCTGACTGTTAGAGCAGTACAACAATGGAACCAGTTACCTAGGGAAGTTGTGGTCTCTCTCACCGTAGAGGCCTTCAAGAGGCAGCTGGACAACCATCTGTCAGGGATGCTTTAAGGTGGATTCCTGCATTGAGCAGGGGGTTGGACTCGATGGCCTTATAGGCCCCTTCCAACTCTACGATTCTATGATTCTATGAAATTCCATCTAGTAATATCCAGGATCCCTTCCTTTGGAGGCTTCACAACCTACGGATGACCTTGACAAACAACAGGAGAAAAAGATGCAATGCTGACGGAACTGGGATTGGTTTTACAAACGCACTACATCCCATCGAATTCGATGACGCACTTCTGCTGAGTTTAGTGGATGCTAGTTTCAATTTCCATCCCTATCAGTTGCCACCATATAGGAGGATAAATGAACAAATGTATACATTTCACTGATTCGTGCCCGGGGCATCACAAGGAACGACGCCTCGTCACATCGCATAATTCTCTGCAGTTTAATCCCTATCGTGTCTGCCTCCCAGGTAAGGAGGACTAAAACCGACAAAAACGCTCATAGCAAAAAGATGTGTTTGCTTATGTTCTAGCTCTGACTTATGTGTATTTTAAATGGCTTCTATTATAGCAGGAAATTTGTTTTCTCTCTTCGAAAGGATGAGACTGAACATCCCTCAGTTGCTAATTTTGAAGTCTGAGATTCTCCCTTGAGCGGCTGTCAGCTATGATGTATTGCATAGGTACTTTCCACTAAACTCATTATAAAGTGATTGGCCTCTAGAAAGACATAACAGTGCTTTGCAGCTGACTTGGCTGTGTCAAATCTTATCAGATGGTGAGTGCCAATGGAGTAATGGGGATTAAACTGATAGGCTAGTAGTGCTACTGTGGAGACTGCCACTTCTGAAGGCCACGTTGATCAATACTGATGTTTCTGAGACCTGTCAAATCTCAGGCATTCTGCATGGTCGTGACCATGCCATGTAACGCCGCGGCACTGATAAGGAAAATGGTGGGATTTGTTGGACTTAACAAATAGAATGCATTAGCTTTTATTATTTTAAAGTATGACTTCATGAGACAAAAGATGGAATGCACCTAATGCTTCTTTTATTCATATGTTTTGGCAATGCCCAATAGCCCCCCCTTTTTTGGGGGGGAGGAGGTTATAATAAGGATAAACTATGTACTGGAACAGTCTTTAATACGGAACAATGCGTATGTCCTCCTAAACTACCTACAGGTTTCTTGGAAGTTAATGCATAGTCAGCGCAAATGGATTTTCAGAGCCTTTTGTGACATCTAAAAGAATTAAATTATTGTGCTGGAATGATAAATGTTTACCTCTCATCAAGCAATGGACTGAAGACTTAACAACATTATATAGACACCACTTGTGAGTGGATGAATACATGGATATGCTTTTCTTGAAACGTATGCATAAATTCCCCCCTTTGTCGTTGCTGTTGTTAAGAATGGTTTTAATGTGCAGTGTTTTAATCTTTGTAAACCAACCAGAGAGCTTTGGCTAGGGGGAGGGATATATAAATGTAAATAATAATAATGATGATAATAATAAATAATGGTTTTTCTAATGTGGGGAATGATGACATTCATATATATGTAATGTTTGTTCTCCCCCACCCACCCCGCCATGATTTTTTTCTGTTCTGTTTTGTAAAATTCAATATAAAAGAGGGTGGGAGGGAAAAAAAGTACTATTACAAACAATTGCAGTTGTCATATATTTGGAGGGGAAATGTGATTTTCATTTTCTCTGTGGGTCTCTTTGTAAATTGCATCAGATAATTGCTGAATTTTGCTGCTATATCTCGTTGCCAAACAAGTACCTTTTAGGAATGGTATAAATGCTATCAATTTTCATCATATGGTGGTGAAGTCGAACCCTTGCTGCCCACAATGATAGTGCAAGGTAACGCTGATGTTCAAATCTGAAAGATTTTCCAGTGCTAGTACTGGCTGAAAATGGCTTCCTGAAATTATCCCTCCTGTTGGTAGGCAGTGAAATTGGGGGGGATCCTTTGTGGGGATCCATCAGAAGATGACACTACTTTTTCCCCTCTTTCCGATGATGATGATTTGCTAGTGCTAAATACATATTATACTAGGAAAACTGCTTGCAAAAAAGTGTCCGTTTGGCAAAATGCATGCAAAAAAACATGATTAGCCAAAATGTGCACAAAAAGGGTTATGATTTTTGTGCAAACTCTAAAGAAAACAAAACTCAACCCCCCCCCAAAAAAAAGAAACCCAAACAAACCGCCTTCTTGAAGTTTGAGATGAACTGCATTTAAGATTGGAGAAATTGTTGATGTCCTAGATAAATGAAATTTAAGAAATTTAAGATGAGAAATGGAGAGAACCTGAAATTGTAGGATTGGATGAATCTATGAGTGATTTGCATTCTCATAACCTTTGGGAGCTGCATTTCATGTGGGACCCAACCACGCATTGCACACATTTGTGCCCTTCCCCCGTGTCCCGTTCACGTGGCCTCGGGGAGGCTGATTGCAGGCGGGGGGGGGGAGGAAGAGACCTGCCTCCTCGCTATTGGAGGAGGCCATTTGATGCCACTGGACAAGGGTGGAGCAGCAGTGCCTATTTTAGGCGGCCGCACCCAGCCCTCAGCCTCTTCAGACTCACAGCTCCCTCCCAGTATGTGGGTCACCCATACCTGGTCACCCATTTGGGGACCGAGTAGGATTTTTTTCCACATAGCCAGATTGGCTGGGGCTATGTGTTTTTCTGTCTACTTCGCACTGTAAGTCTGGAGAGAGCATCTTAGGAGTTGGGGTTTTACCATTTGGTCACATTTGGCCTAGGGCGTTAAGGGCGGCCATGTTTAGAAAACAGGGATGGTGATCATTCTGTGGCACCGTTATTTGGTGATAGGTGATGCCTGGGGCCTTCCGCTGAGGGTTCTTGCAGTCCCAGCGGGAGGATAAGGGTTACCTGTGAGGCCAACTCACCTCACTCCACCCGATACCTTGAGGAACGGGGGGGGGGGGGGGAGTGACATGGGAAGGCTTCTTCTCCCCAAAAGGGGTAGGCCTGTGGGTGGCGCTCAAGCAGACGCCACTCATCAGGTATAGATGTTTCACCTGTAAAAACGCCTGTTAGTTGTGGGTGTAGTTAGGGCCTGCCCAGTGCTTCCTTTACAGATCTTAATAAATGTGGCCCAGATTTGAAACCATACATTCTGGCCTTGTCTCTTTGTTTTCCACACACACACACACACCCCTTCCACCTGCAAATGTGTACTTGTAGCCTGTGAGCACCTACTTGATGGGAAGGGAAACCTGTTAATGCTGTTTGCTTTTGTACATGTCGGCCGGTCATCATAATCTTTTTGCTGTGCTTTTATCCATCTGAAGCACCCTTATATGCCCAAGTATACACTGTCTTGTTTAACTGGGGATCAGGCTGCCTTAGTATCTTACTGATTTGTGCTTCTTTGATTCTTATTACCCAGCACAACATAGTTGAAGGAGATGTGCTCGGTGGCAGCCAAGCTTGGCTTTATGGACCAAGCCAATATGGACTTGGTAAAACAAGACATGCTAGGGTTTTATAGGGCCCCTTTGATAGGGTGACCCTATGAAAAGGAGGACAGGGCTCCTGTATCTTTAACAGTTGCATAGAAAAGGGAATTTCAGCAGGTGTCGTTTGTATATATGGAGGACCTGGTGAAATTTCCTCTTCATCACAATAGTTCAAGCTGCAGGAGCTATACTGCAGCTATACTGTGACCAGATTTAAAAGAGGGCAGGGCACCTGCAGCTTTAGCTGTTGTGATGAAGAGTTAATTTCACCAGGTCCTCCATATATACAAATGACACCTGCTGAAATTCCCTTTTCTATGCAACTGTTAAAGATACAGGAGCCCTGTCCTCCTTTTCATAGGGTCACCCTACCCTTTGACAGGGATTGATCTTCCAGCTCAGCCAGCTGCTAGGGCTGATCTTGCAATCTTGCATTAGTTTCTCAGGTTTATAGTAGACATCGAGCTGTACTGCATGAGGCTGTTAATCCCTGTATGTACTTTCAGTTTCATTGCAAAATTGATATCCCAGTGTTACACAAATAACTTTTCCTCTCCTGTGTATCCATGACATAACCTCTAGGTGGCAGTACGCTATAGTAGATATTGCAATTACACAAGTTGAAAAACACCCTTTCCTTTGCTTTCTGAAAGAATTCCTTGTTTCCCCTGCTCTAAATAATATCCCATTTCCTGCAGGAAAGTGCTCTGAAAAAAACAGAAGCAAAACTGAATCATGATGTCATCTGAAAAACCTGTAAACAACCACGAGTAAGGAATCCCCAGTGCACATTAAACACCTCATGTAGATAAGCTCAATCAAGCACTACAGAAGACATCAAGCACTGGAGTCTGGTGGTTGGAAGCCCTGATTCAAGACATCCCCTGATGCCTTACATGCTCTTACAGTAAAGAATAGGGATTTGTTTTTGGCCTAAGAAAGCACATTGATGCATATTTAAGCATTAAACTAGCTGATGAACTTTGCCGTTCCTCAAGTCCTGAAGATAAAAGACTGGGAGCTGTTGATTTTCATTCTACTTTTTTAAAACCAGCGTAAGGAGCCATCTGTCCCCTCAATTTTTCATCATCACTCACGTTTTCCCCTTTCCAATAATACACAGCAGATGTCTTTCTCCCTCTGCCTCCCCCAATGTTTACTTCTCTGAGCCCTCTTCTGCATTTTGGGGAGTAGTTTTTTTTCTTAATAGATTAGTGTGCAGCTGCAAAGCCTAGTTGCTTTTTTCAGTATGTTATTTTTTTTAAAAAAACTAATTTATATTTTAGCCCAGTCCTTCTGCACATTTTAGCCAATGTGGGGTGGGGGAGGGGAATCCAGATCTTGTAACTAACCCTGTTCCATATCCATGTTGTTAATGTTGTCCCTTCTGAGGAGGTTCCTGCAGATGCTGGCGTCTACAGTCTGGAGTGAGTGAGGTCCACATAGATGATACACTCCAAGTTCCAAGAATCAGTTAAAGCCGCATTCTCTGGCTCGGAAGATCCTGGAATAGCAGGCACTGCACAATGCCTCTTTGCCCAATGAGGCTTCTCCTGAGCCAGAGGAAGGATTATGGCCAGACGCTATATATGTTCTATCGAACATGTGTAAGTTTCCCACCCTCCTCACACTTTCCATCCAATGTGTGAAGGCTTGAAAGTCAAGCTGGTTCAACCAGCTGGTGTCCCCCCTCCCATAGAATCATAGAATCATAGAATAGCAGAGTTGGAAGGGGCCTACAAGGCCATCGAGTCCAACCCCCACTCCATTTATTATTATTATTATTATTATTATTATTATTATTAGTAGTAGTAGTAGTAGTAGTAGTAGTAGTAGTAGTATACCGCCACATAGCTGAGGCTCTCTGGGCAGTTTACATAGGATTTTCTTAGCAAGTGCGGAGGCTAACACCTGAAGATTATCATAGAATCATAGAATAGCAGAGTTGGAAGGGGCCTACAAGGCCATCTAGTCCAACCCCCACTCCATTTATTATTATTATTATTATTAGTAGTAGTAGTAGTAGTAGTAGTAGTAGTATACCGCCACATAGCTGAGGCTCTCTGGGCAGTTTACATAGGATTTTCTTGGCAAGTGTGGAGGCTAACACCTGAAGATTATCATAGAATCATAGAATAGCAGAGTTGGAAGGGGCCTACAAGGCCATCTAGTCCAACCCCCTGCTCAATGCAGGAATCCACCCTAAAGCATCCCTGACAGATGGTTGTCCAGCTGCCTCTTGAATTCCTCTAGTGTGGGAGAGCCCACGACCTCCCTAGGCAACTGGTTCCATTGTCGTACTGCTCTAACAGTCAGGAAGTTTTTCCTGATGCCCAGCTGGAATCTGGCTTCCTTTAACTTGAGCCCGTTATTCCGTGCCCTGCACTCTGGGAGGATCGAGAAGAGATCCTGGCCCTCCTCTGTGTGACAACCTTTCAAGTCCTTGAAGAGTGCTATCATGTCTCCCCTCTATCTTCTCTTCTCCAGGCTAAACATGCCCAGTTCTTTCAGTCTGTCTTCATAGGGCTTTGTTTCCAGACCCCTGATGAAAAGGGAATTCCAATTGCAGCCAGAGCATGATTTTGTAATGCACCTCAGGTTCCTAGACATGCAATTAGATCTAAACAACAGGAAGATATTAACACAGATTGTTAAAGTAAAGTACAGAATCCAGTTAATAAAGGGAAGTCAAAACATATTATATGGATGCCAGAATAAACAAATGCTTCTAGTGTTTCAATAAATACAGTTTCAACAAGTAGCAATGGTAGGACAGTAAGTCTGTTGCAGTCCTGTCCATCCTTCCCCCAATCTTTGGAGGTGTCCCTTCAGAGAGGTAGTGCAGTGTAGTGGCTAGAATGTTGGACTGGGAATTAGGAGATCTGGATTCTAATCCCCACTTGGCCATGGAAGCTCACTGGGTGACTTTGGGCCAGTCACAGACTCTCAGCCCAACCTACCTCACAGGGTTGTTGTTATAATAAAAATGGAAAGAATGATTATGTACGTCACCTTGAGTTCCCTAGAGGGGGGGAAGTGTGATATAAATGCAATAAATAAATAAAGCCCTGCTTTCCACTTCAGTCAGGCCTGACACAGCACCAATCCTTCACTCTCTCAGAATACATGCTTCGTCTACTCACAATGACTGCGCTCTTTCTCTCTCAGATCTGCTATTGTCTTCTGCTGTCTCAAGTGCTTATTCTTGACTTCTTCAACTATTTTCTTCTTGATCTCCTGAAGACTTCTTTTAGTGTCTCTTTCAGTCAGCCATCATGCTTTCTCTTCACTCTTCTCTCACCTCCCTCCCATCAAATAAACTGTCAGTGTTCTTTTTACGTTACCTGGCAACTTGCCTCCACCCCTGCTATATCTATCTGATACTTTCAGCTCCTTCTACAATGTCTCCATTTTCATCATGCAATTGTCCTTTACTAGAAATAAAGTGCCTTCACAACATGCTCGGCTTGCCTGGGCGTATGGAGGCCATTGCAGGTGGGGGTGGGGAGATGAGGCAGCATGGGGGATGGCCATTGGCTGCTCCCAATGGTGCCACCATGGCAAAGAGGGAGTTAAAGAGCATAAACCCCCGCTCACCCTCCCTTTCACCTCATTTTTCAGCGGCTCCCTCCCTGTAAGCACTGTGGGTTCACTGGTTGCTCTTGAAGGGGGCCAAGTAGGATTTTTTTGCTCATAATCATCTTCAGGTTATGATTTTTTTCGCCTACTTCATACTGCAAAACAGGCAGGGAGTATTAAATAGGTTAATCTGGTTCATCATGGTTTGGTCACAAGACCTTTTCCCGTCCTGCTGGTATGGCTATGGTGAGAGCAAGTTGTTGCAGGCCGGGGACGGGGAGAGGAAATAGCGCATCATGTGCCATTGCATGTGATGCTACGCCGTGCATGGGCAGGGCTCGCCCATAAAGGCAATCCCCGCACGCTTACCCAACCTCTTTTGCTCTTCTGGCCCCCACCCTCCCACCCTTATCTAGTATGGGATTAGCAAGTTGCCCCCTTTAGAGGGGGGTCTGAATAGGAATTTTATCTGCCACATATTGGGTGCGGTGTACAGGTTTTTTGCCTACTCTATACTGGAATTTCATATTAGTCGAGGGTGGGTAAATAGGTTGATTTGTTGGCAGGGTTGTGCAGGAATCTTGGGATATCAGATGAAGTTGGTGAGCACTCGTTGGACACCTTATGGTGATTGGCAGGTTCGGAGGCCTGGTCATCAGGGGCTGTGTGGCTCTCGACCCAGGTTATGGCTTGCATTTGGGAACCTCACTGTCTCACTTACTTGGGGTTATGTGGCTCCAGGCAGGAGTGACACAGGGACGTCTCCCCCCCCCCCCCGAGCACACACACTCGCTTAAGAAAGGAGCTGGGTTTTAATTGGACTCCTGGCTTGGCCAAGTGGCTTGCCCTTTATGCAGGCTAGTTGCCTGGAGACATGAGGCTTGGTTTCCCGCACTCTCACATGCAGATCCAGGGAGCGGTGAGTTAACTCATTTAAATGAAGAGGCCCTAATTATACCCAAGCTCTTGTGTCTGTGTCGTTATTTCGTTGCTTCTCCCTCTATCCACAATTCTTGGTAGGCAGGTAGTGTGGACATCTGGAGCATGATAGGGAAGATGAGCATTCACAGGCACTGTTATGGTGATGGGTAATGCCTGAGGGGCCCCAGCTGTGAGTTTTACAGCCTCAGCTGGTGGGACATGGATTACCTTTGAGGCCAACCTCCCTCACCCACTTGGAGCTGAACAGTGCAAGGGGGGCGGTTTGACACCAGAAGGCCTCCCTACCCCATAAGGGGCAGCCTGTGGTGTGGCGAATGGGGGTGGTGAATGTCTCGCCTGAGAAAATAGATGGATGCCCACCTAGGTTCACCCACTCTGCAGATCTTTAATAAAGTGGCCATATTTAAATTCCATTTTTTTGTGTCTCACCTTATTTCTTCACCCTTAGCCGCAAAATTCTCAAGTATTGCATTAGTTGTGGCTGCTGTGAACTGCTACTGTGGAAACTGATGCTATCTGTTCTTGGGAATGCTAATAACAGGAGTTAATAATACTAAGGGTGTGTTACTTCTACCACTCATCTAAGGGAAATGGATATGTATATGATTACTTGAAGATCAAGTTAATGAGAGCCACTAAAATGTCTTTATCTTTTTCAAACTGGGTGAATGTTAATGTTCATCAAAGTATTTGAAGTGCCAGTCCTGATTTGTGAATTTGAAAATGATTGCTTGTTTCTACTTCTTATTGAAGTATAGACTATATTATTACCATCATGAGTATTATTCTTTCCCACTCATTTCCATAATTAGAAGGAGGGGGGAGCCACCAAACATTATGCTAGAAGCATAAATCAGCATGTAATCAATAATGATGAGCATGTTTAAAAATACATTAGCAATTGATTAGGCCATCTTAAGCAATAAAACAGGAATTGATCTGATAATAAATTAAGTGTATTCCTACCAGGAAACATACTAAGGGTAATGTTAACCCTCCCATTGCTGAGATGCATCTTTAAATCTTTAAACAGTAATAGTGGTGTTATAGATTGAGACATACACAATGCACACCCCATTCCCAGGACAGGAATGTACTTTGTTTTGGAAGGGGTTGCCTCTTCACTACTGGGGTTGGTATGAGCAAGCTAAAAGATCCTGCAATTTCATATTTTAGGAGACTGTTTGGAAATTTAAATCCCCTACGCCAATGACGGTGTACGTATTACCCATCAAATGTTGTTGGAGTACAGGTTATTATTATTATTATCATCATCATCTCTTTCTCACTCATGGTAGTTTTTCTAGACAAACATGAAGGGCGTAGCCAAGTCTTGCTGTCTTTTACAGATTCAGGAATTTCCTGACAATTGAGCATGTTTTAAGTAAGACAGCTTTCTGGATGTTGGTGTGGATATATTTTGGGAGGCCCAGTTTCTGAAGGTTTTCAGTATAGTTTTTTAATTATTATTTGATGCCCATGACAGCTGTGACTAATGGAATAATTGTGACCTTTTCCCATTGCCATAGTTCTTTCACTTCCATGGCTAGTGTTATATCTCTTTTCCTCTTCCTTTTCAACAACACTTTTGTCATTCGGTATTGCTATGTAGATGAGTATGGTTTTTTGGTTTTTTTTGTTTTTGTTTTTGTCTATGACTGTTATGTCTGGTAGGTTGTAAGGTATTGTTTTGTCAGTATGATCTGCATTTTCCAAGATTGTTTCGGGTGAGTATGTATAGTATGGTGTAGGTTGTTTGATAAGATTGAATTTGATTTCCAGTTATTGGTGAATTATTTTTGCAGCTGCATTGTGTCTGTCTGTATAATCCATTCCTGCCAAAATTTTACATCCTCCTATTACATGGTTTATTATTATTATTATTATTATTATTATTATTATTATTATTATTATTTACATTTATATACCGCCCCATAGCCAAAGCTCTGTGGGTGGTTTACAAAGATTAAAAATATTTATTTATTTATTTATTACATTTTTATACTGCCCAATAGCCGAAGCTCTCTGGGCAGTTCACAAAAATTAAAACCATAATAAAACAACCAACAGGTTAAAAACACAAATACATAATACAAAAAAATTTAAAATTTAAAATCATGAAAACAGCTAATATTTAAAAGAATTTTTAAACATTCAGCCATTGCAAAGCTAATTTTGGAGTTAGTTAAAACTCAACATATAGTGTTAAATGCCTGGGAGAGAAGGAAAGTCATAACCTGGCACCAAAAAGATAACAATGTATGGAGATTGTTCCATAATTGGGGGCCAACACAGAAAAGGCCAAAACATACACTTCTGTTTGGGTAGAAAATCAGCATTAAGTTTACACTGTGGCCAACCAGCTGTCGACCAGGAACCTACAAGGAGGACATGGTGCAACAGCATCCTCCCACCCATGCTCCCCAGGAACTGGTGCATACAGGCTTACTGCCTCTGATACTGGAAGGAGCACATAGCCATCAGGACTAGTAGCCATGTATAGCCTTCTTCTCCAAGAAGCCATCCAAATTGGTGGACATCACCCCGTCTTGTGGTAGCGAATTCTACAGCACTGTGTGACGAAATACTTCTCTTTTTTATCATTCCTGAATCTCCCACCAATCAGCTTCATGGGATGACCCCATTGGGTTCTAGTATTTTGAGAGCGGGGGGGGAAATGTCTTCCTATCCACATTCTCCACACCATGCATTATTTTGTACACCTCTACCATTTCTCCCCTTAGCCTCCTTTTTTCCAAGCTAAACAATCTCAGCTGTTGTAACCTTCTTTCATAGGGGAGATGCTCCAGATCATTTTAGATGCCCTTTAATTGCCCTTATATAAGAGTTCCAAGTAAGGCTTCTCATGCTTGACAGATGTCAATGTAGGGACTATTCTATAAAGAGAGACTGTGTGAAAACCACAGGTGTGCCATTACATGGCAGTTATAAATCTATTAAATACCATTGCACCTTGACTATTAAATACTGGCAAATATGAACCATCAGTTATCAAGGACTGAAATCCAATATTGTTATGCACTAGGAAGAATATCTGATTATATCCAGGAATACCAACATCTTTAAAAGGTTTTTTTTAAAGTGGATCGTTGGAAGCAAATACATTTTTTCAAGTTTCTGTCTGGAATCAACGTTCAGGAAAATAAATAAAGAATGTAAATAGAGACTTCACAGAGACCAGAAACCTGTTTAATATGGTTGGTAGCTTGTTTCCTTTCAGATTTTAAGGTAAAGAGAAGACACACACATACACAAAACAGAAACAGAGGCAAATAATTTTAAATCAACAACACTAAAAACTTTACCTAAAAGCCAGAAGATCTTTGTTTAACTATAGCTTTGCTCTAGCGGCATATCTGATTCAGAAATTATTGCGTGGTGCTCATTTATCTCAGCACACCGAGAGATTATGTGAGGAAAACACTCTAAAGATTTAATTAAAATCTGTTCTTTCACATTTAATACTGCCTAATGCTTTTAATTAATCCGAATATCCTTAATTATGCCTGTAATTTTTAACCATGTGTAAATAGCTAATTAAAGTATTAGACCATCCTCAAATGGGAGCCATAATGAAATATCTGAAACTGTATGTGGCTGATTAAAAAGGATTTCAAGAGAGGTTTTAGGTGTGGGTGGTTATTGAAATTATGCAAGATACTTTTTAACAGTGTGGCTACAAGAAGAAGGATGCAGGGGCCAGAAGAGATATCATGTCAAGCCTTACATTTAATGTGGTGCCCATGTTAACAGGATCTTGAGAATTTATGTGATAATCTATTTTCCATTTCTACATGAAGACCATCAGTCCATGGATGGTGAAGAGGCCTTGAGAAGAATGTGGTGTCCACTGTCCCTAAATTCACTTTTGAGGCTTCCATACTTTCAGATGAGTACATAAGAATCATAGAAACATAGAATAGTAGAGTTGGAAGGTGCCTATAAGGCCATCAAGTCCAACCCCTTGCTCAATGCAGGAATCCACCTTAAAGCATCCCTGACGGATGGTTGTCCAGCTGCCTCTTGAATGCCTATAGTGTGGGAGAGCCCACAACCTCCCTAAGTAACTGGTTCCATTGTCATACTGTTCTAACAGTCAGGAAGTTTTTCCTGATGTCCAGTCAAAATCTGGCTTCCTGTAACTTGAGACCATTATTCCATGTCCTGCACTCTGGGATGATCGAGAAGAGATCCTGGCCCTCCTCTGTTTGACAACCTTTTAAGTATTTTTGAAGAGTGCTATCATGTCTCCCCTCAATCTTCTCTTCTCCAGGCTAAACATGCCAAGTTCTTTCAGTCTCTCTTCATAGGGCTTTGTTTCCAGACCTCTGATCATCCTGGTTACCCTCCTCTGAACACGCTCCAGCTTGTCTGCATCCTTCTTGAAGTGTGGTGCCCAAAACTGGACACAATACGCTAGATGAGACCTAACCAGGGCCGAATAGAGAGAAACCAGTACCTCACGCAATTTGGAAGCTATGCTTTTAATGCAGCCCAAAATATAGCATTTGCCTTTTTTGCAGCCATATTGTACTGTTGGCTCATATTCATCTTGTGATCTACAACAATTCCAAGATCCTTCTTGTTTGTAGTATTGCTGAGCCAAGTATCCCCCATCTTGTAAATGTGCATTTGGTTTCTATTTCCTAGATGTAGAACTTGGCATTTATCCCTATTAAATTTCATTCTGTTGTTTTCAGCCCAGCACTCCAGCCTATCAAGATCACTTTGAAGTTTGTTTCTGTCTTCCAGGATATTAGCTATCCCACCCAATTTTGTGTCATCTGCAAATTTGATAAGTGTTCCCTGTACCTTCTTGTCCAAATCATTAATAAAAATGTTGAAGAGCAGTGGGCCCAGGACTGAGCCCTGCGGTACCCCATGGGTCCATCTAGTAGAGTGGCCAACTGGCTCTTGACTAGGAACCCAAAACAGGGACACAAATGCAACAGCACCCTCCCATCCCTGTTACCCAGCGACGGTGATATGTAGGAGGTTGAACAAACCCAGCACCAGCAGCCAGCATGGTGGGGCAAATCATAGGGGTCCTAGGGGCCTCCTGTGGTGAATGCCAGTTGCTTAAAAAATCTCCTTTTCCTTTCCTTTCCTTTCCTTTCCTTTTATTTTAGAAAATAGGTCTCAAGGGCTCAGCCTGAGACTTTCAAGAGAAGCATCATTTGAGGTTGTAGCTGGCACAATCTTTATTTTTGAAGCCCAGAGACATTTTGAGAAAAGTAAATCAGTGGTGACATCTTCTTCAGGTGATGTCTTCAGCTGCCACCTCTCCTCCACGCTGCTCGCTTTTTTTAGGGTGACAACAGCATGGGGCTGGGAGGCTTACTGGGGTGGTGGTGGGTGTTAAAACCGATAGACGCCCTGAGCTTGGGGGACGCATCAACTACCCTACACCACAGATGCATCAAGATCCACATGTACAGAGACAATGTGTCATATAATATTACACACTCTATATCCTGGACAATAAAGTGTGCCAACCTAATCCAAGTTAAAATTGCTGATTGGCAAACTGACCACTTCATATTTTGTGCATGCAGTTACAAATCTGCTGTCATCCACTTTTCTGTTATTACATGATTTTGTAGTATCTTTGAACGTTTGTACATGTGCATCACTTGGGAATGCGATGTGCGTAAATTCACTTTGTTTTCCAGATGCATGTTTGCCAGTCCAGTTCCAGTCCCATCACAGTGCCATTGGCCACAGCATTTCCTTCCTCAACTGGGCTTTGTTTACATCAAGGGTAGGCCACAATCAGGCAACTGCAAGAGACCACAGCCCAGTAGAACTCCCTGGAGTTGCTTCACCATTGCAATCTGCCACTTCACCTGCTTCTCTCTCTCTCTCTCTGGCCCCTGTACAGCTGCCATCTGTGCAAATGGGCCCTTTACGAAAAGGGAGGGTCACCATTTTTACATAAAATGGTGGCTTGGCATGGGAGTGGGAGACTGCATGACATTCAGCTAGGGTGACCACATGAAAAGGAGGACAGGGCTCCTATATCTTTAACAGTTGCATTGAAAAGGAAATTTCAGCAGGTGTCATTTGTATATATGGGGAACCTGGTGAAATTTCCTCTTCATCACAACAGTTAAAGCTGCCCCTGCCCCTGCCTTCTTTTAAATCTGGTCACTCTAGTATAGCTCCTGCAGCTTTAACTGTAGTGATGAAGAGGGAATTTCAGCAGGTTCTCCATATATACAAATGACATCTGCTGAAATTCCCTTCTCTATGCAACTGTTAAAGATACAGGAGCCCTGTCCTCTTTTTCATATGGTCATCCTAATTCAGCGAGTTCCCACAGACCACCCTGTGGCTTGGGACACATGGCAAGTTGGGTCAGACAGCCAGTGGAGGTGTGGCGAGTGGCACATGGCATGGACGGAGGTGAGTCCGTCCATCTGTCATCCTAATATTATTTGACTTCTCTGTAGAGACCATAGTTTAAGATAAGGCCAATATTTGGAAGGTAGCCTTTAATGCCAGCTGGTGCAGGAGCCTTGCCAAATGCAAAGGCTTTTGGATCACACGTTTCCACTATATTATATAGCCCTCAACCAGCATATCTTGAGGATTGTTCTGTTAATAGAGATTTGGATGTGGCTGCATCTTAATTTCACCTTGAGAATGGTCACATTTGTATGAATAAAAACCAGGAAGAAAATGTTGGGAACGGGAGAGTCAATTTCTGCTAATATTTCCTTATCGCAACTGATTGTATCAATTCGATGCAAGGTTGGGATGCAAAGAGAAAAATAATAGTTTAATATATTGTGTAAGCAATTGCATAAATGCTCATAGATAATTGAAATTCTGTTCTGCACCCTGTACTATGCAGGTGATTGCTTTCCATTTTTGTCCTAAAAGAATCCCTGCAGACCATGGCAAAATCTTAGAGGAGAAGTTCAATTTCCTTTGTATTCATTGACATTTTGATTTAATTAACTGAAATGATAATGTGTCCCTAAAGAGTGGGCAATTATAATTGGTGTAGGTTTTTTTAAAAAATAAATAAATAGCACAGTCAAAAACATTAACATTATTTCTCAAACTACGTTGGGTTTAGACTAGGGATATTCTTTTCCAAGTCTGAAAAAAGAAATTATGACCATAAAATTTTAAGTCCTACTAATGGTCACAGGGACCATGGAGATAATCTTAGGAAGACTCACTGGTAAGGATGCATGAGAAACTAGGTTCAGTACATTTATGATCAGGATTAATCTTGAACCGAACATGGACTCCAGTGTAATATGCAGTGGGAATCCATCCATTTCTGAGCTTGCTATGTGGTTTACAGAAATCTCCAAAATGTGTTCGACAGTAGGTTGCACAGTTGAAAAATGTACATGGAAAATGTGTATTTTCAAAAATGACACACAAGCATGTTTTCATCAATGGGAGAAGTATGTACATTTAAATCACGCACAGAATTGATGTTCCCATTTGGGAAGAAAATATGCACAGAAGTGTGCACACATTTTCATGCAACACTTCGACAATGATCACAAACTTGATACAGACACAAGATGGAAAAAGCTTTGAGATGGAATTTGGAGAACTTCGCAATTGTGAGTTTTGCGTACTGGAACGGATGAATGAGAAATGTGTTTCAATGTGTTCCAGACCAGAATGGATCAATTTTTCACGTCCTGAACCCAAATGCAATCTGGGTTTGATGTCTGCAGGAGGGGCAGGGGAACCTTTTGTTTCAGTTCATTTTGGATGAGGATTTACCAAAATTCACAACTTGATATCTGGGATGGAATGGACTTGGATCAAATGTCGGAGAAACCAAATCTGTCAGCTTTGTCTATCAGGCCCAGGACTTTGAGTACTTACCTCCAAAGTCTGGGTAGGATTGTCATGAGTGTCTCACTGTGTCCAGGAGCCCAGCAGTCCACCCTGCCCCCACCCCTCAGACCTAGTAGGGTGCTCCTCTTGCAAGCATGGATGTCTTCCAAGCACTCATGAGGCCCTTGTAAGTGCTCAGCAACCGGCTGCCCTCACCCTGAAATTGTGCGCGTCCCCTTCCTGCATCAATGGCGGCTGCCATTTGCATAATGGGGGAAGTGTGCATTTTGTGAGTCTCCGTGAATTCTTGTGCGTTCCAGCTCTTCTGTCTGTAAAAAAAAATGACTGCCGCAATGGGATGTCATGCAGCCCATGTGATGCCTGAGATGTCATGCGGCCCATGTGGACTGAGGGGGAGGATCTCGTGATCAGCATATTGTGAGAGCCTCCCCCTCCTCTCCCCTGGTGTAGACTTTATTTATTTATTTATTTAGCATATTTATACCCCGCTCCTCAGCCAACAAAGGCTCTCGGAGTGGCTTACAATTAGCTAGCAAAAAAGACAGTTCCTGCCCTCAGGCTTACAGTCTAATAAAGACATGACACACAAGGAAAAGGAGTCCAGGAGGGAAGAGGTAGGGAGGGGGAGACAGCGAGCAAGAGAGAGAGATTAAGTGGACCAGGAACAGAGCTGATGGGATTGTTCTGCTCCCAAAGGAGGGGAGTCCAACTGGAGCAGGCCCCAATGTTTCCTCCGCCTGCTCCTGTCCCCTTGCTCTTTCTCATGCCCCCCTCTCTCTCTTTCTGAGAGACTCCTCTTATGAACAGCTATATAACAGGTGTGCAAAATATGATCCTCCCTGTACCAGGAATAGGTCTGCATTTGGGCAGTGCATACAAGGGAGTGTTTCATTTCAGTTTGCTTTTGACAAGACACTACCAAAATTTGCAGATTTCTTTATATTCGGAATGGAAAGTACTTTGGATTAGGGGTGTGCACGGACCCCACGCTCTGCCCCGTGGGCCGATCTGAAAGGTAAGGCCCCCCTCCCTCCTCTCCCTTACCTGCAGAGACCAAGGGGGAGGGGGGCCTTACCTGCGTCTGTCCGCGGTCCCTCGGCTTCTTCAATTGAGCCCGTGGCTCAACCAGGAAGTCTGAGCCGCAAGTGCGGCCTAGACTTCTTGGTTGAGCCACGGGCTCAATTGAAGAAGCCGAGAGACCGTGGATGGACGCAGGTAAGAGAGAGGAGAGGGGGGTGGTTTACCGGGCCCTGCCGCTGTTGCCGCATGGGCGACAGCGACAGCGGCAGGGCCCGGTAAACCCCACTTACCTTTCTTGCGGAGCTCCGGATCGAGGCAAAGGATCCGCCTTCACCTCAATCCGCTCCGCAACGCTCCGCCAGCCCCCCAATCCTCTTCGCCTCCACCTTAAGGGTAGGCGAAGCCCCCCGCTCCGCTCCTGCTTCTCCGGTTTGAGGAGAAGCAGAGCACATCCCTACTTTGGATTTTTAAAAGCTGAATGAGGGAGTAGCCGAAGCTGGTAGATTCATCCCATCCTACCTGTAAGTAAGGACACATACATACTTAACGTATAGAGCCAGAATGAGTGGTGGCTTGTTCCTCTGCTACATATATTTGGCTGTCCTGCTTTATCTCACCACAAATATGAAGAGCAGGAAGTTATGTAGAGCGACTGGCATGCAGGCTCCTCACAATTTCTCTTGACTTGCAAGTATTGTCATGTTCAAGTAATCTGTAGTGTATAAAGTAGCTCAACCTAGCGTAGAAGCCATTAAGATGTCGTTACAGTGGCCTGCAAAGAAAGCCGGTTTTCTTCGTCTTGAATTGGAAGTGACATTGAATGTCTTTCTCTCTCAGCACATGTTTGACTGCAACGCAAGAGCAGGACATCAAAACATTATGAATCTCTGCCTAGAAACACTTTTCTTTCTTTCTCCCCCCCCCCCCCCGAAGCTCTGGGTGCCATTTTGCACACAGCTGAAGCATTATAAGAAATTATGCTTATTTAGCAATCAGCCTCCAAGTATAATGAGTATGTTAAGGGAAGTTTGTGAGAGATGAACAACAGGAGCAAATAAAAGCGAGACAATTGCTTGCCACCGCTGTTCTTCAGGGTTTGCAGCTGTGGCTGTCTGAAATGGGAGGGTGGGAGAAACTGGCACAAGCCAAGTGCCAGGTTTATCTATCGAGGGCTGGTTACACCCAGCTCAGGTGTTCTTTCCATGATGTGACTCTTCCACTGATCTGATTGAAGGTATGCATGCAAATGGTATCTCTTTCCCTTTTGATGTTGTGTTTGCCCGTGGAGGGTGATGCAATCTTTGGAGAGGAACCTAGTCTTTTTAGATGGACCCCCAAATAGCCAGAAGGGTCTTCCACTTCTGAGAGTGTAATTAACTGTACGTCTTAGATTATAAGCCTTTTAATATGGCTTGGCTCAGTGGTAGAGTGTAGCGCTGTGCCAAATCCTCCCTATTAATTTTGGGATATTTTCCCCTCTCCCTGCAAAAGAGGATTTCCCCCCCCCCTGCCTCTTTCACAGGGTGAGGGGGGGAAAATGAAATATGGAAACCCTGGTGAAAGAGGCTGGGAGAGGTGAGAATTTCAGATAATTTTCTCCTTGAGGACAGTTCCCACATACCTTTTGAAGTGTAGCCAGTTATTGAGGGGGTCATCTTTCTATTTGTTTTATTTAAAAACAAACACAGCACTTGGAGGAACCAGCAGTTCTTCCTGAATGCCTACTGGAGACCATGTGACCTTGCTTTCTCAAAAAGACAGTCAGGAATAACTCTTCAGCTCCTGCAATTGTCGGGTGTTGTTGTTGTTTTTAAAAGCAACTGCAAACATGAAATGGAAGCAGGCAGGAGACAAGTAGTGAGATGAGGTTCAGAGAAACAATGTAGTTTTCAGCGTTGCTTGTTCACCCATCCCTAACTGAGTGAGACTTCGTAATCATCTGTCCTGGTAGTAGTTGGAGGACGGACATTTCCTTTCCAAGGCAAATAGCAGGAGGGGGATGATTTTCATTAAGATCACTGTCATAGGAACATTGGAAGCTGCCTTATACTGAGTACGACCATTGGTCCATCTAGCCTAGAATTGTTTATTTAGTTATTTATTTACATTTATATACCGCCCCATAGCTGGTAGTTTACAAAAGTAAAAAACAGTGAACGTTAAAAAGTATACAAAATTTAAAACCATCAAAAATATAAAAAACAACAGTATAAAGCAGTATCCATTTTAAACAACAACAGTTCTGGGGTCCATTAAAAACAAACAAACTTAGCACATGCTGTTAAATGCCTGGGAGAAGAGAAAGGTCTTGATCCGGCACCGAAAAGGTAACCATGTTGACGCCAGGCAAGCCTCATCGGGGAGATCATTCCATAATTGGGGGGCCACCACTGAAAAGGCCCTCTCCCTTGTTGCCATCCTCCGAGCTTTCCTCGGAGTAGGCACTCAGAGGAGGACCTAGATGTTGAGCGCAGTGAGCGGGTAAGTTCACGTTGGGAGAGGCGTTCCCAAGCCGTGTAAGGCTTTATAGGTTAAAACCAGCACCTTGAATTGGGCTGGAAACATATAGGCAGCCAATGCCAGCAGGCCAGAATCGGTGTTATATGTTTTGAACCTTCTGGTTCCAGTTATCAATCTGGCTGCTGAATTTTGCACAAGCTGCAGCTTCCAAACCGTCTTCAGAGGCTGCCCCACGTAGAGGGCATTGCAGTAATTTAATTTGGAGGTTACCAGAGCATAGACGACTGAAGCTAGGTTATCCCTGTCCAGATAGGGGTGTAGCTGGGCCACCAAACAGAGTTGGTAGAAGGCACTCCATGACACTGAGGCCACCTGGGCCTCAAGTGACAGAGATGGTTCTAGGAGAGCCCCCAAACTATGAACCTGCTCCTTCAGAGGGAGTGCAACCCCATCCAGAACAGGTTGAACATCCACCACCTGGCCAGAAGAACCACCCACCAGCAGCATCTCAGTCTTATCTGGATTGAGTTTCAGTTTATTAGCCCTCATCCAGTCCATTGTCGCAGCCAGGCACCAGTTCAGCACCTCCACAGCCTCACCTGATGAAGATGAAAAGGAGAAGTATTGGCAGACCCTGATTGGCAGTGGCTTTCTAAGGTTTCAGGCAGGAATTTTTTCAGCCATACCTGGAGATGCTGAGGATCTTCTGCATGCAAAGCAGATGCTCTACCATTGAGCAATAGCTCCTACTGTCATGGATATCAGAGGAAAATAGACTCATTGTGATCCCAGAATCCTTTGCAACTCTGGCTTAACGCATCACTTCACTCAATTTAAAATGTGCCTTCTTCACATTCTTCCTGCCTAAACAGCCTGTTTAATGAGCCCCATCTCCTCAGTAGATGGTTGCTAATGATCTTGTACAATGTAAGAAGGAAATATGGAATTACAGGAATCACTGTAGTGATTCCTGTTGTTAAGGCCGATGAGTAAGTTGAGCATTCCACCATTATATTTATTTAGCGGGGGGGGGGGGAGGGGAACCTAGGACCCTAAAATGAAAAATATTTCAGGAATCTTTCTGAAACGCGGGTACTGCCAGAAAGAAATGCTGGCTTTACATTCCCTGCGCGTTTCAGGGAGATTCCTGAAATATTGAGGTCTGGGTGGGAGTTTAAAGGAGAAAAAGGGAGAGAAACTCTGTCCGTCACAATCTGCTTTGTTTTTCTCGGGGGGTGGCGACTTTTTTTTTGCGCACTCGTAGCGCAAAAGGGGAAGCCTCCCGGTGGAATCCAAAAACAGGATTAAATTCCCCTATCCATCCGATTGATGGAATGGCCTTTCTTTTTTCAAAAGACCGTTCCATCAATTTTTAATTAATTTTTAAAATCCCCATGTTTCTCAATGGGGAATCTGATAAGCTCACGCATGCGCGTGAGCATCAGAATCCCCAGAGGGAAACGGAGAGCAGGGAGAGCGCGACGGGCCAGGTAAGTGGGGTGAGGGGAGCTTGCCTGGAGCCGCTGCTGCATTCGTGCAGCGGCGGGCCCAGGCGTAGCGGGGGGGGGGGAAATCGGGGGGGGGGGAAGTCGCCCCCCACCCCCCGGTTTCACCTTGTCCGTCGGCTGCAGCCCGGGGTTTCAATTGAGCGCCCGGCTGCACCCGAAAGCAAGCCGGGCGCTCACTTGAAACCCCGGGCTGCAGTCGACTTGGGCGGAGGGGGGGGGAGGAGAGGGGCCCCCGCGTCGCTGGGCGGCGAGGGCAGGGAACTGCGGCGGCGAGGGCAGGGAAGAGCCGCGCCGCTGGTGTGTGTGTGTGTGTGAGAGAGAGAGAGAGAGAGATTGATTCCCTGGTCTCCGCTGCTGCCAACCGCGGCAGCGGCCGGAGGCTAGGGAGTCAATCACTCACTCACTCACTCACACACACACGCAGCCGACTTGGGCGGGGGAGAGGGGGAAGAAGAGGAAGGACTTCCCTTACCTTCCTCTTGCTGCTCTGGTGGGGAAATGGGCTTCCCCGACGGAAACGGAAGTGACGGCACTTCTGTTTCCGGCAGGGAAGCCCATTTCCCCACCAGAGCAGCAAGAGGAAGGTAAGGGAAGTCCTTCCTCTCCCACGGCGCGCGCGCGCGCGCGCGCGCGTGTGTGTGTGTGTGGGGGGGGGGGGTGTGTGTGGGGGAGTGTTGGGGGTGTTGTGTGTGTGTGGGTGGGTGTGTGGGGTGTGTGTGGGGGGTGGAGTGTGTGTGTGGGGTGTGTGTGGGGTGTGTGGGGGGGTGGGGAGGTGTGTGGGGGTGTGTGTGTGGGTGGAGGTGTGTGTGGGGTGGGGTGGGGTGTGGGGGGGTGGATGTGTGGGTGTGGGTGGGGGATGTGGGGTGGTGGTGTGTGTGGTGTGTGTGGGTGGAGGTGTGTGTGTGGGTGGGTGGTGCGTGTGTGTGTGGAGTGTGGGTGTGGGTGTGGGGTGTGTGGGGGTGGTGTGTGTGGGTGGTGTGTGGGGGTGTGGGGGTGGGGTGTGTGGGTGGGTGTGGGTGGGGTGGGTGTGGGTGTGTGGGGTGTGGGTGTGTGTGTGGGGTGGGGTGGGGTGTGGGGGGGTGGATGTGTGGGTGTGGGTGGGGGATGTGGGGGGGTGGGGTGTGTGGTGTGTGTGGGTGGAGGTGTGTGGGTGGGTGGGTGAGGTGTGTGTGTGTGTGGAGTGTGTGTGTGGGTGGGGGGTGTGGGTGGGTGGTGTGTGTGGGGTGTGTGTGTGGGGTGTGTGTGTGGGTGGGGTGTGTGTGTGTGGGTGGGGGTGGGGGTGGGGTGTGGGTGTGGGGTGTGTGGGTGTGTGGGGTGTGGGTGTGTGTGGGTGTGTGGGATGTGGGTGTGTGTGTGTGTGTGGGGTGTGTGTGGGGTGGGGTGGGGTGTGGGGGGGTGGATGTGTGGGTGTGGGTGGGGGATGTGGGGGGTGTGTGTGTGGTGTGTGTGGGTGGAGGTGTGTGTGTGGGTGTGTGGGGTGTGGGTGTGTGTGGAGTGTGTGTGTGGGTGGGGGGTGTGGAGAACCTGGTGAAATCCCCTCTTCGTCACAACAGTTAAAGCTGCAGGAACCCTGCCATCTTGACCAGATACAAAAGAGGCAAGGCTCCTGCGACTTTAAATGTTGTGTTGAAGAGAGAATTTCACCAGGTGCTACATGCATACAAATGACACCTGCTGAAATTCCCTTTTCTATGCAACTATTAAGCAAACAGGAGCCCTGTACTCTTTTGCATATGGCCTCCCTAGCCACATGAAAAGGAAGAAAGGGCTCCTGCATTTTTAACAGTTGCCTAGAAAAGGGGATTTCAGCAGGTGTCATTTGTATATATGGAGAACCTGGTGAAATTCCCTCTTCGTCACAACAGTTAAAGCTGCAGGAACCCTGCCATCTTGACCAGATACAAAAGAGGCAAGGCTCCTGTGACTTTAAACATTGTGATGAAGAGAGAATTTCACCAGGTGCTACATGCATACAAATGACACCTGCTGAAATTCCCTTTTCTAGGCAATGCACTCTGCCCATGTTCATAGAATCGTAGAATAGCAGAGTTGAAAAGGGGGCCTATGAGGGCATCTAGTCCATCCCACTTCTTAATGCAGGAATTTAGCTGGCAGTTAGGGAGAACTTCCTCCCTCCAGTTATCGTTGCATGTTTGGCTCACATCAGCCACAGGCAATGCACTCTGCCCATGTTCATAGAATCGTAGAATAGCAGAGTTGAAAAGGGGGCCTATGAGGGCATCTAGTCCATCCCACTTCTTAATGCAGGAATTTAGCTGGCAGTTAGGGAGAACTTCCTCCCTCCAGTTATCGTTGCATGTTTGGCTCATATCAGCCACAGGCAATGCACTCTGCCCATGTTCATAGAATCGTAGAATAGCAGAGTTGAAAAGGGGGCCTATGAGGGCATCTAGTCCATCCCACTTCTTAATGCAGGAATTTAGCTGGCAGTTAGGGAGAACTTCCTCCCTCCAGTTATCGTTGCATGTTTGGCTCACATCAGCCACAGGCAATGCACTCTGCCCATGTTCATAGAATCGTAGAATAGCAGAGTTGAAAAGGGGGCCTATGAGGGCATCTAGTCCATCCCACTTCTTAATGCAGGAATTTAGCTGGCAGTTAGGGAGAACTTCCTCCCTCCAGTTATCGTTGCATGTTTGGCTCACATCAGCCACAGGCAATGCACTCTGCCCATGTTCATAGAATCGTAGAATAGCAGAGTTGAAAAGGGGGCCTATGAGGGCATCTAGTCCATCCCACTTCTTAATGCAGGAATTTAGCTGGCAGTTAGGGAGAACTTCCTCCCTCCAGTTATCGTTGCATGTTTGGCTCACATCAGCCACAGGCAATGCACTCTGCCCATGTTCATAGAATCGTAGAATAGCAGAGTTGAAAAGGGGGCCTATGAGGGCATCTAGTCCATCCCACTTCTTAATGCAGGAATTTAGCTGGCAGTTAGGGAGAACTTCCTCCCTCCAGTTATCGTTGCATGTTTGGCTCACATCAGCCACAGGCAATGCACTCTGCCCATGTTCATAGAATCGTAGAATAGCAGAGTTGAAAAGGGGGCCTATGAGGGCATCTAGTCCATCCCACTTCTTAATGCAGGAATTTAGCTGGCAGTTAGGGAGAACTTCCTCCCTCCAGTTATCGTTGCATGTTTGGCTCACATCAGCCACAGGCAATGCACTCTGCCCATGTTCATAGAATCGTAGAATAGCAGAGTTGAAAAGGGGGCCTATGAGGGCATCTAGTCCATCCCACTTCTTAATGCAGGAATTTAGCTGGCAGTTAGGGAGAACTTCCTCCCTCCAGTTATCGTTGCATGTTTGGCTCACATCAGCCACAGGCAATGCACTCTGCTCATGTTCATAGAATCGTAGAATAGCAGAGTTGAAAAGGGGGCCTATGAGGGCATCTAGTCCATCCCACTTCTTAATGCAGGAATTTAGCTGGCAGTTAGGGAGAACTTCCTCCCTCCAGTTATCGTTGCATGTTTGGCTCACATCAGCCACAGGCAATGCACTCTGCCCATGTTCATAGAATCGTAGAATAGCAGAGTTGAAAAGGGGGCCTATGAGGGCATCTAGTCCATCCCACTTCTTAATGCAGGAATTTAGCTGGCAGTTAGGGAGAACTTCCTCCCTCCAGTTATCGTTGCATGTTTGGCTCACATCAGCCACAGGCAATGCACTCTGCTCATGTTCATAGAATCGTAGAATAGCAGAGTTGAAAAGGGGGCCTATGAGGGCATCTAGTCCAACCCCCTTCTTAATGCAGGAATTTAGCTGGCAGTTAGGGAGAACTTCCTCCCTCCAGTTATCGTTGCATGTTTGGCTCACATCAGCCACAGGCAATGCACTCTGCCCATGTTCATAGAATCGTAGAATAGCAGAGTTGAAAAGGGGGCCTATGAGGGCATCTAGTCCATCCCACTTCTTAATGCAGGAATTTAGCTGGCAGTTAGGGAGAACTTCCTCCCTCCAGTTATCGTTGCATGTTTGGCTCACATCAGCCACAGGCAATGCACTCTGCTCATGTTCATAGAATCATAGAATAGCAGAGTTGAAAAGGGGGCCTATGAGGGCATCTAGTCCAACCCCCTTCTTAATGCAGGAATTTAGCTGGCAGTTAGGGAGAACTTCCTCCCTCCAGTTATCGTTGCATGTTTGGCTCACATCAGCCACAGGCAATGCACTCTGCCCATGTTCATAGAATCGTAGAATAGCAGAGTTGAAAAGGGGGCCTATGAGGGCATCTAGTCCATCCCACTTCTTAATGCAGGAATTTAGCTGGCAGTTAGGGAGAACTTCCTCCCTCCAGTTATCGTTGCATGTTTGGCTCACATCAGCCACAGGCAATGCACTCTGCCCATGTTCATAGAATCGTAGAATAGCAGAGTTGAAAAGGGGGCCTATGAGGGCATCTAGTCCATCCCACTTCTTAATGCAGGAATTTAGCTGGCAGTTAGGGAGAACTTCCTCCCTCCAGTTATCGTTGCATGTTTGGCTCACATCAGCCACAGGCAATGCACTCTGCCCATGTTCATAGAATCGTAGAATAGCAGAGTTGAAAAGGGGGCCTATGAGGGCATCTAGTCCAACCCCCTTCTTAATGCAGGAATTTAGCTGGCAGTTAGGGAGAACTTCCTCCCTCCAGTTATCGTTGCATGTTTGGCTCACATCAGCCACAGGCAATGCACTCTGCCCATGTTCATAGAATCGTAGAATAGCAGAGTTGAAAAGGGGGCCTATGAGGGCATCTAGTCCATCCCACTTCTTAATGCAGGAATCCACCTGGGATTCATCACAACATTTAAAGTCACAGGAGCCTTGCCTCTTTTGTGTCTGGTCAAGAGGGCAGGGCTCCTGCAGCTTTAAATGTTGTGATGAAGAGAGAATTTCACCAGGAGGTGCATGCATACAAATGACACCTGCTGAAATTCCCTTTTCTATGCAACTTTAAAAGAGGCAGGAGCCTTGTACTCCTTTGCATATGGTCACAAGGTGGGGCTGGTGACTCCGATGTCAGTGGGTCTATGAATCCGTGGTATATGCATAGGATTGTAGGATTTTATGTCTAACCTTGCATAGGATTGTAGGATTTATGTACCCACAGATTCATAGCCCCACCGACATTGGAGTCACCAGCCCCCTGCCCCTGTGACCATATGAAAAGGAGCACAGGGCTCCTGTATCTTTAACAGTTGCATAGAAAAGGGAATTTCAGCAGAGGGGAACCTGGTGAAGTTCCCTCTTCATCACACCAGTTAAAGGTGCAGGAGAAAAATATATTTTTTACTTAATTAACATTAAAGAATGCACAATGGTTGTGCATTCTTTAATGTTAATTAAGTAAAAAATATAAATTTTTTACAGTTATATTTATAAATATAAATTTCAGCAGATATCATTTGTATATATGGAGAACCTGGTGAAATTTCCTCTTCATCACAACAGTGAAAGCTGCAGGAGCCTTGCCCTCTTTTAAATGGAGTCACTCTAGTACAGCTCCTGCAGATTTCACTGCTGTGATGAAGAGGGAATTTCACCAGGTGCTGCATGAATACAAGTGACACCTGCTGAAATTCCCTTTTCTATGCAACTGTAAAAGATACAGGAGCCCTGTACTCCTTTGCATATGGTCACAAGGTGGGGCTGGTGACTCCGATGTCAGTGGCTCTATGAATCCGTAGGTATATGCATAGAATTGTAGGATTTTATGTCTAACCTTGCATAGGATTGTAGGATTTATGTACCCATGGATTCACTGACATCGGAGTCACCAGCCCCCTGCCCGTGACCATATGAAAAGGAGCACAGGGCTCCTGTATCTTTAACAGTTGCATAGAAAAGAGAATTTCAGCAGTTGTCATTTGTATATATGGAGAACCTGGTGAAATCCCCTCTTCATCACAACAGTGCAAGCTGCAGAAGCCGTGACCTCTTTTGTATCTGATTACTCTAGTATAGCTCTTGCAGCGTGCACTGTTCTGATGAAAAGGGAATTTCACCAGGTGTCATTTGTATATATGGAGAACCTGGTGAAATCTCCTTTTCATCACAACAGTGAAAGCTGCAGGAGCTATACTAAAGTAACCGCATTTAAAAGAGGGAAGGGCTCATTATCCTTTACAAAAAGCCATGAAATTCAATGAACAAAAAACCTACGGTTTATAAAACAATGTTAAGGCCCTACACTTTTCCACCAAGCACCAAAAAGCGGGGAAATTGGGAGTTAAGGCTCGCCAGCCTTAACGCCACATCCTCCCTAAGGAGGCAGAAAGTACCAGTGAAATTCTCATTCTGCCAAAGCAGATAAACCATGAGGACAGGATGGAGAATAGGATATGCAGAGGTGACTGTGGGGTTGTGGAAAACTGATGACGAACAACTTAGAGCCACCTACTTCTTTTTTTGTTTAGAGCAGCCCTTCCCCAACCTGGTGCCCTCCAAAGATGTTGGACTGCGACGACGGAGCAGGTAAGAAACCCCACCCCCTCCTGCCTGGCTCTGCTGCCAGGTAAGCCCCAACCCACTTACGTGTTCCATCGTCACTGGGCCTGGACTTGAACTGAGCACCCTGGTCCATCCAGAACCTCAATTCAAGCCTGGGCCTGGGGACGATGGAGCAGGTAAGCAACCCCCTCCTGCCTTGCCCCTTACCTAGACCCACTGCCACTGCTGTGCAAACTGCAGCAACGGCTCCAGGCAAGCCCCCACCCCAGCCCACCCCACTTACCTGCTCCGTTGTCGCTGGGCGCCGGCTTGAATCGAGTGCCCTGGTCCACCCGGAAGCAAGTCTGCACCTGCAGCCTTGCTTCTGGGTGGACTCAGGGGCTCAATTCAAGCATGGGTCAGGCCATGACGGAGAAGGCAAGTTGTGGGGTGCGACAGTTTGTGCAGTGGCAGCTCCAGGTAAGGGGCCAGGCAGAAGGGGGGTTGGCTGGAGCTGCTGCACTTAGTGCAGCGGTGGCAGCAGGTCCAGGTAAGGGGCCAGGTGTGTGTGTGGGGTTCTTACCTGCTCCGTCGTCACCTGGCCCAGGCTTGAATTGAGCCCCTGGGTCCACCCAGAAGCAAGGCTGCAAGTGTGGCCTTGCTTCTGGGTGCACCAGGGCACTCTGTTCAAGGCCGGGCCCAACGACGACAGAGCAGGTAAGCAGGGTGAGGTGTGGGGGGGGGCTTGCCTGGAGGCGCCGCCCTACGTTCCCCATCCTGCTGTCCCAGCATTCCTGACCATGGGACATACTGACTTGCAATGATCAATCGTTGCAGTCCAACACCTTTGGAGGGCACCAGGTTGGGGAAGGGCTGCTCTAAACAAAAAAAGAAGTAGGTGGCTCTAAGTTGTTCGTCATCAGTTTTCCACAACCCCACAGTCACCTCTGCATATCCTATTCTCCATCCTGTCCTCATGGTTTATCTGCTTTGGCAGAATGAGAATTTCACTGGTACTTTCTGCCTCCTTAGGGAGGATGTGGCGTTAAGGCTGGCGAGCCTTAACTCCCAATTTCCCCGCTTTTTGGTGCTTGGTGGAAAAGTGTAGGGCCTTAACATTGTTTTATAAACCGTAGGTTTTTTGTTCATTGATATGAGTTATATTCAATCACTTTTCAAAGCTTTCCTGCAATCTAACAGATTCACCTTGCTTTGGGCTAGTTGTTTTCTCTTACCTCGATATTTTACTAATCAGCATTTGCAAATGGGCTGGACTATGTTCTCAGGCTCTCTGTCCGCTGTATTCGTACCTTTGATAAGAAATTAACAGAAGCAACTTGGTTAAGCTATTCTTGCTAGTATAATTTACTATATATTTTGGGCCCAAGCTGTTAAAATGAACACATAGTGAAACTGTTTTTGGAGCTTGATTGCACTTATATTGGAGGTTCAAAAGGAGTAGACTTAAATCTAAGCTAGAGTTGAATGTTCTGTTTTAAACTTTAGTGGTTTAGACGAGTGTGTCAAAGAATGCTGACAGGTAGATGATAAACGGTATTTTCACGTTATAAATTGAATGTTAGACAGTTTGTTGTTTAGGAGTGATGATCAGAGACGTTTTTCCAGCTAGTCATTTCTGAAAGATGATGAAAATGTAGGGTTTAAATATTGGAGTCAGTCCTGAGAGATTTCAGGATGAGAACATCTGCTCTTATCTTGACTTTGTCTCTTCTTCTTCTTTGGGCGTCTCAGAAACATAACTTGGGTAAGATTTTAATTCTTTCTTCTCCTTTTTTTCCCTGAGAAGGCAAGCTTTTAAAGAATTGTTAGAAAGCTTTTGAAATGTTTTGTTTTTGCTTACCTCTAACATAACATATGGAAACAAAGCCCTATGAGGAGAGACTGAAAGAACTGGGCATGTTTAGCCTGAATAAGAGAAGATTGAGGGGAGATTAAACACTTCCTTTAATCTGTCCTGAATCTCCCACCAATCAGCTTCATTGGATGACCCCCATTGGGTTCTAGTATTATGGGAGTGGGAGAAAAATGTCTCCCTGTCCACATTCTCCACATCATGCATAATTTTGTGCACCTCTATCATGTCTCCCCCTGGCCTCCTTTTTTCCAAGCTAAACAATCCCAGCTGTTGTAACCTTCCCTCATAGGGGAGATGCTTCAAATACTTAAAAGGTTGTCCCACAGAGGAGGGCCAGGATCTCTCCTCAATCATCCCAGAATGCAGGACATCAGTAATGGTTAATGCCTTCCCTTAACCATTTTGTGGTTAAGCAGCGTGGTTTAGCGTGTTGTCTACACCAGCCCAGTGAGAACCAGCCAGAATCCTAAATGAGCTACCCAAATTGCTGGACCCTATCCCCCAAATAGATTCAGCATCCTGTATAGCTCCTTTAGAATTCTGGCTGGTTCTGAATGAAACCCCAGAAGGGATTCACAGCCCCCCTGTTATCAGAATCATGTGCCTCCAGTGCTATAAACATTACCTGAATTTCTGAAGGAGTAAAACATGTTTTTTGTAAAAATAGCCTCTCATGTTTTTTTATTCATATTTAGTGTCAGTACAAGTACCTGTCGTAACCATGGAGTGGGTGTACTTTCCTTATAGGTAATTCTCACACAACTTAGTTAACCCAGCTGCTAAGTAACTCATGG
This sequence comes from Elgaria multicarinata webbii, assembly GCF_023053635.1. NCBI lineage: Eukaryota > Metazoa > Chordata > Lepidosauria > Squamata > Anguidae > Elgaria > Elgaria multicarinata. Next base: position 9,594,549 of record NC_086185.1, read on the forward strand.
TCTGCTTAGATGCTGGGGTGAGAGAATGAAACTATAACACACAAAATGTCACAGCAGTCTCGGAGGGAAGGGTTGACCCCCATCTACACATGGCATGGCCCAGATCCTAATTACACCCTTCCCTGCAGTTCCTATTTAAATAACAAATATCAGACAAGTTGAATATATTCACACATTTAATGTGTAATATAGTTTGGTCCGTAGCCACTATAAAGAGCCAGATCTAGGAGATGATAGCCCTGAATTGAATCCTTATAAATATTCAAATATAACAAAGAATACTCAGCATAATTAGTTGCAAAGGAGAACTTTGAGAAGTTTGGAGCAGAAAATCTATTTCAGCTGTAATAACTGGCAATATTTAGTGTAGCAGAGAGATGAAAAAGTACTCTTAATATAAATGGAGAGATATTTTTTTTAACCATGTGAATCACACCAAATTACTTTGAATTCTGTAATCTCTATATAATACGGAGCTGAGGTCTCTGCTGGCAAGCTGCCAGAAAGGTTGAGTATTTATACTGAATGTGGAACTTAATGGCAAAATTAAAATTTATACACCTGAGCTGAATTTCTGAAAATTCTATTTTTCTCATCCCTCTGGAAAAAGAACGCATTACAGAACTTTCCCCCACATATTCTCTGAACTCGTGTGTGAGCAACATCCATTGTTTTCTCCTCACAATGCTCCAGCGTGCCACTGGGTCTCAGCTACTGTGGGAGATATCTAGGCTGCCAGCACAGTTGCTGAAGCTACACTACTGAAACCCTGAACTCCACCCTAAGAAGATGTATGTCTCCTCTCCTTGGAGATGTTGGACCCTCCCTGCTCACCATATAAGAAGAGCCCTGATGCTGGATCAGACCAAGGGTCCATCTAGTCCAGCACTCTGTTCACACAGTGGCCAACCAGCCATCGGCCAGGGATAAACAAACAGGACATGGTGCAACAGCACCCTCCCGCCAATGTTCCCCAGCAACTAGTGTTCACAAGCTTACTGCCTCTGATACTGGAGGTTCAACGTAGCCATCAGGACTAGTAGCCATTATAGCCTTCTCCTCTAAGAATTTATCCAACCCCTTTTCTTTTCATCCAAATTGGTGGCCATCACCACATCTTGCACTAGTAAATTCCATAGTTTAACTATGTGTTGTGTGAAGAAACACTTCCCTTAATCTCTCCTGAATATCCCACCAATCAGCTTCATGGGGTGACCCCATTGGGTTCTAGTATTATGGGAGTGGGAGAAAAATGATTCCCTGTCCACATTCTCCACACCATGCATAATTTTGTGCACCTCTATCATGTCTTTCCTTACCCTCCTTTTTTCCAAGCTAAATAATCCCAGCTGTTGTACCCTTTCCTCATAGGGGAGATGCTCCAGTCCTTTGATCATTTCCATTGCCCATTTCCTGTACTTTTTCCAGTTCTATGATGCCTTCTTTTTAGATGTGGTGACCAAAACTGTATGCAGCGAGCAACGAACAGCCTCTCAATCTCTCGCCGAACCGCCATTTTGCATACAAATGGCAGCTCGGACATTTTTATAAATGGTGGCCATAAAGCAGGCATGTACACAAGTTTACAGGGTACATGGACTATGCCATCCCGAGTTCTGGGTGAGGCAACCTCTGGTATCCCTCCAAGTGCCATGCCTTTCTAGGTGAGGTGGGGTCTTTCCATCTTACTGTCTCCCAGGAACCCACAATTTCAAGTGGTTGAGTCAAGTTACCTCACAAAGATGTTCAATATCCCCTCCTCAGGACCTACTGCAAGCCAAAGGCATTGCCAATCACCATAAAGATGCCTCAAGGTCCTCACCTACCTTATCTCTTACTGGCAATTCCCACATACCTGCCATAGGGGATGTGACCAAATTATCCTGACCAACTGAGGTAAAGCAACACATAAATTTCTCCCTGTGAAAGAGGCATTGTTTTTTCTGCCTCTTTCATGGGGAAGGGAGAAATTCAGAGAATTTTTCTCCTTGGGGAGGGGAACAGGGTTTCCACATACCTTTGTTAAGTGTAGCTGGTTGCTGAGGGGCCTTCTTCCTTTTTTTTAGTTTTTTTAGTTTTTTCAAAAAACAACACACCCTTCCTCCGGCATTTGGATGAGCCCAGCGGTTCTTCCTGAATGCCTATTGGAGACCATGTGACCTCTACCTCTCCAATAGGCATCCAATAAGCAATCTTAGACTCCTGAAAATGCAGGGGTGTTTTTTAAAAAAAGAAAAGAAAAAGAAAGAAGACTCCCTCAACAACTGACTACATTTAAAAAGCAAAACCTGCTCCTCTTCCCAAGGAGAAAATTCTTTCAAATTCTCACCTCTCCTAGCCTCTTTCACCCAAGTTTTCATTCCCCCCCCCCCCTCAAAATGCCAAAAATGGAATGGTTGGAATTTTGGCAAAGCCCTAGTTTAAATAGCTCTTCTGCCCCCCACCCCATGCAATCTGTGTTGCATGCATCCACACATGTGCCAATGTACATCTCTCTCTGCCTACTGCCACCCCCACAGTCTGTCTGCAGAGAAGGGATTTTTGAATAGTAAGGGTGATAGAATAAACAGCCCGAGGAAAGTGCCCGTCAAGTTACTATTTTGGAATTTCACTTCATTTTATTTTCCAAATGTTTAAGCTCCAAATGAATGTGTGACATCTGTGTTCAGAAGCGCCACCGAAGCGATTATTCTATACATAGGCCCTATAATACGAGGAGGAAGTGTTGGAAAAATTCTTCCTAATCAAACCGAAGCAATGGTGACGAGAAAAATGTATGAGCTGTGATTCAGAGCTTGCCAGCTGGATTTTGATACAAGGGGATCAAAAACGTAATAAAATGGTAGCAGGAATTGGCCCTCTCTCCTATTAAACTTCAACCACAAAGGGAAACAGAGCTCTCTGTATATTAGGTCTTCAATTTCTGTCATTCCATTACACTCTTCAGCCCTTTACTATTTCATTTGATCGTGAGAGGCAATTTGGAAGTCACCAAATGTGACCTATTTCCCCCCCCCCCCCTTGCCAATAATCAAAACATTCCAACTTCAGGATGGATAGAAGTTAAAGAAATTTTTCAGGACATAGAGATTTTGAGAAGAGTTGCCAATTTCCTAATAACATCAGGTAAGGGCTTTGTAAAATTTAGTTAGCCATGTGTAGAAAGTAGCACTGAAGAGGTTTTATTATTATTATTATTTCATATGTTTATTCTTGTTTGGTTAAATGACACATGTTTCTAAAATAACAGGAAATCAGTATTATAGAATTCTATCATTTTAAGTTTGCTAGTTCTAAATTATTAATCCTTTTTTTGTTCTATGTCTAATTTGTACTTTTGTATTGATTTTCTCTCTCTGTTATATTGTGATGGCCTAGGGCGATATACAAGAAAATGGCACTGAATAGGAATAAGAGACAGTTCATGACTTTAAAACAAATCCACAGAGTTTTTGTAGAAGCTTAAATAAATTATATTACATCACAAGTCTTCCAGATATTTATTTGCTTATTTTTAATGTTGTTTTTTTTAAAAGGGAGGGATACCAAAAATCTGGAGAGAAAAAACAGACGTGCAGCAATATTTTCCAATGCCAGGCCCAACATTGTAATATTTAGTAGCATTTCATTCGTATACTCTTCATTGTACTTATTATTATGCATTATTAATTCAGATCTGTGCCTACGAGATGTACTGTATGCAATTATTTTTCCTTTCAAAACATAATAGCTTCACACTGCGCTTGTTGCAGTCATGATATTTCATCTCCAAACATTGCCTCAAACATTCTGGGGCTGTGACAGAAATTTGTATTTGAACAGAAAAGCTGTCAAAAGGGGGCTGGGGTGCTATCCATCAGATTTTTAATCCTGGCCATACTTTAATGCCAGCAAGCCGGCTGTCCAAGACACTAAACAAAGATTGAAATTATGCCTTCTGTTCTTTCACTTCAAAGCTGCAAAGTTAGACTGGAATCCAATAGACCTTTATTACACTCTATTAATTTCGTATTAGTCCTCAGCTATGCAGAATCCAGTTGAAGTGTCACAATGGTTTAGACATGCAACCCTGACTTGAAGATCAAAAAACAGAACCTGTCACTTTCCATAATTTTACAGGAGATTCTACAAATGTAAATCTTCTTTCATCCTGACACCCTTTTATGTCTTTAATGAGGTCCCCCCCCCCCGGTAAGTAAGAGTGCAGAATCTTAATATCACTTCCAAAAATGCTAACTGGTAATGTAACTCTCTGCTATCAGCAATTTAATTAAAGAGTCATTTATACTTTACAACTGTCTAGGCTTCTATGTTTTGTTTTGTTTTGTTTAAGAAATAGCTTTACTTTAAGGACGGGAGGCATGTATGTTTGAGAACAGATATGGTAGAACTTTAGCATTACTCTAGATAAGCTGAAACCCTAACAAATGACATACCCTTGGCAAGCCAATTACATGTGGATTATCATTTGTTAAAATTTCATCACAGAAAATAGTTTAACTATTAACCATGCAAGTGTTTTACATGAACGATTAGCATATTTCTTTACAACGGGTTACACTCAATTTGGAAGTATTGACTTTTTCGCCACTCTGTCTGACCTTTATGTCTAATCAAAGTATGTTTGAATTGAAATCCCCCACCTTTTATCTCTCCTGACAGCTTTTAATTTGAAGGCCCGTAATAAAGTCTATTAAAATTCAACATATATCAGTGTTGGAGAGATGTGGCTGGGTGTGCAGAGTTTCAGATGTAACACTCCATAGATCGGAGCCTTCCGTCTGTCCAAAGCTCTCCCGGAAAGAGCCAGGCACGATGAACAACAGAAGCAATTTCGCTTCCCATTTCTCCTGGAAGAAAACCAATTTCAGCTGGACAGGCCTCAGAAGCCCATATAGTTCTTCTTCACACAGCGCTAGTTAAACTATGGAATTTGCTATCACAAGATGTAGTGATGGACACCAATTTAAAAGGGGGTTAGATAAATACCTGGAGGAGAAGGCTATCAAGGGCTACTAGTCCTGATAGCCATCTGCTATCTCCAGTGGCAGAAGCAGTAAGCCTATCTACACCAGTTGCTAGGGAATATGGGTGACAGTGTGCTGTTTCCCTCATGTCTTGCTTATGGCCCCCGGCCGACAGCTGGTTGGCCACTGTGTGAACAGAATGCTGGACTAGATGGACCCTTGGTCTGATCCTGCAGGGCTCTTCTTAAGTGCTGGTTCAAAGTGCTGGTATAAACATTTAAAGCCCTAAACGGCTTGGGGCCAGGCTATCTGAAGGAACGCCTCCTCCTGTATGCACCTGCCCGGACCCTAAGGTCATCCTCAGGGGTCCTTCTCTGTGAGCCCCTGCCAAAGGAAGTGAGGCAGGTGGCTACCTGGAGGAGGGCCTTATCTGCTGTGGCACCCCGGCTGTGGAATGAGCTCCCTAAGGAGGTTCGCTTGGCACCTACATTATATTTTATTTATTTATTTATTTAAGGATTTTTATGCTGCCATTCAGCCAAAAAAGGCTCTCACGGCGGCTTACAAAAGTATTTCTTGACAGTCCCTGCCCACAGGCTTACAATCTAAAAGACATGACACAAAAGGAAAGGGGATTGGGGGGGAGGAGGAGGAGAAGGGGGAAAAGGAAAGCAAATTCAGGCACTACAATCTTAGTTGGAAAGTTCAGCAGTTACAGTTGACAGCAGGAGGGAGGGGGCTCTCAGCTGGAGCTGGACCCAGGCACGGTGGAGAGGTGCCTGGCTGCTGCTTCCTCCCTCGCTGGTGGCCTCTCCAGAGACAGTTGGTAGCAGGAGGGAGGGGGCTCTCAGCTGGAGCTGGACCCAGGCACGGTGGAGAGGTGCCTGGCTGCTGCTTCCTCCCTCGCTGGTGGCCTCTCCAGAGACAGTTGGTAGCAGGAGGGAGGGGGCTCTCAGCTGGAGCTGGACCCAGGCACGGTGGAGAGGTGCCTGGCTGCTGCTTCCTCCCTCACTGGTGGCCACTCCAGAGACAATTGGTAGCAGGAGGGAGGGGGCTCTCAGCTGGAGCTGGACCCAGGCACGGTGGAGAGGTGCCTGGCTGCTGCTTCCTCCCTCACTGGTGGCCTCTGCAGAGACAGTTGGTAGCAGGAGGGAGGGGGCTCTCAGCTGGAGCTGGCTGCTGCTTCCTCCCTCACTGGTGGCCTCTGCAGTGGCCTCTATATTCTTTTAGATGCCAGGGGAAGACCTTTTTATTCTCCCGGCATTTTAACAGTGTATAAATAAATTTAACTCGGTGTTTTAAATTTGTAATTTTGCATTGCTGCTGATTTTATCTAATTGAGCTTTTATATTGTATATTATGTTATGGTTTATGCTGTTGTTTTATATTTTGAATGTTTTTAATTTTTGTGAACCGGCCAGAGAGCTCCGGCTATTGGGCGGTATAGAAATGTAATAAATAAATAAATAAATAAATAAATAAATTCTCCCTGGTGGTAGGGAGGAACAGAGACTGCTAGTCTCTCCCTCCATGTCTATTGGAACACACCTTTTGCCCTTCCCAAGCTCTTCTGAAGTTGCTGTTGTGACCTGGGACGAGCAGCTGCTTTGGGGCTTCCTATGGCAGATGGACTGTTTTTTAGTGGACTGTGGAGATTTGGGAGTTGTGTGTGTTTGGTTTTCATGTGAGAAACTGTTGGGTAAATTTAATGTTTACTACCATACATGATCTGAATACTACAATATGCAATTTGAAATAAGAGTAATGAAAAGAAACAAGCAGAAGTAAGGTATGCAAACATTTGAACACAATATTATCAAGTTGCTGTTGCTCATGTCATCATACCACTATTTCAGCTTTATTTTTTTAGTTACCAGAATTATTTTATTGAGTTTATCAAGAAAATGCAAAAGTAAAATGTATAATAGGAAAGAAATCAGTGACTCAGCCTGAATTATGTTTTTGTGTACGGCCATGGCAAATGATACTATTTTGGAGGTAGGGAATTCCTCTATAGCAGTCAGCAAAAAGCAGAACTGAGGGCCAAACCAGATGTGATGTCATCTCCGTAGTCCACTAATGATATTTTAACAAGAAATAGGAGTCATGGTGGGGGCTTTAACCCTCCATCCCCACCATGTCTCCTGTGCCTCATCATACAGGTGGTAACAATGTGAATCAAGACACTATGAGTTTGGCCCTCAGAGAAAGCAGATGTAAATAGGAAGGGAGCAATTTATAACAGGAGATATAGTTCATAATTAAAGGAGGTATTATTATTATTATTATTATTATTATTATTATTATTATTATATTTCTTACTAGCCTCTGCCTCTGGATCGAGGCATGGAACAACATAAAATACAAACATGTTATAAAATACATAAAACTGATCTAGTGATTTAGGTTTCATTGGTTTTAAAGGCACTTAAGTGCAACTAACTTCTTATAGATTGAACCCAAGAACACTTGGAGGAATGTTGAAACAAATTATGGGCAGAGCATGCATGTGGGGGGCTTTGAAAACATGGTGGTTGGGACTGAAGCCAGTGGGTACAGCTTCAATCGCCTAACTCAAGGGACCTCAGCTTTTGTAGGTCTGTGGGCACATTTGGAATTTTGAAACATTGCCCTGGGCATGACCGTACACTGGTTTCGGTAGGGGAGTTGGTGAAGGCAATCATAGAAATGTTGGGAGTGATCCCCTTCTCTACTCTCTCTTTCTGCTTTTCAGCATTTCTTCCACTTCCTCACTCCATTAATTCGCATGAGTCAAGAAGAAGCTGAGTCACTGAAAATTGACTGGGGGGGAGGGAATCCCTCCCCATCAGTGATCCAGTTGCCCCAATGATTCATGGTAGGATTTGGCTTCTTCCTCTCCATCCTCTTTCCAGTCCTTTTTTAGAAGGAAGGATTTCCTGCTTCCTTATTCAAGTGAAAAAAGAAATAACATCATCCACTTGAATAGGGAGGAGAAAAGACCCATGGCCTAGAGGGGACCTTCGAAGGACCCTGTTGCCCACCCCTCCAGCCATTTTTGATGAGTATCTTCCTCCCCCCACCCCTGGGCTACACAAGCAAATAGAGAAAATTATTCCATTCATTTAGAAAGGGAAAATAAGTTAGTGGTTGCTTCATCTGGCCTCATGGATGCAACATACAGTCTTCCACAATTTAAGAAAGCCATCAAGACTGATCTCTTCCAGCAGGCCTACCCAGTTGAATTTTAAGATGCCTTTTTTAATGGTGTGCTGCTTTTAATGATGCACTGGTTTAAAATGTTTGAATTGGTTGAATGTATTTTATGGTGTTTTTGTTTGTATTGTACCCCACCTCGATCCAGAGGGAGAGGCGGGTAACAATTATTATCATCATCATCATCATCATCATCATCATCATCATCATCCATGGACACTGCATTGCAGACCCCAATCCTATTTCATGACTATCAACAAAGGGCTTTGATTTGTTCAGGCATCTACAGGTTTTCTTTTTCTCAACTTGGGGAAGGAGAAACATAAAACACTTACCATGTTCTTGAGCAAAATAAGTTGGGTTGAAAACATGCAAATTGCAAGATTTGTGGAGGCCATCATAGCTCAGACATTAAACTACGTTTTTTGTTTTGTTTTAATGAATAAAATGTCCCTCTTGAGAAAGCAACTTGGTAATTCATTGGTAATACTAAAGTCAAGTTGCCCAATTTTGAAGGGCTGGCAATTAATTCAGGCATAAAAATGCAAGCGACGTCCTTAACTCACGGGATATATCAAGAGCAACTACTGAACTGCAGCCTTCTTAATTAATGTGTGACCTTTAAAAATAAGCCTGGTAATATGGACTGTTAACCGGTCATGATCTGTGGTTATTGAACTGAGATCAACTGTATTTCAAAGGCTATTCAATCAGAACCTTATTAGACCATTTGTTAAAATATATAAATTCTGAATTTAGCACTCTCTTACGATGCCATCTCTCTCTCTAGATAGATAGATAGATAGATAGATAGATAGATATCAAACATTCCCTACTCCACCCCTTTCCCCTCCAAGATTTCTGTCTTAAATAATACATATTTGGGAAACTACATAGTTGTGCATCTCTCTCATAGGGTAAGCCTCTAATTTTAATACATTTTGGCTCTAGTTTAACAACACATGCCTTTTGGGGACTTTCCAGGTAAGCTGCAAACCTTCCAGAGCACCAGGATTAGGTCCAGAGTGTCATATCCTAGTGAACAGGGACTAAGGTACAACAAATACTTACATATTCATTGTGAGAGCCTAAAACTTAACAGCTGCTAAACAGGTTAAGAGATTGATTCCTGGAAACAGCTCTGAGTTGCTTTTCCAGTAAGCAGACGTGTCGCTGAATTATCTCAGCCCTAGAAAATCTTAGATCAATGTCAGGCGTTTTTGTGTTGCGAAATGATATGATAAAATTACATTAGGTTCACAGATTTGCTTACTGAGGATAATGCTATCACTGTTCCTTGGCTACGATCCAGATAGCTACAGTAGTGACTCCTCTTGCACAAAAGGTGCGTGGAAAACAATGTTAAAAACTCAAGCAAATGAGGAAAATAAATAAATAAATAAATCATTAGCTGCACAAGTCTTTCATTTCACTCAGGGCTGAATCCTATCTATGGTTACATGGGGGGGGGGGATCCTTCACCTCCCAGCATGCCCCAGTCAGCCATGCTGGGAATTGTAGGACTTCCTTTCTTTCTAAACTTGGATAGGATTGCACCCTTAGTCATTTTATTGTTATCCCAGCAGCCTTCATTTCTACTTAGATCAATGCCAAATTTAGGCTTTGACATTTTGGCTCCAGGAAGCCTTTCCTTAATATGCCGCTTTGAGTCTTTGTATTTTCCTCTTTTAAAATTTGTTTTAAGTGTTTTATTCTGTTTTTATTTTCATTTTACCTTGTACACCACTCCAAAAAATTTCAATGGGGTGTGCTATATAAATATTCTAAATAAATAAATAATAAATAAATTTAACACTGGACTGAAGGACAAGCAGAAGGATGGTGTTTAGTACTTGGATACCAAGTTGCTATGTAAACTTATCTTTCTTTTCTTTTCTCTTTCCACGCAATGCAAACGTTGCCAAATACTGTGATCCATGTTCCAAAAAAGCCATGTTTAAACCTTTTTATGAAATCAACAAGTTAAGTTAGTCCCTACAATGTCTACGTTTCCCCCCACCCACCCACCCATCCATGCAAATGTAGATGTCACTAAAGCCCTGGTTGAAGAACTAAACCTGGTTACAACCAGGTCTGCTCTGCAGACATGGCAAGCAGACATACTAAAGCAAAAAATGGCAAGCAGATATACTTACCTTTGGAAAAAGAAAGAAGTAAAGGAACAGTATAGCAACATCACAACAACACTGATTCTACATTTATGCCCTGACGGTGAACATTTTAAGCCCTTTCCTGATGTCCTAAACTCAGCAGTGGAGGCTGGTGACTTGCGTGTCAGTAGGACAGTGAATCTGCTCTGTCTTTCATTCAGAACACATCAGAACCCCAAAAGAGCTATCTGAGGTGATAAACCCTATCCCAAATCTGGGATCAGCACCTTGGCTAGCTCATTTAGTGTTCTGACTGGTTCCTACTGAAACCCAGAGTGGATCTATCACCCCACTAACATTGGAGCCACCAGCCTCCACTGAAACTCAGGTTGAATGTATGTTTGAAGAGGAGGTTCACGATTACAGTGGCAAGCCCCACCCACTGTCTCCATGCTCATTGTTCCTATAAGCAAGCACTATACCAGTAGCTCTGTTAGTTCAGGCATGAAGAACCTCAGCCCTGGGGACCCAATCTGGAAACCAGAGGCCAAATTGGCTGTCCTGAGTTCCACAGAAGGCTACAGCTACTGAACCTGGCCCCACCTCCTTTCCTCAGCCACCACTCATGGCTGGCCTGGGGCATTGTGTGTCCTGAGCTAGAGCATTAAGTGCCCCCAACCCCTTCACTCAAGGTCGGCCAAGTTACTTCAGAACTTGAGGCAGAAAATCCCAACAATAATGAATCAATCTTCTCTCAATATGCTGCCTTTTTGTGATTGCAAACAGCTTCAGCCTCAGTCTCCTTAGTGGTAGGGCCGGCCCCCTACGCCACTCTAGGGGTGTTTTTTCAGCTTTTGTACCATTTCCCCGCTTCTCTCTAAAACCCTGAAATGCCTTTACTCGCAGTAAAAGCTTTATGATAATGTATGCTGGTATTTGGAGGGGGGCGTATTTTAGTCCCACATTATTTTGGGTTTGGCCTTGCCCATCACTGGAATATAGGTCCAAAAGCCTCTCCAAATGGAATTTGGCCCTCAGGTCCCCTTCCACCTTCTGTTCCAGTGCTTCAGTATTGTGTACCTCCTTTGGGCTGAGGTTCTTACAAAATTCTCCCTGCTCCCCTCACCCCAAAACCCCATTCTTCTTCCAAAAAGAGCTGTATGAAAACTGCAAGGATTTAAAACAAACACATAAGCATCTAAACAGACATCTTCTATCAAGTGATCGTAATCATATGAAAATCTGACAGGCAAAATGAGAGGTTGTCATGTTTTGAAAGACATGGACTAAGCTGAAGTTAAGAATTTCTCAAAGTGAGTAAGAATTAATCAACAGTACATGGCATAAATATCAAAAGGACTATCTTACGTTCCTCTGGCATAAACATTGGCTTATGGAACTATTCCAGTAGAGACACTGCAAGATAAAAGCACGATTTTATAAAAAAAAATGATACTGTATATATGCAAATAGAAATCTAATTCAGTGTTTCATTTTTTTAAAAAAAGATATATTAATGGTTTAGTCAAGTATTAGTAGCTTCTTCAGCTTCTGCCAGTAACGACAAGAGTTTCCTTTCTAATGTTCATTTCCTGCTGTGCAAATCAGGATTTTAACAAACTACATTAGCTGCAGGCTCTTTGACATGGCATCACACTGGGATAAACACAATTAACAAGATCTATTTAAACGTTCTTTCTTCTACATTTATTTATTAATGGCTTCTAAGACTTTTGACAGTTTCTTTTTTTAGTGTTGTAAAATCTCCTTCTTCAGGGTCTTCTTTAATCTGAAACATAACAGATTCAGGATGTTGTACGCTGACTTTATAGAGCCATGTACAATGGTGGCACAAATGCACACACCGTGAACGTCACCAGGCTTAGCTGACAGTGTGCTGCCTTTAGGAATGTATGAGAATTTCATTTGCACTCACAAATCTATTGGGCATGCCCTGCTCACAACTTTAAACACAAGTGTGAGGAGGGGAACATGTTCTCCAAAAATGTTTGCAAATTCTCAAATGCACACTTCCCCCCCCCCCATTTGTATCACTAATCACTAATCACCTATATCACTAAGATTTCAGGACGGCATACAGATAAAATTTTGCAATGTAAGACAATACACAGCTAAAAACAAATTAAGTCATTAATCAAGTTAAAACCAGTATATAATTTAAAAACAATTAAAACAGTTAAAACGATGTGCAAGCTTTGTGGATTTAACCATCAAAGGCTTTGTTAAAAAAAACATGTTTTGACTTGGCACCGGAATAAAGTCAGCGTTGGCACCAGTCGGGCCTCCAAGGGGAGGGCGTTCCACAGTTGGGGTGCCACCACAGAGAAAGCCCTCTCCCATGTCACACCATAGCGTATGTGTTGCATTGGTGGGATGTGGAGGAGGGCTTCTCCAACAGATCTCAAGTCTCAGGCAGTCATATATAGGGAGAGGTTCTCCCTCAAGTATCGAGGTCCCAAGCCGTTTAGGGCTTTAAATGCCATTACTAACACCTTGGATTCTGACCAGAAGCATATAGGCAGTCAATCCAATTCCTTTAACACCGGTGTTATGTGGTCTCCATAAGATGTGCCTGCCAGCAGTCTAGCTGCTGCATTTTGCACTATCTGCAACTTCCGAGTTGACTTCAAGGGCAGCCCCATGTAGAGTGCATTGCAGTAGTCAAATCGGGAAGTTACCAGTGCATGCACTACTGTGGCTAGGTTGTCCCTGTCCAGGAAAGGCTGCAGCTGGCAGATCAGCTGAAACTGGCCCCCAGGTAATAAATTATTATTATTATTATTATTATTATTATTATTATTATTATTAATAATAATAATATTCCACACCACAGAGTCCACCTGGGCCTCCAGAGACAAGGATTGATCTAGGAGTACTCCCAAGCTACACACATGCTCCTTCAGAGGGAGTGCAACCCCATCCAGAACAGGACGCTTACCCAATTCCTGGACTCGGGAACAACCAATTCACAGAGCTTTTGTCTTATCAGGATTCAACTTCAGTTTATTGGCCCTCATCTTTGCATTTGAAAATTGCACACATTTCAGAGAAAAAAGCACATGCCTTAGTCTGTGGCGGAAAGTTGCACAATTTTGATTTCCCATTTGCACACATCGAACAGCAAGAGCTCATGTAAATTGAAGGGAAGATGAGCATTATGTTGATGCTCAGAGAATATGGGGGAATGTGAATATCACTTTCCTTCCCATCCCTAGCTGTCCCTCCCTATCATCTGGGCAAGCCAGGTAGTTTACAAAATACATTTGAGCTCAGCTTCCCACTGGCAAAGATTAGGTTTCATCTGTGGCTAAGGACCCAAGGCATTTACCCAATTCCTTGTGTGGTGTTGCCAGCTCAGACCATCTGTAAAATGTGGAGTTTACTATATTTTATGCTGCTGTCTTAAGCACACTTGTAATGGGAAATAAACCCAATTGAATTCAGAGAGATTTGCATCTCAACAGTTGTACAGTATCATCTATAGTGTGCATAGGTGGTAAATACAGTACAGCATGGTGTGCACCTTTTTCCTCATGTGGTTTCCTTCTGAACCACATCAGATCACATTAAATTATACTGTTTTAACTCTGTATTTTAACCTTATATCAATTTTGCTGCGTGGTTTTATCCTGGTTGTGCTTTTTATATTGTATTTTGTATTTGTATTTTTAACTTGTTTGTTGTTTTATGATGGTTTTAATTTTTGTGAACTGCCCAGAGAGCTTCGGCTATTGGGCGGTATAAAAATGTAATAAATAAATAAATAAATAAATAAGATCCATCATTGGGTTTTTTTTCTGCCACATACAACAGTCCTGAAATACAGCAGTTATTCATTCATTCATTCATTTATGTGTCTGTTTATTTTTAATTTATTGCTGTTTGGATTAGTTGCATGGCATGACTCAAAGCCTACCCAATGGGAACAACCAACCATTGCTGAGATTTGGGGTGGGTGGGTGGCGGAGGACCAACCATTTTGTGCGTTAGAGACTCATTCATGAAATATATTCTCTCCTCCATGATTTTGCATTAGTTTTATTACTGATGGTTAGAGTTATTTATGAGCACTGAAGGGAGATTATTATTCCAATATTTGGCTTTCTGGAATTCAGCTAAATGCTTCTAAGTGAACGTTTACTGTGGGCCAAATGTGATCACAGCTAGAATATTTCATCGAATGGAAGGATGCACTAAAATGTATGGCTCATAATGCTGGTGTGTATGTGATGGTCTCACGTCAAGCAGAAAAGGACTATTCATGCATAGCAAAGATAAGCTGTGAAAAACACGGCACTTTTCACACACTTTTTTTTTCCATTTTAAACAAAATCAGATCTGGGACAGATGGGATGTCTATATGTTGATTTATGACAAGAATCAGGCATTTTCAGCTCATTATCCACAAAAAGACAGATGTCTTAGGGCACAATCCTATGCATGTTTAGACAGAGAAAAGTTGTAGGACTTTTTTCTGTCTAAACATGAATAGGATTGAGCCTTTAGTTGTATACACCTCTCCTTCAAATGTAAAGAAGTGAGACAGATTGTTTCAGTGCATGGTGTCTATTTCAACAAAAGTAGGATGATTCTTATGGGTAAAAGACATTTGTGTTATCTTGGATATCACTGATCCCCCCCCCAATAAGTTGAAGTCAGCACATGGCAACTACATTAAAATATGCCAAAATCTAAGAGAGGATCACTCCAATGGACAGATTTACACCCCCGCAGAATTTAGATTAACCTTGGGTTACTCGACACACTAAGGAGGGTGCCATCTTCTATCAGGAGAATACGCCTACTCCTGGGAGTTCTGATGGCAATTTATGACAAAGATGCTGACAAAATAATGTTTAACAAAGAGTAGGAAGACAAGGTTTTTAACTGAACTTTTTAACTGACCCCAGAATATTTGTTTTAAATGGATATTGTCTGTTTTAATTGTGTTTTATGCTTTTTATGGTTTTAAATTTTGTATATTTGTTTTTCATGTTCACTGTTTTTTAACTTTTGTAAACTGCCCAGAGAGCTTCAGCTATGGGGCATTATATAAATATAATGAATAATAATAATAATAATAATAATAATAATAATAATAATAATAATAATAATAGTAATAATTTTATAGAAGAATTTTACTTTCCCAAAGATTAGCCTTCCCCAACCTAGTGGCCTCTAGACATTTCGACCAACATCCATCAGCTCCCCACTATGGAGAAAGCATTATTTGTTATTCTACTCAACTCTACTTACAATTTGCTGTGAATAATATGGCAAGTCTTGGGATACCAGGGTTAGGCTAGAGATTCTGTTCATTGTATTATCAACATACTATGTGCGGGCATGTGATACTTGAGATTGCTAGAATTCTATGAATGTCTTCTCACCACTTGTCTTGTATCCAATTCCACTTTGGGTTTGCAATTGCTGCTCCCCCTGCACAAATGAGGAAAAAAAAAATCTGCAAATTGAGCAGTGATCAAATGGGAAATTTGCACAAATTCCCCTAAATGCATTCAACTTCCCTCCAAGGACTAACATGAGGCTTTCATTCTGTGGTGGGAGGGATTGTGAAAATTAGAAAATTTGCACAAAATTGGACTGGGACAGTTGCCCAATTTGAACATGAGCAGGTGTCCTGCAATTTGCAAATGTATTTGGCAGACACATGTGCACACTCAGTTACGTTTGGGGCTTCGAACAGGCATGCTTGGCTGTTTTGTGAGGGAAAACGAAATTCTCTTACAGCCCTACTAACTGCAAACCCTAGTTGAGCTAGTGGAAGAACTCTTGGATCTCATTGTATGGAGCAATTTCAACATATGTGATGAGTCTACTTCATCTGGATGCAGCTCTGGGCTTCATGGGACTCATAGGATTGTCTCAATCTATTTCAAGGCCCAAACAGATAGGCAGGCTATACACTGGCTTGGTTATTTTTGTGTTGGGCTAGAAAAAAGGAATGAATGTGGGGAGTTGTGTGGTTTCCCTCGTTCTGGTTCAGTCATTATATGGTACGCTATTGTGGATTATTGCACTGAGAGATGCTTGCATTGGCCCCATGAAGATGAACTCAGACACTTGTATGAATCCAACTGGTTTCCAGAATACTTTGCGGGAGCATTAATGGGGTCTAGGCAGCATGATTTCACAGTGAACAATATGGGGGAATTAAATGCCTATTGCATTATTATTTAGTGGGCAAACATTTCAAATATGTAACATGTGAGCAGGGGAGAGGGAACTCACCCTTGCCTACCTCTTCTGAGGCTCGGCTTAGCCCAGTGAGCCAATAACGCAATTGGGAGAAAAGCACAATTTTTGAAGGCTCCAGAAATCATGCACTTCTCCCTGCCGCATCAGTGGTGGACGTAATGGACCAATTAACTCAAGGGTAATGCTGTAGGACTCCCGAATCCAGTCAGGTGCTCAGGACATCCGTACATGTGAAGTAGCCCTAAGAATGGTCTACTCAGAATGAAAGGGAGTGAAGAGGCACAGCTCATTGATGCTGGGAGTTGTACAAGTTTGGTTGGTTGTTGTTTTTCCTGTCTAAACATGCATAGGATTGTGCCCTAAGAATATCAGAGGTATTATTATTATTATTATTATTATTATTATTATTATTATTATTATTATTATTTTATTTATATAGCACCATCAATGTACATGGTGCTGTACAGAGTAAAACAGTAAATAGCAAGACCCTGCCGCATAGGCTTACATTCTAATAAAATCATAATAAAACAATAAGGAGGGGAAGAGAATGCAAACAGGCACAAGGTAGGGTAAACAGGCACAAGGTAGGGTAAAACTAACAGTATAAAGTCTGCACAACATCAAGTTTTAAAATCTTTAGGAAAAAGAAAAGTTTTTAGCTGAGCTTGAAAAGCTGCGGTTGAACTTGTAGTTCTCAAATGTTCTGGAAGAGCATTCCAAGCATAAGGGGCAGCAGAAGAAAATGGACGAAGCTGAGCAAGGGAAGTAGAGACCCTTGGGCAGGCGAGAAACATGGCATCAGAGGAGCGAAGAGCACGAGCGGGGCAATAGTGTGAGGTGAGAGAGGAGAGATAGGAAGGAGCTAGACAGTGAAAAGCTTTGTAGGTCAACAGGAGAAGTTTATATTGGATTCTGAAGTGAATTGGAAGCCAATGAAGAGATTTCAGAAGTGGAGTTACATGGTCAGAGCGGCGAGCCAAGAAGATGATCTTAGCAGCAGAGTGGTGAACAGAAACCAACGGACTGATGTGAGAAGAAGGAAGGCCAGTGAGAAGAAGGTTGCAGTAGTCCAACCGAGAAATAACCAATGCATGAACAAGAGTCTTGGCAGAAGAGACAGACAAAAATGATTGAATCTTGGCAATATTATACAGGAAAAAACGACAGGATTTAGCTACTGCCTCAATATGAGGAATAAAGGAGAGCGAGGAGTCAAATATAAAGCCAAGACTACGAGCTTCCTTGACCGGAGTAAGCGTAACATCATTGACAGTAAGAGAGAATGAGAGATGAGGAGAAGGTTTAGGAGGAAAAACAAGCAATTCAGTCTTTGCCATATTAAGTTTCAAACGACGATGAAGCAACCAAGCTGAGATATCTGAAAGACATGCCGAGATACGATCGTGAACATCAGGAGAAAGATCCTGCAAACCTTTTTATTAAAAAAAATCCCTACAAAAGGACCAGCTTTTATATGTGCCTGCATACAGAAGAAGTTACACTCCACTAGGCATTGAAGAATGAAAATACAGATCTAGTAAACAGTTCTGGAAATAAAAATAGGCAAGAATTACGTAATCTAGCCAACTGTTATAGTAATTTGGTCTTCTGAGTTGCAAATTGTTTTCTCAAAGATTTTAAACAATCATAAACAATGGGTGAGGTCCAACATAATCTTGGAATTTGTTCCCCAAAACATAATGAATATTAACCTTTTCTGATAGTACCATGCCAAAAATTCCACCCACATTTTTTTTTCTGGCCGTTCTCATTCATCTTGATAGAGAAGAAATATTTTTAGGAAGAGAATTTGATGTTGAAGAAAATTTCAGAGAAATTCTCATGGGCTTTGTTTGGGTTTCATGTGCTTTCCTTACCTAGCAGGGGGCTGAGAGGTGTGCGCATGTGTCCTGTTTTTTCATTGTACCACATCTCTCTGGCAGCCTGCAAGCTCCAAATCTTCCCACCCTTCAGATAGAGCCAAGGGAAAGACGTCATACAGCAATTTCCCCCAAAGGGTCTTTTCAGATCAAAAGAGCTTAGGCTGCCTGAGAGCTACAGAGATGAGTAATAGAAAGAAAGAAAGAACATACATAATAACCTTGCCCACCTCAAAGTCATTAGGTCAGCTCAAAATACCACAAAAATGAGTTATAAAGCACCTTAATGATGGGGGAGAACAATGGGAAATTCTTTCATGAAGGGCGAGCTTGCAGGAAATTGGAAGACAAAGTCTGGCACAGAGTACTTATGTATTATTTACAATATTTATATACATAGAATCATAGAGTTTGAAGGGGCCTATAAGGCCATTGAGTCCACCCCCCTGCTCAATGCAGAAATCCACCTTAAATCATCCCTGACAGATGGTTGTCCAGCTGCCTCTTGAAGGCCTCTAGTGTGGGAGAGCCCACAACCTCCCTAGGTAACTGATTCCATTGTCGTACTGCACTAACAGTCAGGAAGTTTTTCCTGATGTCCAGCCGGAATCTGGCTTCCTGTAACTTGAGCCCATTATTCCATGTCCTGCACTCTGGGAGGATCGAGAAGAGATCCTGGCCCTCTTCTGTGTGACAACCTTTTAAGTCCTTGAAGAGTGTTATCATGTCTCCCCTCAAACTTCTCTTCTCCAGGCTAAACATGCCCAGTTCTTTCAGTCTCTCCTCACAGGGCTTTGTTTCCAGACTGCACCCTATTCAAAATTTTGGTGCAGTGTACAAGATAAAATAAAATAAAAACAGAATAAAACACTTTAAAATAGATTTTAAAAGAAGCAAAATGTACAGTGAACCATGGTTGGTCATTCAGGAAATCCAGTACAGCCTCAAAGATTAACCTGAATGCCTGTTCCACTGTAAAGTTACATCTTTTGTAGGTCTCCAAAAGTCAGGTGGGCAAAGATATATTTTTTGTGTGACTCCCCGTGTATCCTTCCTCAAGGGATCGCTTATGCTATCTTAAAAAGCAGCATTGAGAACATACCCTCTTCTGCTGCATTACAAGCTGGAGCATGTTCAGAGGAGGGCAACCAGGATGATCAGGGGTCTGGAAACAAAGCCCTATGAAGAGAGACTGAAAGAACTGGGCATACCTGGAGAAGAGAAGATTGAGGGGAGACATGAGAGCACTCTTCAAATACTTGAAAGGTTGCCACACAGAGGAGGGTCAGGATCTCTTCGTGATCCTCCCAGAATGCAGGACATGGAATAATGGTCTCAAGTTACAGGAAGCCAGGTTCTGGCTGAATATCAGGAAAAAAATTCCTGACTGTTAGAGCAGTACAACAATGGAACCATTTACCTAGGGAGGCTGTGGGCTCTCCCATACTAGAAGCATTCAAGAGGCAGCTGGACAACCATCTGTCAGGGATGCTTTAAGGTAGATTCCTACAATGAGCAAGGAATTGGACTTGATGGCCTTATAGGCCCCTTCCAACTCTACTATTCTATGATTCTACCACAGAGGGTGGTGAACACTCTCTCCAAAACCTGGAGACAATGGACTATTTAACATCTCCCCCCTTTTCAATCAATGGGCAACAGGCGATACAATTTCTCTTCTAATTCCTTTCAAAACCATTTTTGCATTTTAATCAAGGCAACTGACACACAGCGTACTCCAGCACTGGTGCTCAGTTGGCTGAGGAGTGGCTATGGATCAAATATCGTTAGCAGGAGAAATTGATCACCGTATAATTAGTGCCAGTGGACACGTGTGGCAACTATGAAAGAACTCAATTAAGCAGGCTGACAGCAGGACCAGCAATGAGTCAGTACATAAAATTCCTCTTTAGAGAGACGGATTAAATTTCTCTTTGGGTCAGCTGTAAGGAAGAGAGGGACATCAACCTGTCTTTTCAAGCCCTCTTCTTTCTTAAACCACAACCACAGTCATGAGGCTTCTTGGGTTTATCCCAGTTGGAGGATGGGATGGA
This sequence comes from Elgaria multicarinata webbii, assembly GCF_023053635.1. Taxonomy (NCBI): domain Eukaryota; kingdom Metazoa; phylum Chordata; class Lepidosauria; order Squamata; family Anguidae; genus Elgaria; species Elgaria multicarinata. The sequence goes on from NC_086185.1 coordinate 9,614,999, forward strand.
GAAAGCAGACATGTCCTATTATACCCACAACTGAAGATCAGAGAGAACTGCATTGTATGGAATGTGTGGGCTGATATTTGAACATGTAACTCCTCTCTGGGAGGCAGGCAAGAGATGCACACACAGAAAGTAGAAACAACAATAGAGTGTCTGGAACACATCTATGATGACACAACCTTTTGTGGACTGCAATCTGTGAAGGACTGGGAAAGTTATAAAATGTATTAGGTCCTAGAATACAGTTGTTCCCGAAGTAATTTGTGTTTTTTTTTGCAGGTAATAAACCTTGCCTTCCTGTTAGGCAGTAAACCATAGTGGTGATAGATAGAGGAAAGATTAACTTGATATGTTTATGGGAGGAATCTGGCCAGCTTGTTTATGGGGTAAACCGGCGCCAGGACCCAGCTTTTGGTATGTGGGAAAGTGGGAGTTAAACTTACCGAGGTCAGGCTGAGGCTTCACACCTGGAGGTTATCTCCTGCCTGGGCTAATTGGGCTTTGTGTGAGAAGAAAGAACCGACTCCCTCATTAGGAGACAAACAGATAAAAGCTGATAGGATTAAGCTGGGGGTTCGTCTTTAGCCCCGAGGCTATGGATGTCTACGGTTGCCCGGTTAGGGAACTGGGAGAGCGTTAGGAAGCCGTACTTTGGCTGTGAGCTGGTTTCTCTAAAGGCAAGTTGGTTGGTTTGACCAGGGAAGGGAAATTTAGTGGACTGACTGTCGGTTCTTGTATGAATGGATTTATGGGTGGTTCTGCCTGACTTGTATCTGTTTTATCCATTCCCTACCCCCATTCCCTCTTATGTTCTGTTTTATGTATCTGTCTATAGCTGCTACCGACCAAGTGCCTATTTAGTAGCTGTCTTTTTACAATAAACCTTTTATCTTGGTTACTTCGGGTGTTGGTGTGTTTTATTCCAAGGAAGTACTGGTTCTTTGGGCGGGAGCAATTGGGGAAAAGACCCTGGGAAGGACTGATTAACTCAGACTTCCATTACACAATCCACTTCATACGATGCACCAAGCATTATCCTGAGTTCCAAACATATATGGGCAGGATCTACACTACTGCTTTTAAAACAGTTTAGAGAACTGTTGGGGCCCAGGACACACTACATCTACAGTTTTCAAACCATTTCCAAACCATTTTATCTGGCCCATGGTTAGGGGAAGGGATTGTAAACACTGAGAGGAGATGGAACTGAAATGCAGAAAGTACATACAGGGAATAATTATTACATCAATAGTGGCCGTACACAAACAAATAACAACAGGCAAGTTGTAACACACACATCGTTGGGTCGATGAGCTGATTAATACATGCAGCGTAATTAAAAAAATTGTTCAAGACACAGAGGATAGGGTTGAAACTCTAATATTAGCCCTGCTATTTCACATTGACATATGTCTGTCTTCAAGAATGTCCCCTTTTAGATTGATGACAAAATGAACAGTATAGAGATGTTATGGCACAAACTGCTGCTTGCCATGTGGCTCACAGAAAGACTTGAAACTCAGATGTGATACTGCAGGAAGACTTGGGGATAGGCTAGTCTCTTGGCTTGGACACCTCATCTGGTCCATAGCTGTGCCTGCTCCCTTACTGAACTGATGTACATGCTGTGTTTGGCTCCTATGTGCCTCCCAAAGTGTCTCCACCATCATCTCCAGTTCTTCAGATGCATCCAGAAATTGAGAACACCTCTATTTTCTACATGATTATCAAAAAGTAATCACATTCCAATGGCTGTCCGAAGTTTCATTACAAACCCAAAATGCCTTGTGCATGTAGAACAGGAGTGGAACATCACCAAAATAAGGTTCACATGCAAACCATCAATGTGTGATAAAAGTAGAGGGGGCAGAGAGACAGAATAAAAGAAGAGTCTAGTAGGATGAGGTTTCTTGTATATGTTGCCCAAGCATCTACAAGAGAGACTAGAAGATCCTACAAGAGCATATGTCACCTTTGGTCATGACTTATGTGTGGACCTCACAGATCTTGCACTGAGCTTTTAAATAAGGCAAATAGTAGTCTGGAGGCAATTTATGTCAGGAAAACACTAAGGTGGGCAGTTAATTCTCCTTCTTGAGCACCATAGTCCCAGTCTGAATTCGACCCTGGGTGTCTACCTTTTTACCCAATGGTAAATATTCCTCAGTTTGATGCACTACTTCTGATCAACCCCATTTATTGCTTTTGGTCTTGCCCCAAAACTCTATGTCCCATGTGAATAAATCATATGACCTTAGCTGATCTTCTTGCAATATTGCAGTTTTCAAACGCTAGATATGACTTCTCAGTGAAAATCTGGATGACTTTTTGTTGTTGCTGCTGTATTTAATACATATGGAGACTGATGTGTGAGATCAAGAAACAGAAGAAGTGCTTAAAATCTCAAATCTATGGATGCACTATGTCTGCTGGTAAAAAATCACATTATTAATGATTTAATTTCTGTTTTTCCTACAGGATCTGAAGTTCCAATTAAAACTGTGTTTGGACCATTGCTTTATTGCCTGCCAGTACTTAATCTTTTCTGAAGGCATCATCATTTATCTGAAACAAAAGGAGAACAAGGTAAGGACAGAAAGTAATGAAATGCAGCATAACACATCTGTCAAAAGAGCTGGAAGTAGCTTTGGAAAATAATAATAATAAAGAATTCAAGACCAGTGACATTCAGAAACTATTTTTTGGATGCCAGTTGTATTCATGTGATGCATAGGAAATGGAGTCTGCTGTAGTGATCCAGACCTACCCTGTTTGTCTTGTATGTGGTATTTTGTAGTCAGGAAGACACGGGATACAAATAACAAGTTCTATGTGAATGTTCTAAGCGAATCAGTACCATGTGAATCATTCGTTCTGGAGTGAAAACTCTTCGAGGGGGTTCTTGAGCATTTTCCCGTGGAAATTAAAGGCGTGAAAAAGGGTTTGCCAAAGTTAAGTGTTGTCTCGGTCCGTGGATGTGTGTTTCTTTTCTTGTTTGCTGACTTTTTAATTTGTAAAGTTAGGTGTGTTAACTTATTAGAAATGGTTGCCCAGTTCACCTTCTCTACAACAGCAGTGTTGAACCTCTTGGCCCATGGGCCAAATTTCATTCTAGAGTAGCTTTCTGGGGCTGCATTCCATCGGTGAACAGAGCCAAAGGCAAAAGGAACAGAGTCAATCATACCGGTATATTTTAGCTTAAAGGTCTTATGGACAGCAGAAGGGGAAATTCAACCTTATAGCATGGTGTGTGTGTGTGAGAGAGAGAGAGAGAGCTGGACAAAATCCAGAAAAAACACAAAATAATGGGTAGTTGGTAGAAAGGGGTGGAAACAAAGGAAGAGGTGTGTCCTTTCTTTAGAAAATGTTCAAGGGCATTTGAAAGTTAAGGGAGAAAATATTCTGGTTTCCCTTCATCAGAGAATAGAAAGATGCTTTTCATAAAGCTAGGCATTACTCTTGTTGATAACAGAAGACAGATCACTTGGTGAATATTTCACAGACCTGAATCATTCATAAATAAGGATTTCCAGCACGGATGTTACATAATCTTTACTCTAAATAGCTAATGTGTTACTCCTATGTTTTAGCATTTCATTTAGTGCTGTTAGTCTGTATCATTTTATGACAGTCTGTATGATTTTATGATTTTTATTTGGATATCTAAAAGCATTAAGCCATTATGACATCAGGGGCCACCAATACGAACGGGAGGGTGCAGGGTCGGGTAGATGTGGACTTCAGTCAACTTCCTTCTAGACAGATTTTGTGAACTGGGTGAGCTTCATTTTCACTATCTTAGTCCTTCCTGCCATAATGCCCTCCCAATCAGGGCCACAACCTACTCCCAGCCAGCATTGACCATCAGGAGGTCATCAGGTTGGAAAAAGTTGGTGGAACCTATCGCTATATTGGGAACAAGACTGAATTTTAATCCAGACCAGTTGTCAAATCACATCTCTTGGCTTTTTGTGTATTGTCCCTTGACATGGGGCATCGGAGATTCATTTGCCAGAACCATCAGGAATTGTCAGTTCGGCAGGTATTGGTCTGTGGAAGGCACTTTCTTTTCCATACTTATTTTCTCATTGCACATTCTTATGTCATTAGCTGTGTTGATCATAGGCAGAATTCTAGACCTGATGGTACTAGGAAACATTGCAGATCACTGAGCTGTTCCTAGTGGTGGAGATGAGTAATGGGAGTAAAGATGGGACCTTGGAGTGGTGGAAAAGAGTAATAATGGGAGAACATTACAGTCCTGTATACATTTCCAGGTCCTGAGCACACTTTCCAAACCCTGCTTAGAGCCTTAAACCACACATCTTGTCATATGACTAGCTTTTCTTTTCCCAGTATATATACACACAGATATTTTAGGAGAGTATTGCCCTTTTCAACCATGTGTTTCCTACTGAGCATTAAAATATACTAACAAGTAGGGATGTGCTCCGCTCCGATTAGGAGCGTAGAAGCAGTAGCGGATTGGCCTGCTCCGCCTTACCCAGAGGCGGAGTAGGAGCGGACCGCGGACCCCCTAGAAGCAAGGCGAAGAGAAGCGCCCATTTTTCGGAGCTCCTAGTTCAGGCGGAGCGCTCCGGTCGCCATCTTGAAAACATTTCGCCATAGGATTGCATTGCGGCAAATAATCGCGCATAACTACGTTGTTTTTGAAGCTATCATTCTGAAAATTCTTGTGCACAGAGAGTCGTGGATGGGGGTCATTTTGAGACCACTCTCACCTCTCTGCGTTGTCTGGGTCGCATGCTATATTTTTGTGAAAATCGGGTCAACCGCGCGGCTCAAACGGCGTTTTCGGCTTTTCGCCCATAGGATTGCATTGAGGGAAACAATCGGGGATAACTGGGGGGGGGGTTAAGCTATCATTCTGAAAATTCTTGTGCACAGAGAGTCGTGGATGGGGGTCATTTTGAGACCACTCTCAACTTTCTGCATCGTACGGGTCGCGGGCTATATTTTTGTGAAAATCGGGTCAACCGCGCGGCTCAAACGGCGTTTTCGGCTTTTCGCCCATAGGATTGCATTGAGGGAAAGAATCGGGAATAACTGGGGGGGGTTTAAGCTATCATTCTGAAAATTCTTGTGCACAGAGAGTCGTGGATGGGGGTCATTTTGAGACCACTCTCAACTTTCTGCATCGTACGGGTCGCGGGCTAGAAGTTTTTAAAAAATCGGCGGGAAAAATACCTTTTTCAAAGGGCTGAGGGGCAGAGTCAGCTCCCGGTCATGATGATCCCAAAGTTGGAGGAGGGCATAGGCAAAACAGGTAACTTGGGATTCTGGGAAACTTCTCTTTCTTCATCTGAACGGGCTTTTCCCCGTGTTTTTTAACACAGTAGCCCCACCAAATGCACAAACACAACCTGAAATCATATACTAAGCCAAGAATAAGAGATAGAAACACAGCACTGCTCCCCACCCTAACCTTGGTGAACAACTGAATCGATGTGGTGCAAGGGGATGAGCTCCCCTAGGGCATCTCATCGTGGACGTGCCCCCACTCTCTCCTGCACTGGAAGGCCATTAGAGCCTTCCAAAGAGAGTAAAACGGTGGAGCAATGCCTATCATGAGTTGAAGTGAATGGTCACTTTTCAGTGGTGGAGCAATGCCTGTTATGAGTCGAAGTGAGCGTTTTACTTCTTCTCAGAGCTGTTGGTGGCTGTCAGTGTCTTGAACTGGCAGCTACTTCCCCCTCCCCCGGGCACGTCCCCCTATTGCTGGTAAAAGACAGATATAGCCTTTTTTTAAAAATTCTTCTTGCTGTTTATTGAGCAACACTGCTGCTTTTAATTCCACCCCTCCTTTGTTTATTGATTGATTTATTCCATTTTATATGCATTACTGGCTTATCCTTGGCTCACTTCCTTATGCCCCCAGAAATGCCAGCTGCATGCCTGCCTGCCTTCCCTCCCTCCTCCCCTGCCCACCTCGCAGGGATGTTGTGTGTGGGGTGCCCGATTTTCAAAAATTCGCCAAAAATCAGGGGATGATGGGATTGCTTTGAAACTTGGTGTGCGTGTGTATATCCCCATAAGGTGTCATGGTGCCAAACATGAGGTTTCTAACTTGAACAGAAAAAAAGTTGTATAATTTTTTAGCTTTCAATGCAAGCCTATGGGGGGGGAAACGGAGCTCCGGATCCGGAGCTCCGGGCGGAGCGGAGCGGAAGTGGGCGGAGCGGGGGCGGGGCGGAGCGGGGGCGGGGCGGAGCGGCCCGATCCGGAAAATGGCGGATCTGCAAGTGAAGCGGAGCGGGGGGTCCGTGCACACCCCTACTAACAAGCAACTATCACATTAAGATCTACCAGGATTTGAGGGGCAGATATTCTCAGTGGTCATTTCCACTCTCTGGAACTTTTGTTTTGTTTTGATATTATTACCTAAAGATATAGATCACATTGATGAGTCTCAATACAAATATTTAAGAACATATGCTTCATGACATGTCGTCAGATAAATTAAGTACTGCAACCTACCTAGATAGCATTAAATAAATAAATAAACCTTGAAGTTTAAACTATTCTGCAGCAAAATTCTCCCAAGTAGGTGGAGGGGGAGATCTCTAAACTATTAACAGTATTGAAAATGATCCTGGCTTCAAACAGTAATAATAACAAAGGCTTGGAGAGAGGTTATAATAACTCTCATGTTCTAAAGGTGGGGGATTTTTTTACTTCATATTTTTTTTAATGGAAAAGACACAGAAATACTTTTAGTCATTGAAACCCGTAGATATAGATCAACGGAAGGAAAAGCTTTGAAATGCAATTAGATGAAATATGGTTTTTTAAAAGTCCTTAAATGTCAGAAAGATCAAGATGTATTTTCAAATCCTATCAAATGACATTAATTTCAACTTTAATGAGAATTTTGAACATGGCCCCTGCTTACCAAGTTCTGATGGACTGAAAATTATTCCCATCTTCCTAACAAAGAGCAAAATTATTTGAGTCTTTTCATTTAATTCTATGAAGCTGGGTTTTTTTGTGTTTAATTTCCCCTTGAACAAAGCCTCTGTGGGTGAGCTGTGTGTTGCTATCATTGAGCAAATTGGGTATCCAATCATATTTGGTGAGAGGGGTGGTGGATTAAATACTGTACAAAGAATAGCACTAGACTCTATTATTGTGATTAATTTGAGACAAAATCAGTCTGGAAATCCTTAATTGTTTTGAGAATACTTTGTCCAGGCATGGGGAGTTTTGCTGCTAGATTATTGGAAGGTTTTGCTTATTTGGATGGGGGGATGTCACCTGAAGATCAAAGATTTAATCATGAAGACATGGAGATATATATATATATATATATATATATATATATATATATATATATATACCTACTGATGTATTGGTGAAAAACAAGGCACAAGCAAGCCATGATACTCAGGGTGATGGGGTGTCAATCTGAAGTTAGGAGAGTGGTGAAGGCCCCCGGATCATAGAAGTCTTTGCCTGATCATCTTCATCTTCATCATACTTTTAACTAGTGATGTCTCAAGCGCTCAACTGAGTCCAGTGGACTCCCTTGCATCTGCCCCCCCCAACCTAGTCTGGCATTGAAACATCCCTCCGTTTGTGCCTTTACTCTTGTGTAAATGGGGCCATTACGGCCACCATTGATGCATCGGAGGAAATGCGCCATTTCCCGAGCATCTATTGTTTGCATGAAAGGCAGATGTTAAGCCCCATTGACCCAGCAGGGGGAAGCACACAATTTCGGCAGCAGGGCTGAACAGCTGCCATGTGGTCATCAGGCCAAGCTGAGCCTTGGAAGAAGTTTGTGTAGCCCAATGAGCAGTGGTGGTTGTCGGTGGCAACAGGGGGAGTGTCCAACGGGGCAGATAGAGGTGAAATTGCCCACCCCTACTTTAACATCAATTCAAATATTGATAATAACGTTTTAGTCTCTGCTTTTAGGGTGGTTGGGATGATACCATGATACCTAAGCTTTGTTTAATCAGAGAGCTTCCACCTATGCTGAATCAGAAGTCCAGAAGGCTTCCTGCAGCCCAGGTCTGCTTCTGGACAGGCAGATCAGAACTATTGGGATTGCCCTTCGTAGAGGCGTTTTCATCCCTGGACAGTCCTCTGTTCGAAGGCATCCGCCATTTGAAAGTTTGTCCTGTCCAATTCTGGCTTAAAGATGAAGAACTTTGAGAAGTGTTGCTCATCGACAGCACCAGAATAACTGAATAAATAGTCAGGAAACAGGGCGCCTGGTCACATTTTCACACCGTGAGATTTTTGGTATTTTGATTTATTTATTTAATTAATTAATTGCATTTATATCCTACAAACAAAGAAGGACTAAGATGTAAATTCTGCTGGACAGAACTTGTCTAAACAGCACTGTTCCTGCATTTATATCTTTTTGTGTTGTAATCTTTACAGGAGATGGATATGCATCAATTTGAGAATTCTTAAAATAATGTGTTCTTTTTAATTTGTCATTAGTTTTAATAGCTTTTTAACAAGTATTGTCCTGGGACTTATTTTCTAATTTGGGGTGTATTTGTAAACACAATGTAAGCTAAAATACATGTATAAAGTTATTATTATTATTATTATTATTATTATTATTATTATTATTTGCATTTTTATACTGCCCAATAGCCGAAGCTCCCTGGGCGGTTCACAAAAACTAAAACCATTCAAAGTATAAAACAAACAGTATAAAAACATGATATAAAATGCACATTAAAACAGATTAAAACATACCATACATGATTAAAACATCCTGAAAACATTCTAAAAATTTCACTGGATAGGCCTGCCAGAATAGATCAGACTTTACTGCTTTTTAAAATTCTAAAAGACTGTCAAGTTGACAAATCCCTTCGTATATGTTTATTATGTTTTTAGGAAGTTTTAACAATGTATATTGTGTTTTGATTGATATTTTATGTATTTTATACTTGTTGTTGTTCCCTGCCTCGATCAGGATGGAGAGGCGGGTTAGAAATATTATTATTATTATTATTATTATTATTATTATTCCCTTTTTTCCTTCAAGGGACTCAAGGTGGCATGCACAATGCTCCTCCTCCTCCTCCTCCTCCTCCTCCTCCTCCTCCTCTCCATTTTATCCTCAGAACAACAACCCTGTGAGGTAGGTTGGGCTGAGAGTCTGTGGCTGGACCAAAGTCACCCAATGAGCTTCCATGGTTGAGTGGGGACTAGAACCCAGATCGCCCGACTCCCAGTCCACACTGGCTCTCAATTATAATATTATAATCAAATTCTAACCATGATTTATAAATTTGAATCTATAAAGACATTAGCATATGTAAATTTTATACAAATTGCTATTGTCTCTTTTTACTGATGGGATTCTTCTTTCTGGTGGTCCCTAAGTGGCCCTCTTATCTTTGTAGGTCAGATCTTGCCATGATGATCCATTCTTCTTTAACTCCCAGGCTTGGTTCTTGAGCTGAGTCTATATTTCTCCTTTGATTTTTTTTCTAAGAAAAATTATGAAGTGTTTCTTTTTTCTCATCATTTACCCCACCATGCTGGAGGAAGAGAGAGGAAGGGGCCATGTATGAACCTGAGGCATCCAGAGTGCAGGACATGGAAAAATGGGCTCAAGTTACAGGAAGCCAGATTCCGGCTGGACATCAGGAAAAACTTCCTGACTGTTAGAGCAGTACGACAATGGAACCAATGACATAGGGAGGTCATGGGCTCTCCTACCCTAGAGGCCTTCAAGAGGCAGCTGGACAACCATCTGTCAGGGATGCTTTAAGGTGGATTCCTGCATTGAGCTGGGGGTTGGACTCAATGGCCTTATAGGCCCCTTCCAACTCTACTATTCTATGATTCTACTGTTATGTCTGAATGCAACATTAGTTTGCTCAAGCATCAGTCCTCCCTCCAAATAGCAAACTGCTTTTGAAACTGAAGGGAGATGCAAGAGCCATTTATTTTATGGTACTAGAGTCCATCGACTGTTCAAAGAAAAAAGAAGTTTTAAAATAAATACCCCTGAGTGAGGACAAGGGGATCTAAGCAGATATTTGGACCTCAGCCCCAAAGTGCAGAAGTTCCCAGCAATGCTCATTTTACTGTTTAAAAACCTGAATTTCCTTCCTGCTTATAATGGGATGTTTGCTGTAAGTGGTTTTGGTCACATTTCTGGTTGTTTACATTGGAAAGAGCCTATTAATATTTGGCTGGTGAAGCAAGAATGCAGAAGGCTAGAAATCTATTCAGTGAGTGGAAAATAACTAGAAGAAATCAATTGTCTTCTGCTTTCATGTAAGAGGTTGAAAGGACTTCATAATGCTTGAATTGGATTTCACAACCGCTCTGTGTTGCTTTATCTTTTTCATCCCAATTTATTATGCAGTATGAAACTGAGTTTGTGTGTGTTGCCCCACGGTGAAACCATCCACCATTTGAATTTGGATATGCTGTTCTGTTTTACCCTAACGAGATACGGCCAGTTTCAAATGCATGGACTAATGCTAGCTCCTGGTTTTTAATGTAAAAGTCAGGGCAGTTTCAGGCAAGGTAAAATGCTGCCCATGGACCACTCTTTTCAAGCCTTTTCTTAAGTATCTTTAAAAAGAGAGAGAGAGAGAGAATATTGGCAGTCTTTAATCAGATAGTTCCTGGCTACCCCTGGGTTTGCTTCCCATGTCCAAGAAGCTGAGCCATTCCAAAGAACTGAGTCATTCCAGCTGAAAAGCTGAGCCATTCCAGAGGGCCTACGATGGCCAGTCAAATAGAGGAGAGTCCTTGTTTTACAGAGGACAGTCCTCTATTTGAAGGGCTGCAAGTAGACTGCTCTTTATCTTGATGGTGCCATCTATTTAAAGGGTGGTTTGCCTCGTGTGGCGCAGAGCGGTAAAGCAGCAGTTTCTGCAGCTGAAACTCTCCCCACGGCCTGAGTTCGATCCCAGCAGAAGCTGGTTTCAGGCAGCCGGCTCGGGTCAACTCAGCCTTCCATCCTCCCGAGGTCGGTAAAATGAGTACCCAGTTAGCTGGGGGAAAGGTAATAACAGCCGGGGAAGGCAACGGCAAACCACCCCGCTATAAGGCCTGCCAAGAAAATGTCAGCGAAAGCTGGCATCCATCCAAGAGTCAGTAATGACTCAGTGCTTGCACGAGAGGTTCCTTTCCTTTCCTTTTAGTCTAGAATATAGAGCTATCAGAAGAAAGAGTTGGGTCTTGAAGTTGTCCATCAACAGCACCTGGATAGCAAACTGAGCAAAGTACATAGGCCACCTGATCACAGCCGTCTACATTATGTTGAGATGAACTATATTTCTATTCATATTATAACAATTAGCTGTAAACTGGCAGGTTCCCTGTGCAGAGAGATTTGATTCTTGGTAGATACCATTTAAATATTGATGCACACACATATACCCCTAGCATAGAAATACTGCAAATGGTCATGAAGGGTTTTGTTTTTCATTTTTGTTTCATTTTCACATTAAGCAGTCCTTTTGCCTTGAGTTCATATTGCTGAATAGTTCCAGCTGGGTGTTTTTTTTTAATGAAGTTTAGCATTTCTCTTCTTTACACCATAAATATGTTAGCCGTTTAGAATGCAATGGTGTTAATTAGACATCCCTTAGAGCAAACATTATTAACGTTGTTGCTTTTCATTAAAATATGACTTTTTCTTTGTAAAATTGTTTGAGCTGTTGCAAGCACACATCTCTTATAATAAATATAGATCTGATCTAATGCAAGGTATCAACTTAGGTATTTATCCCACCTGCCATCCAAGGAGATGAAAGCAGCTTATCTGGTTGCTTTTTAGGGCTGGCTGTATGAATGGGCAGAGTGAAGCGATTGCATCAGGTGGCAGATGCTGTGGGGAGGCAGTGAGCAGTTTCCCAGATGTTTCTCTTAAGCACCACATTTGTTACCCAGCTTTTGGAGGACAGAGCTGCGTATGCTTTACAATCTGTCCTGGATAATTATTAACACACATATTCACCCTTGTGTAGAAATATCACATACGGTCATGGTAGGTATGCATGAACTAGTTTCCCCATCACACACTTCATGCATGAAGGATTCCCACCACTGAATCCCCCAACTTCACCCTACACTTGTAGGGGACCTGCATGCAAGTGAAATTAACAGGGAGTGACTGGGTGCTATCTCCTACTCCGTATATCAGTTAAAAGAATAATCTATAACACTGTCTAAGTCAGGTTTCCCCAACCTCATGCCCTCCAGATGTTTTTGACAACAACATCCATCATTCTTGACCATTGACCATTGGCTGTCTTGAACTGATGTGAGTCAAAGTTTAAAATATCTAGGGCAGGTGGCATTACATTGGGAAATGCTGGTCTAAGTCATGAATACTAAATTGTCTTTGAAATCTTCCAGTGCACAGCAAACAGCATGGCTAAGCTCTTAATTTAATTATTGGACATTTATTTAGATTTTATCTGAAGCACAGCATGATAAGGAAGGATCAGACTAGCTTATTTAAGTGCTGTGTGTTTTTTGTATCTAGCTATCCCTCAGCTCATAAGTCTGCTGAGAAGGTTTTTTTGTTTCATTTTTCATTTGCTTTCCTGCTTCCCATTTCTTCAGTAACAATTTCGTTTTTTGCACTAAGGAGACATTTTTTTGCCTTGAATTCTGAATGCTGTGTATTTCCAGCTGTTTTTATGCAGGTTAGAATTTTTGTTTGTTTATTACGCCATCAATAACTTAGCTTTGTAAAATGTAATGGTGTTAATTAGACATCCCTAAGAGTGAACATCATTAACCTTGTTGCTTTTCGTTCAAATATGACTTTTTTCTTTGTAAATTATTTGAGCCGTTATAAGCTCACTTTTTGTTCTTATACCGTATTTCTTCGATTGTAAGATGCCATTGATTGTAAGATGCACACTAATTTCAGTACCACCAACAGGAAAAAAAAACCTAAGACACACCCGTGATTCTGAGATGCACCCCATTTTTAGAGACGTTTATATGGAGGGGAAGTGCATCTTAGAATCGAAGAAATAGGATAATAAACCTAGGTTTATCCTACAGTAGCTATCAATTTATGCATTTATCCTATCTTTCCTCCAATGAGATGAGGGCAGCATATCTGGTTGCTATTCCAGCATCCTCCCTGTTCATGGCTGGCCCTACGATTGGGCCAAGGGAGGCAACTTCATTAGGGCATCAGATATTGACCTTGTTCAGACGACATGCTAAGCTACAATTGTTAAGCATTTTGAGTTAAATGTTATGGCTTAGAGTGTTGTGCAAAACATTTCTAACCATGATGGCTACATAACCATGTTTTAAACACACTTACTAACTGTTTGCTGCAAAAGGTTAGTGACCTAACCGTGGCTTAATGTGTTGTCTGAACAGGGCCATTGTAGGGAAGCAGTGGGCAGCATCCCAGATGTTTCTCCAGAAGTCCACAATTGTTCCCCAGCTGTTGGAGGACAAAGCTGTGGTATGCCACACAAGCTGTCCTGGGTACAATTTGTCAGGATTGGGCCCAGGCTCCCTGTAAAGACTGTGGAATCAGAGTCAGAGTCAAAAGTTGTGATGGGCCAGGAGCAGAGGAGGAAGTTCCTCAAAGGGCTCCAGGAGATAGAAAAGAATCTTCTCAAGGGCAAGCTGGTCAGTTAGAGACAGGCACAGATATCACTTGGGAAACATCTGCATGCAAAACAGGTTCCCTTCCACTGAGCTGTGAACAAGTGATTCCTGTTATGCATCCCAAAGTGGTAACGGTATAGTCCAAGAAAGACTATAGTCCAGTGTGATGTTGCTGGACTACAGCTTGGTTCTTTCTCCCTTACGTTACACATGCTTTGTGACTTTAGTTTCCAGGACTGAAAATACTCAGCGGTATGCAGCTTCTACTCTGCCAACAATAGATTGTGCTGAAATTAGCTTCACTGAATGAGCTGCTGATTAGCTGAAATTTTGTCCTCTCTATTAAAGCCTCCATAAAACTACTTAGGATACTGGAACATGAATGCAACTAAGTAACTCCATAGAGTAAATGTGAACGATCATGTCATCAGGCTGTGAGTATCATTGCTTTTGTAGCCAAAATGTCACCGCTTGCAAGATGTAGGTATGAGCAGTCCTGACGAAACCCAAATGCTCACAGAAGTATGAAGCCTCTTTGGAGAGGGGGAAGGGGGAAGGGGTCTGGAAAAACAACCACCACAAAATTAGATTACTGTGATGCCCTCTACGTGAGGCAGCCTTTGAAGTCAGTTTGGAAGCTGCAGCTTGTGCAAAATGCAGCGGCCAGATTGATAACTGGAACCAGAAGGTTTGAACATATAACACCAATTCTGGCCCAATTCTGGCTTGCATTGGCTGCCTATACGTTTCCGAGCCCATTTCAAGGTGCTGGTTTTAACCTATAAAGCCTTACATGGCTTGGGACCACCATACCTGATGGAACGCCTCTCCCCTTACGCTGCGCTCAACATCTAAGGTCCTCCTCTGAGTGCCTACTCCGAGGGAAGCTCTGAGGATGGCAACAAGGGAGAGGGCCTTCTCAGTGGTGCCCCCCCCGACTGTGGAATGATCTCCCTGATGAGGCTCGCCTGGCGCCAACATTGTTATCTTTTCGGCGCCAGGTCAAGACTTTTCTCCCAGGCATTTTTAACAGCATTTTAACAGCATTTAACAACGTTAAGTTTGTTTTTAATGGACCCCAGAACTGTTGCTTTTTAAATGGATGCTGTTGTTTTATTTATACTGTTGTTGTTGCTATATATATATATATATATATATATATATATATATATTGATGGTTTTAAATTCTGTATACTTCTTTATCGTTCACTGTTTTAACTTTTGTAAACTGCCCAGAGAGCTTTGGCTATGGAGCGGTATATAAATTTAATTAATTAATAAAATAAATAAACAAACAAACAGCCCAATGAGGATTGAGCATATTCAGCTGGCACAGAATGCTAACTAAATGTTGTGGGGAAGAAATGGAATATTTCCGGCAGGAGCTTATGGAAAGGAGTATCATGGAAGAGATTATTATTATTAGAATCATAGAATCATAGAATAGCAGAGTTGGAAGGGGCCTACAAGGCCATCGGGTCCAACCCCCTGCTCAATGCAGGAATCCACCCTAAAGCATCCCCGACAGATGCTTGTCCAGCTGCCTCTTTAAGGCCTCTAGTGTGGGAGAGCCCACAACCTCCCTAGGTAACTGATTCCATTGTCGCACTGCTCTAACAGTCAGGAAGTTTTTCCTGATGTCCAGCTGGAATCTGGCTTCCTGTAACTTGAGCCCGTTATTCCGTGTCCTGCACTCTGGGAGGATCGAGAAGAGATCCTGGCCCTCCTCTGTGTGACAACCTTTCAAGTATTTGAAGAGTGCTATCATGTCTCCCCTCAATCTTCTCTTCTCCAGGCTAAACATGCCCAGTTCTTTCAGTCTCTATTATTATTATTATTATTATTATTATTATTATTATTATTATTATTATTATTATTATGTCTTACCTGCCTCTCCCTCTGGATCAAGGCAGGGAACAACACTTAATGCAATGTAGTACATAAAACTAGTTAAAAGAGCATATAAAACTGATAAAAGGTTAAAATAACAATCACAACATCTTAAACTTCTTAGATTGAGCAGCAGTCCTCCATACTGCAACATTGTGTTGAAGTATATACTTACATGCATATGCAAAAAATAAATTAAAAGACAGCCTTTGGATAAGATATTAGAAAAGGGCTGGTGTCAAGGGTAGGTACGGTTGGGCACCGGCCAAGAACCCATACCTCAAGAGGGGCCCACGGACAAGAGCCCCATGGAGTTGCTCCTCCCCTTCGCCATTTCAACCTGCTTGTTCATCTGCCTCTTGTTCTGGCCCAGACAATGGAGATGGTGAGAAGGAGGAGCAGGAGATGCCCCTGCCGATTTGCTGCCTGGCTCTCTGCCTGTCAAGCAATCAGTTGGGAGCAATGATGGAAGAGAGGAGGAGGAACAATAGCAGCCAGTGATAACGGTGGTGAGAAGGTAGGTTCACTGAAGGAGGAGGCCCATTGAGAGGACCTTACCCACAGGGCCTCAAAAACCTGGAGCAGGCACTGGTTGGTGTACTTTCCATGGCCACACACGCACAGAGAGAGAGAGAGAGAGAGAGAGAGAGAGAGAGCAAACTGTGGCCATGATAAGTTGAAAAGTTGGCCAAGGACGCCTGTGTTTGTGACTTGAAAAGTTGGCCAAAGGGCACTAACTGTCATGTCTAGCCCTGCTCCCCTTGGGTTGGGGGAAGGTGTTTCAGGTGATCAATCAGAATCAGACTCTGAAGTAGAGGAGATGGCGCCAGAAACAGGCCAGATTATACCAGTGGGGGAGGCAGCTCTCACGGCCGCTTCACCAGCTGGGAATGAACCTTCTCCAGAGCTTATCTCCTCAAGGGTAAGCAACACACGGTTAGTGAGAAGTCAATATTCTTCCAAAGGGGAGGGCACAAAAAGGTTAGCCAATCCTAGAGTATGCCACAGACTAAACCGGGTGGAGCTAAAGGAAGGTGAGAGGAAGTCGGCCCGGCTGGCATCTCGTCAGAAGCTGCATCACAACCAGTCTCTCTGAAGTTAACACATTTTGGGAAAGTGCTTTTCATTCTTCTTGAAAGGACAATTGTCTCGCTTAGTTTGCATAGTTTTACCTAGAGGAAAGTTCCTAGAGATTAGACTCCCTTCAGGTGGGAAGGGATGTTTATTGCTTAAATAAAGCTTTGTGGATTACTTAGCGGACCTCGTTATTGTCTCCCAAGAAGGTGGGAGGTCTTCGGAAACACGACACTAACTCACATACCCTGCCTAGAGATAGGCCATTGCTAGACTGGGCGAAATCCCAGGGTGATCTCCAGGATCGTCCCTGTGCGTCCACATGACACACAGGGGATCCTGGGATCAGGGAGGGATGATCCCTCCCTTGCCCCGGGATCTCGCCCTCCCCTTTACCCCCATTTTTTCCACGGTCTCGGGCTGAGCCCGAGACTGCAGAACGTGTGGCTGGGCACCGCGGTTTGTCACAGCTCCTCCTTTTCAGTGGTGGCCCCCCAATTATGGATCGATCTCCCCGATGAGGCTCGCCTGGTGCCAACATTGTTCTCTTTTCAGCGCCAGTTTTTTTCAAAAAAAACCCCTTACCTTTTGAGCACGAGCATTTGTGTGCTGCTGCTCCTTTAAGAAAATTTTAAAATAGTGGGCGCGACACCTCTCCATCTGAAGTCGTCGTGCGCCATGTGTAAACAGAGGGGGTATCTCCTGAGAAAACCATCGCGAGATCTTCACCCCTCCATCGTGGACTAACAGGTAGGTCTAGCTAAGGCCATAGACATGCATAGCTGAACAAAGTATTTTCTAAAGTTTGCTCATGCTCACTTGATACTTGGCTGATGCAACTTTCTTGTAAGTTAACATGTAGTTAACCTTTGTCTATTAAAAATCTTGCCTGCTTCCGCACAGGCAGAGCAACCTGAACTACCTTGCTGGAGACGGCTTGTTCTCCTGAGCTCAGTATCTGATTAAAGCCCTGAGCAAAGACCAACGCTTCTGAAAGAATTTCTTTATCAAGAGAGAGATGAAGGAGCATACGGAGCATAGATTTGGTCCAGAGAGTTTTAACTGCCAAGCAAAAAAGGGAAAACAATCTGGATGAAAACCTTTAACAAATCTCTAGAAATTGGTTGCAAGAACTTTGATTTTGTTTGCTCAGAATAAGTGTGTGTGTGTGTGGTGTGTGAGAGTGTGTGTGTGTGTGTGTGTTTTAAAGATAGTGGATGAGTGGGGTTGGGTGAAGCAGCAATTTTACTAACATTAACAATCATCACTGGTAGTCAAAATCAATATTGCTTCCTTTACGTTGTCTTCATCTGAATTTAATTTGCAATGTAAACATTTCTGGGCATTTTTAGATATGAGGCTAATACTTGAGCCTCTTGTGCACATGAGAATCTGAGGGGGTGGGGTCTGCTAATGTGGCATAGAGAGAAAAAGAGAAGTATTTGTCATTCAGAGGGATAATTCTCTGTCGAACCTAGGATTTCCCCCACCCCAGTTTTAAAGACAGGGCATGCAAATTTTGGAAATACTGCGTTTGCAGAAACACCCTGTGAAATCCCAGGTATTGCTTTATAACAGATAGTTTGAGTTGAATGGCATGCTTTATGTGCTCCTAAAAAAAACGCTGTTTATTTATTTATAATCTGCTTTTCCTTATAAAACTAAAGCATATAACACACACATGCATCCCAAATGTGAGGACAAATCAAAAGTGCTCAAAACCCATTACAAACCATAAAACCAAGAACAGGATAAAAAAAAAGTTCACAAGTAACAGCAGGAGAGACAGCCTTCAATTCAGAAGCCAAGCAAAATCATCATCATCATTATTATTATTATTATTATTATTTATTTATATAGCACCACCACCACCACCACAGTTAACCTGAATTTTTTCACATAGCCTGATT
This sequence comes from Elgaria multicarinata webbii, assembly GCF_023053635.1. Classification (NCBI taxonomy): domain Eukaryota; kingdom Metazoa; phylum Chordata; class Lepidosauria; order Squamata; family Anguidae; genus Elgaria; species Elgaria multicarinata. The sequence continues at coordinate 9,633,472 of NC_086185.1, forward strand.
GGCTGGGGCTATGTGTTTTTCACCTACTTCACACTGTAAGTCTGGAGAGAGCGTCTTAGGAGTTGGGGGTTTACCATTTGGTCACATTCAGCCTAGGGCGTTAGAGGTGGGCACATTTAGTAAACAGGGATGGTGATCATTCTGTGGCACCGTTATCTGGTGACAGGTGACGCCTGAGACCTTCCGCTGAGGGTTCTTGCGGGCCCCGGCGGGGTGATAAGGGTTACCTGTGAGGGCAACTCACCTCACTCTACCTGATGGATCGGGGGAGAGCAGATTGGGGGAGAGCGACACGGGAAGGCCTCCCCTCCCCAAAATGGATAGGCCTGTGGTTGGCGATCAAACAGACACCACTCATCAGGTATAGAATGTTTCGCCTGCTCGTTGCTGGCATAGTGAGTCCCCACCCAGTGCTTCCTTTGCAGATCGTAATAAATGCGGCCCAAATTTGAAACCATACATACTGGTCTTGTCTCTTTATTTCCCACCCACTTACGCCTGCAATTGATGATGCACCATCCAATCCTGCTTCTGAAAGTGGTGGGATGCAAGGCCTCTAATGTGGTGTGTATTGGGCAGGCGGAGGCCCTTCAGATATCCTGGTGCCACACCATTCAGGGCTTTATAGATGAGAACTCATGTTTTGCACTGTTTCTGAAAATGAACTGGATGCTAGTGCAGACGAAATGAAGCTGGAGTGATATTATCACCGAAGTGGGCCCCAGAAATCAATCTGGTCAATGCATGTTTCCATCAGCTGAGGCGTTTCCAAGTCCGTTTCAGAGATAGCCTCACGCAGAGCTCTTTGTGTTAGCGTGTTCCCGGCGTTTGTGTAGAGAGCAATAGTAAAGAACACTTTCTCTATTGGAGAGCTTTCTTTTGAAACTGGGTAACAGAGCAAGCAATACATCAACATTGGAATGCAAAGTAGCTTTTTTCTCCCCCTTGGGAAAATAAGAAAAAGGGAAAATAAACCAAACAATACTGATCTACAATTCTCCATCTGAGATTTGTACATCACCCACTTAACAATGAGGTTTATTTTTTAATGATTGAAAACTAGTTCAGAGCAAGCCCTATATTAATCATATGGTGTAATCAGTATACATGATCTTTGATTTCCCATTTCTAGTTTTTGTGAGATAGGCCATAGCTAAAAACTTTTTTGCTGTTTTAAACAATCGCAGCAAAGGGGGAAGAAAACCAGTCCTATGTCTTGGTTTTATTCATGAGAAGAGCTTGGTCTTGACAATGCAGGGCACTGGAGATTTTCCCCTCAGGTTTGGAGTAGCCCACAGTTTGCTAGATGAGGACTTCACAAATCGAAATTGTACCTGCCCGGACCTTAAGATCATCCACAGGGGCCCTTTTCTGTGAGCCGCCGCCAAAGGAAGTGAGGCAGGTGGCTACTAGGAGGAGGGCCTTCTCCACTGTGGCACCCCAGCTGTGGAATGAGCTCCCCAGAGAGGTCCGCCTGGCACCTACACTGTACTCCTTTCATCACCAGCTGAAGACCTTTTTATTCTCTCAGTATTTTAACACTTATTTTTAACTTAAATATAATTTTTACTGTTCTAACTCTGTATTTTAATCTTATATCAATTTCTACTGCATGGTTTTATCCTGGTTGTGCTTTTTATACTGTATTTTGTATTTGTGTTTTTAGACTGTTGGTTGTTTTATTATGGTTTTAGTTTTTGTGAACTGCCCAGAGATCTTGGGCGGTATAAAAAAGTAATAAATAAATAAATAAATGACCAGGCTTCTGCCATGTGACCTCAATGATCCATTGCAGATCCAGTGAGAACAAAATTAAAGGGGGGATGTTTTACATTGTTGTTGATAATAATAATAATAATAATAATAATAATAATAATAATATACCATTCCACTGCCAAGATTTAGGAGCAGTGAACAACAGAATAAAAAACACCATATTAAAATGATTACTATTTTTAAAAAAGAAACAGAGTTCTGATAAAACTAATTTTTAGGTCCATGTGAAACCACCGGGCGCACCCTCTCCGATGACTTCAGTGACCAGGCAGGTTGGTAAGGGAGAAGTTGCTCTCTCAGGTATTCTGAACTTGAACTTTAAATATAAAAAGAGATAACACAGAAGAACACTTTCTGTAAATCAGCCTGGCTGGCTTCAGAAAGGCAGTATAAAAAGGCAATAAATTATAGCAGCAGCAGCAACAATAAAGACATGATAAAAATCCTAATAGGCCTAACTTGTTGACATAAAGGTCTCCATCAGTGCCTTGCTGGTAGCTTTGGGCTCCACGTATGAGAGCAGGTGAGGAAACAGTCATTATGGATCATGGTAATAGACACCATAGCTTGCATTATGGTCCTTTCCATAGCAGCTACAAGGGGTAGAGGGTGGGAGGTGGGAAAACTGGCGCACAGGTTGCTGCCGCCAAGGTTGTAGCTGAGCCTATTACAATGTCTTTCTCCAATTTGAATTAATGCATCTTGTTGAACAACCAACACTAATTTTTACTGCTAACCACTAGGGCTGTGCACAGCAAATTGGTATGCATCTGGATCAGGACTGGATCGGTCTGAATCTCGTTTCAGATGTACGAATCTCACTTTGGATCTGGATCCGAAGCTAGCTGAAGGTGAACAGGGCCAATTCAGAGGCTCCAAATTGGCCTCTGAAGCAGGAGAGGTGGGGGGGGGGGGGTCTGTGCACAGCCTTCATAACCACTATGTCATTTCTGGTGTGGCAGGCTAAAGTGTTGTTTTCCAGTAGCTGGTAATCTAATAAGAATAATAAGAATAATCATACTTTTTTTCTTTCTTTTTTTCCCCTGTGATCTTGCAAAATGAATGGTACTGAACTTCTTCCCTTTTTTCATACCATAGGTTTTGCTACTTTTCATTCTCATATATTGACTTGTAACCAGTTACCCATGAAGCAACTAATCTCAATGAATCGGTGGCGAGGTGGGGGAGAGTCAATATCCTCTTATTGTTAACGCTTGGAGGATTAGAATAGCTCTCCAGATGTGAAAATGTGGGGGCAAAATACACATTCAGAGTATGTGATACCTTATCAATACCATGTTATTGAATAAGAGAAAAGGTCAGGCAGCTAATAAAACACTGGTATTGATTTTGTATATGGTGGCACTCTGGTTAATGTTTTAGGAGCCACGAACATGTATTCTGATTCTAACTGGAAGGAAAGGGTTGTGTAGGAAATAGTCTCTCTCTCTCTCTCTCTCTCTCTGTGTGTGTGTGTGTGTGTAATCTGTCTCTCTCTGTGTAAGATAAATAGGTAGGTAGGGTGCATTTGTGTAATATGAGCTAGCATCTAGTCTGGTATGGCTCAAGCAGTCTGCAGTTATGAGGGAATAAGGCTTCTCTCAGGAACTATATATACCGGGGATGAACAACTTGTGGTCATAGAATCATAGAATCATAGAATAGCAGAGTTGGAAGGGGCCTACAAGGCCATCGAGTCCAACCCCCTGCTCAATGCAGGAATCCACCCTAAAGCATCCCTGACAGATGGTTGTCCAGCTGCCTCTTGAATGCCTCTAGTGTGGGAGAGCCCACAACCTCCCTAGGTAGCTGATTCCACTGTCGCACTGCTCTAACAGTCAGGAAGGTTTTCCTGATGTCCAGCCGGAATCTGGCTTCCTTTAACTTGAGCCCGTTATTCCGTGTCCTGCACTCTGGGAGAATCGAGAAGAGATCCTGGCCCTCCTCTGTGTGACAACCTTTTAAGTATTTGAAGAGTGCTATCATGTCTCCCCTCAATCTTCTCTTCTCCAGGCTAAACATGCCCAGTTCTTTCAGTCTTTCTTCATAGGGCTTTGTTTCTAGACCTCTGATCATCCTCGTTGCCCTCTTCTGAACACGCTCCAGCTTGTCTGCGTCCTTCTTGAATTGTGGAGCCCAGAACTGGACGCAATACTCTAGATGAGGCCTAACCAGGGCCGAATAGAGAGGAACCAGTACCTCACGTGATTTGGAAGCTATACTTCTATTAATGCAGCCCAAAATAGCATTTGCCTTTCTTGCAGCCATAGCGCACTGTTGGCTCATATTCAGCTTGTGATTTACAACAATTCCAAGATCTTTCTCATTTGTAGTATTGCTGAGCCAAGTGTCCCCCATCTTGTAACTGTGCATTTGGTTTCTATTCCCTAAATGTAGAACTTGGCATTTATCCCTATTAAATTTCATTCTGTTGTTTTCAGCCCAGCACTCCAGCCTATCAAGATCACTTTGAAGTTTGTTTCTGTCTTCCAGGGTATTAGCTATCCCACCCAATTTGGTGTCATCTGCAAATTTGATCAGCGTTCCCTGCACCTCCTCGTCCAAATCATTAATAAAAATGTTGAAGAGCACTGGGCCCAGGACTGAGCCCTGCGGCACCCCACTCGTTGCCTCTCCCCAGTTTGAGAAGGTTCCATTGATAAGTACTCTTTGAGTCCGATTCTGTAGCCAACTGTGGATCCACCTAATAGTTGTTCCATCTAGCCCACTTTTAGCTAGTTTGTTAATCAGAATGTCATGTGGTACTTTGTCAAAAGCTTTGCTGAAGTCAAGATATATGACATCCACAGCATTCCCACAGTCCACAAGGGAGGTTATCCGATCAAAAAATGAGATCAAATTAGTCTGACAGGATTTGTTCCTGACAAATCCATGTTGGCTTCTAGTAATCACTGCATTGATTTCAAGGTGTTTACAGATTGACTTCTTTATAATCTGCTCCAGAATTTTCCCAGGGATGGATGTCAGGCTGACTGGTCTGTAGTTCCCAGGTTCCTCCTTTTTGCCCTTTTTGAAGATAGGGACAACGTTAGCCCTCCTCCAGTCGTCCGGCACCTCACCCGTCTTCCATGATTTTGCAAAGATAATAGACAAAGGTTCTGAGAGTTCTTCCGCTAGCTCCTTCATTACTCTTGGATGCAGTTCATCGGGCCCTGGGGATTTGAACTCATTCAAGGAAATTAGGTGTTCTTTGACCATTTGTTTATCAATCTCAAACTGCAATCCTGCCCCCTCAACTTCTGCTTCACTTTTTCCAGGGGGGTCATAGATCCGCTTTTGGGAGAAGACCGAGGCAAAGTAGGAATTGAGCACTTCAGCCTTTTGTTTGTCGTCTGTTATCAATTTGCCATCCTCATTAAGCAGTTGAACCACCATTTCTTTCCTCTGTCTTTTACTACTCACGTATCTGAAGAAAGCCTTTTTATTGCTTTTAGCATCCCTCGCTAATCTCAGCTCATTCACAGCTTTAGCCTTCCTGACGCCATTTTGGCACTTCTGCGCCACTTGTCTGTACTCTTCTTTTGTAGCCTGGCCTTCCTTCCACTTCCTATATGTATCCCTTTTTGTTTTCAGTTCGTCAATAAGCTTTTTGTGGAGCCACATTGGTTTCCTCTGTTGTCTTCTATCTTTTCTCCTTGTTGGAATTGTTTGTAACTGTGCCTTTAAAATTTCATTTTTTAGATACTCCCACCCATCCTGCACTCCTTTTCTTTTTAGGCTCCCTTGCCACGGGACCTTACTTATTATAGTTCTGAGTTTATTAAAATCAGCTTTCCTAAAATCCAGGGCGTTGCTAGACGTACCGGGTGTTCCGTCGTTGAGGAGCAGTGAAAGCGGCTTTTCCCGTTCAGCCGTGACGCCTCATCATCCACACCTGCCTTCGATTTGTGGCGGAAGTTTGCGCCGGTTGTGCTGCTGCCGCCGCGAGAACGGTTGCGCAGCCACACCGGCCTGATTGCCGCGGCTTTTTTTTTCGCTCGCTGCACGGTTTGCGCACGTCCGAAAGACCGCAAACTTGCGCAGCCGTCAGCGATGCCGCCGCCGGCCCTGGCGGCGGCAGCGGCGGCAGTGCCAGTGCCAGCCGAAGTGCTGCTGGTGCTGTTGAGGGTCAACATTGATGCGCTCACTTCCTGATGGGGGTCGTGGCGGGTGTCATATGACCCGAGGTCAATCGTCTGCATGGCCACTCTGTGCCTACATCTCCCATCATGCCTCTGAGGTGTCGGCGGCGATGACCGCCTCTGTGCCCTGTGCCCCATCCCAAGGAGCCAACCCACATCTGGCCGTAGCCATGGCAGCAGCCCACAAACAGCTCTGCCCTCTGCCAGCCTGGTACCCACACTAACAGGCAGCGTACAGCACCGCCATTATGCGGCCACGGTAGCTGCCCACCGCAAGGAGTCACCAGCCACTTTTCCGGTCCTCCGTTCCTGCGCAAACTGTCACTGGGGAAATAATAAAAAAAAGCCGCTCCGCCGCGCTGCCCCAGCTGCCGGACTGCGCGCAAATGGCGGAGGCGGCTTGACCGAAGCCGCTGACCACTCCCCCTTAGCACGCCTTTTCCTGCCCAGTGCGGACCACAGTGACCTCACATCCTCCCACACGTACTCCGAATTACCGCGGGACAGCAGGAAAAGGCGTCCTAAAACTCACTTTTTTAAAGTCGGGAGAAAGAGGCTTCACCGCGGGATAACGGCGGATCCTCGTGAACGTCATCTGGAAGCCTCGACGTGACTGCGGAAGGTAACGCGCGCTAGAGCCTCGTCTAGTAACGCCCCCAGAGTACGTGTATGGCTACGCTCGACTTTTGTCTCCTTCGTAATCAAGAATTCAAGTATGACGTGGTCACTTTCCCCCAGAGTTCCCGTAACTGCCACTTTATCCACTAAGTCATCCCTATTGGTCAATAACAAGTCAAGGATTGCTGACCCTCTAGTTCCTTCCACCACTTTCTGTAGGAGAAAGTTATCACCCATACATGTCAGGAATTTCTTGGAAGGGCCGCTTTTGGCAGTAATGGTCTCCCAACAGATATCAGGGTAATTGAAGTCCCCCATCACTACTACATCACACTTCCTTGAAACACTGGCAATTTGTTTCTCAAAAGTTTCGTCCTCGTCTTCTCCTTGATTGGGTGGTCGGTAGTAGACTCCGATTATCATATTCTTTTTATTCCTAGCCCCATTTATTTTAATCCAGACGCTCTCGACGGGGCTCCCAATCTCATCCGCCTGTATTTCTGTGCAGGGATAGGTATTTTTAACATATAGTGCAACTCCACCTCCCTTTCTATTTCTTCTGTTCTTTTTGAACAAGTTATATCCTTCAATTGCTATATTCCAGTCATGGGAGTCATCCCACCAAGTTTCAGTTATACCTATCAAGTCGTATTTGCCTTCATGTAATAAGAGTTCAAGTTCATTCTGTTTGTTTCCCATGCTCTGGGCATTAGTATATAGACATCGAAGACCATGTGTTTTATAGTCTGGCTTTGTTCCTACCTTGTTGCAGACACTATTTTGGGACTCTGTTGGAGCTGTTCTCTGTACTGTGGTGCATTGGCCTTCATCCATTGTTGCCTCAAAATTTACGTCTCCCACCCCCACAAGATTCAGTTTAAAGCCCTCCTGATGAAGTTCTTCATGCTGTGGCCAAACTCATTCTTTCCAGCCCTTGTGAGGTGCAACCCATCCCTTGCCAGCAGTCCATGTTCCAAGTAGCGTAGCCTGTGGTCCCAGAATCCAAAACTCTCACGACGGCACCACTTTCGAAGCCAGTCGTTCATCCGGAGTATTTTTCTTTCCCTTTCTAATCCTCTTCCAAGAACCAGGAGGATGGATGAGAAAACTACCTGGGCCCCAAAGTTCTTCAGTTTCCTTTCCAGAACTTCAAAGTCTGAAATGATTTCTTTGTAGCTCTGCTTGGCGACATCATTTGTTCCCACATGGATGAGAAGAAAGGGGTATGTGTCCGTGGGCTTTATGAGCTTCGGTAACCCTTCAGTCACATCTCTAATCTGTGCTCCAGGGAGACAGCACACCTGGCGAGTCCATGGGTCTTCACGACATACTTGGGTTTCAATCCCACGCAGCAGGGAGTCTCCTACAATGACTACTCTTCGCTTCTTCTTGGTTGACCTACCTTCTGTCTCTTGGTCACTGTTGCATGGTGCCTCCTGTACTTCTTCCTCTGCAAACTGTCCTTCAGTCTCATTCTCCAGAAGCTGAAAGCGGTTGCTTAACTGCAATGGCTCCACCGGTGCAGAACGCCCTCTAATTCCTCTTCTAACTGTCACTCTTTTCCAGGGAGTTTCCTCTTCATTGGCTTTCCTCCCCTCAGCATACTCCACTTCTGCTTCAGCTGGCTGTTGTTCTTCAATCTCATGTGCTTCTTGTTGCTGTTGCTGTTGCAAACCTCCAAATGGTTTGGCCTACAACTCCTATAGGCAACATAGTCCATGGTGAAGGATAATGGGAGTTGTAGGCTCCAGTTGTCTAGTGGAAAACTCTATTGGTGTCCTACTGTTGCACCATATTACTTACAGAAGTCATGGCCTGCCATGGAACCCATTGAAGCAGCAGCAATGATGGCAGTTTCTCATCACTGACTGATAGCGGCAATGGCATCTTCACCACCATCTCCTCAGCCACATCTTCCACCCAGGGAACTCTGCAGCCATGTGGACAGTCTGCAGAGGAATGCAACACCCACTCAGTGGCACAGAAAAGTAGACAAAATACATCTGTTAATGTACTACTACTACTACTACTACTACTACTACTACTAATAGTAATAATAATAATATATTTACTTATTTCTTACCCGCCTCTCCTTCTGGATCGAGGTGGGGAGCAACATCAAACACAAAAAAATACTATAAAATACATGAAACTGATTAAAAACAAATAAAACTAATTCATTATTAAAATAATAGCCAAACATCTTAAAATCTGACCAGGTAGGCCTGCCGGAACAGCTCAGTAGCTATTAGTAATGATAGCTAAGTGGAACTTTCCAGATACGGAGGAGGAAACTTTTGAATATCAATTGCTGCGGACAAAGAGAAGAGAAGACAGAACCCATTGGAAACAGAAAGTTAGAGTAGTGTCTACTATTTTTAGTATGTAGCATCCAATAAATGGTTGTGTCATCATTTCTGGGTTGTTTGTAGATGCATTTTTAGATTGCATTTGGTTCTAGATGCATACCTAGTGGTATACACTCCCTTTTGAGTGTCTGTATTTTGAACTCAGGTATGTAGACTATGTGAATCAGCCCTGGGTTTGAAAGGACCAGTAAAGAGTAGTTTGCTTTCCCAAGCAATTGCTCAGGACTCCTTAGGCAGGCCATTCCACAGTCTGGGAGCAGCAGAAGAGAAAGTCCTCTGGGTAATGGTTGTCAGCCTAGTTTTTGCTAAATGAAGTAAATTCTCCCCAGAGGACCTGAGTATGTGGGGCAGATTGTACAGGAGAAGGTGATCCCACAGGTAACCTGGACCCAAACCATGTAGGGCTTTAAAGGTAATAACCAACACTTTATATATCGCCTGGTAACTAACTGGCAGTCAGTGAAGCGATTTTAAAATTGATGTAATATTTTTTTATTATTATTTATTTATTACATTTTTATACCGCCCAATAGCCGAAGCTCTCTGGGCGGTTCACAAAAATTAAAACCATAATAAACGACCAACAGGTTAAAAACACAAATACAAAATACAGAATAAAAGCACAACCAGGATAAAACCACACAGCAAAAATTGATATAAGATTAAAATACAGAATCAGAACACTAAAATTTAAATTTAAGTTAAAATACATAATTTAAAATTATGTTAAAATACTGAGAGAGTAAAAAGGTCTTCAGCTGGTGACGAAAAGAGTACAGTGCAGGCGCCAGGCGGTCCTCTCTGGGGAGCTCATTCCACAGCTGGGGTGCCACAGCGGAGAAGGCCCTCCTCCTGGTAGCCACCCCTAGGTGTGCTGGTGACCAACCAATACTTTCTGGGATACCACTCTTGCAAGAGCCATGAGTTGTAACTTTTTGCAGTGCTGAAGAGTAGCACTGGAACATTTTGAGAAATGCAGCGCAAACAAGGGTAACAGCCATTTATACTGGGAGTACCAATTCCATGTCAGGATTGTGAGCATGCAGACACTAAGACTTCATCATCAAATCACGTTGTTGTGCTGGTTGTGGATGTGGTTTTTAACACACACACACACACACACACACACACACACACACACACCCCTTTAACCTCCTTTTTTACATCTTGCCTGATAATAAAATCTGGAGATCTCAAAAGCTTGCATATTTTTTAATGTTCCTTTGATTGGTCTAATCAAAGTATTTCGCAAATATGAATTTTGCTGCTTTGAACATGATTTTCTTTTCTTCTTCAAATGGCAGTGCTGGACATCCGCTGAAACAAATCTATCACCTCGCCTAGGTATGGGCTTTTTGCCATGGCTAAGCAAGCAAGTGTATCCCAAATCTCCCTGGGCTGGCCTCGAAAATTCTCAACAGGACTGAAAACATTTTGAAATATCTGAGCTGGTAGCTGCAGAAGAGCTGCTATTATTTCTTGTCTTCCTCTCCTTCCCCATATCTTTTGCCAATGGGCAGGGACATATTGAATTGCTATCTTCCTCCCGTGTGATTCATTCACCCCATAAAGCCATCAGTTCTCTTAGTGGCACTCGCTGTTAATCAAGCTTTCTCCCTCCATTAGAGCAGTTGTTCCTTCCATCACCTTGGTATACATAATCACTAACTTTCTCTGTTCCTCCTGGTGAGGAGGTGTTGCTTACATGCCTGTCAAGGGGATGTGAGTGCATTAGAGCTTTTGTGAGGATGCTGATGTCAGAACTGGGATGGCCTTTGTTCATTCATCATGGGGTCCTTAGAGAAGCTAATGAACAAAATTATTCAGAGGCCCAAATGCACTATTAAAGCACTAGAATGTGAACATTAATGAAGGAATGGGGCCCTTGGGCAGTATCAGCCTAATGCACCTTATGGGACTTGTGGTGGAGATCAAACTAATAAGAGCAGGGAAACATTCAGACCAGCGAGAAGTATTGTAGAGCCACAGTAGACAACCTGTGCCCTCCAGATGTTGTTGGACCATAACTCACATCAACAGTCAACAGTGATAGATGAGCAACATCTGGAGGCCACACAGCCCTTCTATGGAGCATACGTATAGATCTGGAGAAGAGAAGATTGAGGGGAGACATGATAGCACTCTTCAAATACTTAAAAGGTTGTCACACAGAGGAGGGCCAAGATCTCTTCTCGATCCTCCCAGAGTGCAGGACACAGAATAATGGGCTCAAGTTAAAGGAAGCCAGATTCCAGCTGAACATCAGGAAAAACTTACTGACTGTTAGAGCAGTACGACAATGGAATCAGTTACCTAGGGAGGTTGTGGGCTCTCCCACACTAGAGGCCTTCAAGAGGCAGCTGGACAACCATCTGTTAGGGGTGCTTTAGGGTGGATTCCTGCATTGAGCAGGGGGTTGGACTCGATGGCCTTGTAGACCCCTTCCAACTCTGCTATTCTATGATTTTATGATCTCCTGAATTAAATAGTTGCTGTACAACTATTTGTAAACTACCCAGAGAGCTTCAGCTATGGGGCGGTATATACATATAATAAAATAAATAAATAAAATAATAGATAAATCCAGATATGGCACAGGGCCACAGTCTTACAATTTCAAAGGCGAGAGACACAAGGGAAGGGAACAGAAATTGCTGGTAGCTGCGTCAGTTCTTTAGGAGATACCTTAAAGAACAGACATCGTACTATAAACCAAACTGAGACCTATCGACACTTCCTGATCTACGTTCTGCCCCAGTGGCTCTGATTTTAATGAGGAGGTGAATCCGTTCTGGATTCACCGTCAGAACCAAGCAGAACTCCGAAGGAGCTGTCCAAGATGTTGAAACTCCATCCCCAATCTATGTTCAGCACCATGGAGAACTCCTTTAGAATTCTGGTTGGTTCTGACTGAAGCCCAGGAAAGATTCACAGCCCCACTGAAATCAGAGCCATGAGCCTCCGCCCTTCTGCTCACCCCTGGCTTTAGATTATGTGGTGATGGTGCCTTTGCACCGACTTCTGTTAATGGGCCAAATAATCATGCTAGAGTCTCAGTTAGGAACATTGGAAACTACCTTATACAGAGTCAGACTATGGGTCCATCTAGCCCAGCATTATTGACACTGACTGGCAGCAGCTCTCCAGGTTTTCAGCAAGATTCCTTCTTAACCCTAACTGGAGATGCCAGGTATTGAACCTTCAACCTTCTGCATGCAAAGCATGTGGTCAACTACTGAGCCACAGGTTGGTGACTATGGTCTTGGGATCATTATGGAGAAGGTTATTCCATGTCACAATAGGACATGTCTTCTCTGTCTTGTTATTGGTTTGTTTCAGCTCCTTAAATGGTCAGGAAGAGCATCCAGCCAGATCACAGCAGTGCTACCTACCCAGTGGAAGGATACACAGGTTGGGCAGGTATTTGGCCCATACTCTGCTGTATAGCTGAATGGAACATTTACCATGGAGAGGGGAATGAATGGTATTACACATAACATTTGCTAGTTTTCATATACAAAATCAATTTTTAAAATATGTGCAGATCAGCCAAACACAAGCTCAGCACGGTTTTCCAAATTCCATGTTGGAGCTCCTTCCAACTCATGTCGATATCAGACTGGTGTGTGTGTGTGTGTGTGTGTGCGCGCGCGCGCGCTTTGCCTACAGAAAGGGTTCAACCCCCATCATCCCCAGCTAGAGCTGAGAAGGAATCATGCCTGAAACCCTGGAGAAATGCTGTGAGCCAATGCATATTTTTGTACACATTTTCCCAAACATATGCATAAATCGGGTGCCTTTATGAAATATACACATTTTCCTCCCATCCATTAAAGACTGCCCTCTAAACTTAGACATGTACAGACCTGGACCACAGATTGCATTTGGGTCCACGTTTCATTCCAGGAGCTGCAAGCTGGGTAAATTCTGGTCAAAAGCAAACTGAAATGAATTTCTTGTACTTCCCTATGCCAAAGCATACTGTTTACAGCCAGAACAATCAGTTGGCAGTTTTGCTGTGTTTTCATTTGGAAATGCTTGGGATGGATGGCGCTCCAGTTGCGATTCGCCATTTCTACATTTTGACCCCTGTAGCTCCAGGGGAATTTACAGCTAGTGAATTGTTTATGAATTGGACATATTCCCATTCTTAATTGCATGTTGCGGAACTGAATGGGGATTGCAGGGGAGACACCATATGTCACATCAGAGCATTTCCTTATCGTTGTTGACGTTCATTGAGTAGGATTGAAAAGCTCTAAACATACTGTGAATGGCTTGAGTTCCTTGTCCATATCCTCTCGTATTATTTGATCTTCATGATGCTCTAGCAAGAGAGTGAGAAATGGCAGCCGTCGACAGACAGCTTGACATGGAAGTGAAGAAAGGAATTTGCAATGTGATTGCGCTTGGATTGCAACAGGGGTGGTGGTGGTATTAAAATCCAGAAGTCTCACACAAAATGGTCAATACATGGATCAATGGAACAGCCTAAACTATAGGCTTCCTAAACTCTCCCCTGCTTTTTGTTATGCTACAGTGACGCATGCCTTAGTTACATCCCATTTGGATTACTGTAACATGCTCTATGTGGGGCTGCCTTTGAAGACTGTTTGGAAATTTCAGCTGGTTCAAAGAGCTGCAGCCAGATTGTTGACCAGGGCTGGTTACTGAGAGCATACAGCTCCCCTGTTAAAACAGCTTCACTGGTTTCTGGTCTGTTTCCGGGCAGAATTCAAAGCGCTGGTTATCACCTATAAAGCCCTCTATGGCTCGGGTCCAGGTTATCTGAAAGACCGTATTCTTCCATATGAGCCTGCTCGTGCTCTGAGATCTTCTGGGGAGGACTTTCTCTCAGTCTCACCCAGATCCCAGGCATGCCTGATGGGTACGCAGGAGAGGGCCTTCTCGGTGGCTGCTCCAAGGCTCAGGAACTCCCTTCCTAGGGAGGCTAGGCTGGCTCCCTCTATGCTACAGTTTCAGAGGCAGGCAAAACCTTTTTTGTTTCAGCAGGCTTTTGGAACTATATTGGACCTGTATTGTATTGGATTCCCCCTCCCTTTTACTCTGTTACAGATTTTTTTGATTTTTTAACATGTTTTTAATTTTACCGTAGGTTTAATTCTATTTTAACTTTTGTAATTTTTATTTATATGTTTTAATTGTACATGTTTTAATCTTGTAAACCACCTTGAGTCCCAGTACTGGGAAGAAGGAGGGAAATAATAATAATAATACTAATAATAATAGTTCCCCACTGCCAGGGCTGGTGCCAGACTATTTTGCACCCTGGGAGCACCCCACCCCCCAAATTGCCAAGTCCAATTCAGCTGTTCAAGAAGAATTTCTGAACTATTAGATGTTCCTTTTATTATGTTTTTTTCTTAAAACAGCTAATTTGTATAAAACTGTGACCCTTGAAGGTCGGTGTTGTGCCCCTCTGAGGTCTGTGCCCTAGGCAGCTGGCTAGTTGGCCTAATGGTAGCACCGGCTCTGCCCACTGCCATTGACAGCTTTCTTGAGGGTCTTCTACCCTTGTACAACCACAAACAAATGAAGGGACATCTTAAAGGACAACAGATTATTATTTTTATATTCTATCTTCCAAGTATTTGTGATAGGAGGGGTTCGTGGAGTTAAGACATGCACACATGTATGTGTATAAGTGCATATAGTATGCACAGTGTTCTGTTGGGCAGAACAGCCTTTAGTGGTGACAGGAAGGAGCAGAACATCTCATCCCCAGGTCTACCGGCTTGCACAGGCTATGGCAGGAGGTGTAGAGAAGCAATTTTGCTCAGCCTTTCAGCCCAGCAGATCTGTGATTTTGAAATTTCCCCCATTGACAACAATGTGGGGGGAATAGTTATACCAGCTAATAATCCTATGCATGTCTGCTCAGATGTAAGTCCCATTGAGCTCAAAGGAGTTCAGTACCAGGAAAGTGTGCTATCTCCAGTATCTGAGGCAGTAAGCCTGTGTGCACCAGTTGCTGGGGAACATGGGTGGGAGGGTGCTATTGCACCATGTCCTGTTTGTTCATCCCTGGCCAGTGGCTGGTTGGCCACTGTGTGAACAGAGTGCTGAACTAGATGGAGCCTCGGTCTGATCCAGCATCAGGGCACTTCTTATGTTGCAATCCTAAGAGTGCAATCCTATGCATATGTATTAAGAGGTAAATCCAATCAAATTCAATGTGGCTTACTCCCAGGTAAGTGTTATAGGATTGCACCCTAACAACACTTACCTGGCAGGAAATTCCATTACATCCAGAGGGACTTATTTCTAAGAAAACACACATAGGATTGCAGTGTATGAATGTGATATACACATAGAAATCTAAATTGCCGTGCAGAGTTTTGTTTTTGAAATGATGAGTGGAGTAGTTCTGGATTGCTGCTTTCTCGGGGCCTGAAATGTTCTCAGACAGATAAAAATGGTTTCGACACACAATGTAAATTTGGTAGAGGCCACTTCATAATCCAAACCACTAACAATTGAATAATTCCTGGTTTGTTTTCTCTAGGGTGTAGTAGCTCAGTTTATGAATGCACTTGTACTCCATAAATCACTCTCAAGAGCAAAAGGGAGAAAAATGGAAAATCCATTTCCGTATGTCCCCTTGGGTCTTTATTTAATTTTTAATGAAATCTGGAGGATACTTCATCAATGGCAACAATAAAGTCGTTTCAACACTCCTCTTTGCGATGCGAGGAGTACGCGTTTTACAGGGAGTGCAAAAAATACTTCTCAGAGGAAAAGGAGCCTTTTAAAGGTGTAAATTCCTTGACAGTTACTTAAATTATGGGTGAAAGGAAGTACATCAGAACAATGCCAGGTAAAACCAGGGCAATATTGAATTGTCAACATATGCGTTGATATTAGAAATGTTGATATTGGCAGCCATATTCTTTATTTTGTTCGTTGTTGTTTTGGAATGCGTTAAGATAGCTGCCGTGAGCTGCCATCTATCAACACACACACACACACACACACACACACACACACTCACATGAGTAACAGCCTGAGCTTTGATTTGGTTGGGGAGGGAGCTACACATATCTGTAAGCGTAACAGCACTGGCGGCAAAGATACTAGAAACCAACCCAGACCTCAGCATCATGACCATGCCTGAACCATCACCTGAGTCTATCAGACCAGGGTCTCTTAACCTGAGACACTTGAGTTAGGTCTAGAGCTATGCACAAGGGCCCTCTTGAAATTCTCCACCCTATTTGTGAGTAGAGAAATGTGGGGGGGGGGGGATTTTACCAAATTTCTCCAGGGGGAGGAGAAATTCTCCAACAATTTCTCACTGGTCAGCATCAGCAAGGATTGCAGAACAGCGTCTTTCTTTTTTCCTAAGTGTTTTTGGGGTGGTTGTTTTTTTGCTCTGCCATTGTAAAAGACCCTTCTCCTCCAAATGTTACATTTCTCAGGGGTGTTGGTGGATAACGCAGGTGCTGGCAACACTGGTCCTTCCCTGATAGCCCTGAAGCAGGTGTGATGAGTGTGTGTGTGTGTGTGTGTGTGTGTGTGTGTGTGTGTTTGTGTCTTACATCCAGCTTCAGGGAAGGACCTGCATGCAACACTGGGCCAAAACCCATCCTTTGATTTCCTGAAAGTTTTCTTTCCCCATGAAAGAGGCTTCTATTTTTCTGCCTCATTCTCAGGGCATTTTATAATTCATTTTGAATGTATATTTTTGGCATTTTTTACCTTACCTAATCACCGTGAGGTACCTAGAGGTACTGTCTGTGTTTTTCTTTCCATTACACATCTCATTGTTCTACAGTCTCCCAGGCCGCCTGCACTTCCTGGTCTGAAAAGGCCTCCAGCGGGGGAAATAAATTCAAAAAGCCAAGGATGCTACAGGCTGTCAGAGAGATGGTTGTATAATGATGATAGAGCATCCATGCATGCTCCTCAACACAAGAACTCTGAAGCAAACTCATGAAAATTTCTCCCAAAAAAATTCTCCTTTGAATTTTTTTCGAAAGCAATTTGTTTTCAAATTCAATGAGAATGGTCAAAAGTTTTGTGGGAGAAATATTTGGTCCAGCAATAGTTAGGACTCACGACCCTCAGACCTTATCTCCCCACCCCCATGGGACCGTCTCCTTCCCTATCGGAGACCCATGTTCCCATACCAGCCTTTGTCAGAGTAACTTGCTCATTCGGTAACTTGCTGCTTTAGTTCATTCCACCCTATAAGCAGCTTGTCAAGAATATGACAAGTTGTGGTCAAGGATCTGTCAACTGCTTATACTAAGCGGTATATAAATCTATTAAATAATAACAATAATATTTCCTGCATTGGTTCTGGAAGCGAAATGGGTACATCTATTCCTCTCTTCTTGATTGATAAGGAGGTAAAAAGTGATTGTTTTTAAATACTCATCTGGCCCAGTTTATACATGTCATGTCCATGACCACAAGCTCTCAAGCTTCTAGTGACAGTGATTCCAAAGAGGCACCAAAACAAGTTCGAACGGGTCTATCCACATGACCCTAGGAGGTGCCACTACCCCCATGACTCTGAGGAATGGAGAACAGCATGATTCAAAGGAGACCCACACCCAACCAGTTCCTCACTTGTCCAATCTTCACTCTCCAGGAGAAAACAATGCCTTGAAAAAGCAGGCTGCTGCTTGCTCTTTAACAACCAAATATAATGCCTTGAAGGAGCAGAGATTCCAGAAGGACTCACCAGGCTGAATTATAAATCCCTGCCAATTCTTCCCAGCCAGTTATGACTCTAGTTTGAGGACCGCTGTCCATGGTGCTGAAATTAACTCAGCTTGAGACATGACCCAAACTTCTTGTCCCACTGGCCTGCTTTGCCACCCAGAGATGATGATAGAATCTCAGATGAAGCAGGACAATTCATCACTAAATGATCCAGCTATATGCTTTATGTTGCCTCAGCAAAGTTCCTATGCACGGCCCTTCACTGCATTCTCGCTGACATCTTTCTAACTCCCTGTAGTGAAAGGTGAAGCCCTATAGAGTGTCAAACTGGACATTGTGTTAATCACACATTTTTCAAAGCCTGCTTAGAACTGGACACTGGCTTTTTGCTGACAAAGGCCCACTATGCAAGCTCAGAAAAGAATTGAAACAGGGTTGGGCGACTTGTAGTCCTCCAGGTGTTTTGGCCTACAACTTCCAGCTTCCCTTACTGTTGGCTGTGGTGGTTAGGGCTCCCACTACTAAATCCCTATTGAAATAACATCTCTCTCCTTCCCACCCCACCCTGCTATTTGTACTTGGGGCAGGGTGGGGTGATTTTGGCAATTAAAATAGAAAGAAATGGTGTGTGAGGGGGGACTGTTCAGACAACATGCTAAGCCATGGTTAGGGTGCTAACCCTTTTTCAGCAAATGGGTAGTGTTTAAACCATGGTTATGTAGCCACCATGTTTAGGAATGGTTCACATGACACATTAAGTGATGGTTCACACAACACGCTAAGCCATAATGTTTAGCTCAAAATGCTGAATGGGGCCTGCCTCTCTCTCTCTCTCTCTCTCTCTCTCTCTCTCTCTCTCTCTCTGTGTGTGTGTGTGTGCATAAATGTAAGAGAGAGGCTTAATCCCCACCCCAACCTGCATATCACAATCCTAGTCTGGTCTGGGGCCCTATGCAGCTTCTTTTCACGGGGATAAAATGATGAGTTCTAAGCATCCCTAAAACACATATTTAACACAGCCTTGTCCCTTTCCAGTTCAGCCATCTTAAGAAGAAATCCGCAATCACTAAAACTCACCATTCTGGCCACTGATTCAGAGCAGCAACTAAAATCCCTACATGTTGTAAAATGGGTTTGTCCCCCCTACCGCACTGTGTATTTGTCATTTATATTTGCTTCCCAACAGATGAAGCAAACAGAGCACTTCAGTCATTTTAGCAGAGTGAATGGGGATCAGAGAAAACAAGAAAGCAGTCAAGGCTACAGACGTACAAATGAGATATACTTCAGAAAATAAAAGCATCGTCTCACGACACATTCAGACAATGTGTATATTTGTCTGCTGACATTGATTAAACACACAGACACACACACAAGCAAACGTTCATTTTGTGTAGATCAAACAAACAAATGTTGCCTGTCTCTTTTTGCTCCCCACCCTCTTGGATTTGGCTACATTGCTGAAGCTATTGGAAACCCTGCATTTCTTGTTTGCAAGAAGCAAACAAGATATTGTATACACACCTCCGATGAATGAAAGCCCAGTTGCCTTTTTAAATGGAAAGCAGCCTCAGGAGGCTGGTGAGAGTTTGAACAGAGAAGTAGCAGGGAGGGAGGTGGGTGCTTAACCCTTTCTCTGCTGGCTTTTATTCCTTCTCAAAATTGCCCTCTCTGGATGCTTGCCTTGCCATAAGGATGTATTACAGGTGTGTAACATCTGCCAGGCACTCTTGCTTCATGCCTTGATACAGCATCAGTTGAGAACCTCCCTCCATATTCAGCCGCACTTTCATTGTATTTGGATATAGCTCCATGACGAATGACAACATAATAATAATAATAATTGAATGCTCAAGTTTGCTTCTTCTTTCCCCCACTCTTTTCTCCATATTCATGTTTCATGTATTCTCCATATTCATGTGTCATGTCTTTTAGACAGTAAGCCTGAAGGCATGTAGCGCCTCATTATGAGTCTTTGTAGCCACCCTGGGTACCTTTTTTCAGCTGAAGGGCAGGATGAAACAATGTTTTAGATGAATAACACAAATGTAAATATCAATATAGAACCTTGTGGGAGGGAATGCCTTAGGAGATGTAATCGGGGGGGGGGTGTAAATACTATATCCCTATTACTCAACAGAAAATTTTCAAATGAATTAAAGAAAGGCAGGATATAAAGGTATTATATTGTATAGGAATGGATAAATCCATCTATCTCTGGCCTGCGTCAGTTTTGCATATATTCAGTCATTAATCCATTCCATCCAATTTCTGTATGAATTTGCATTTTTTTTAAAAAAAAATGCACAAAAATGCATTTATTTCTGTATGAAACTTTTCCTAATAGACATGTATTTGTTTTCAATTTTGGAGCTGGAAACTGCATGACAAAATTCAGAGCAGTGTACAGTCTGATGGACAACTGTGTTCCAATCCACTTGTAAGCATGAGAAGCAGAGCCTACCTTTCTATTAGGCAGAGTGAAGCAATTGCCTCAGGTGGTGGATTCAGGGGGGTGGCAGATTCAGATGAGGCAACAGCAGCCCCCCTAGCTGTTCTGATGAACTCTCTGGCTGTCCCTGGCTGTGGTTGGACAGAGCTGTGTATGAGAGACCACCTATCCTGGACATCCTAAAGAGAGCCAGTGATAGAGATCACTATCTCATCACCAGGGTTGAAGTAAGATTAAGGATGCCGGAAGAGTCCATGGCAGGGGTGGAGTCCAATGGACTCCCTCCCACCCAACCCCCATACTCCCTCGCTGAGCCATGGGATGCTTGTAATACCACTTACTGAATGACCATGCACCCAACAAACAGTTCTAGCAGCCAGTCAGCCCCCAAGCGAGCCATCATTTGCATAGAAATGGCAACTCCAGTATTTCCGTAAAAGTAATATCACAGAAATGGCAGCCGTAAAGGGTCCGTTTATGCAAAATTACAGGCATAAATGGTGAATGGCCCCTTTATGCAACATGACTTTTATGGAAATTCCAGAGCTGCCATTTATATGCAAAATGGCAGGTCACTATGGGGAGATGCTGCTGCCAGACCCACTCGTTGGTTGTGTGGCTGCTCAGTGAGTGGGTCCTGTGAATGCAGAGGCTTGGTGAGTAAGTTGGGGGGAGTGAGCGGCCACCAGACACTAGGGAGTCTGTCTATCCCAAAGTAAGGTTCTACCTTCATTGCAGTACATGGGCGCCATCTTGTCTTTTGCCTGGCAGAAAAGTATTGCTGGGCCGGCCCTGAGTGGGAAGTGTAAATTAGATCAGTTCCCTTAAAAATGTAGCTCTGACTGCATTGTCCCTCATCTCTATTTTTTTGGGGGGGGGATAATTCTGGATTGCCACGTAACAGCAAGTGTACAGGCACTAGAGAGTGGGGGAAATTCCTGAGGAAGGGGTCTTGAAGGGTCATGATGTAGTTAAGCAGGTTGGCCTGGATAGCTAACTCCTTTCGACCCCCATGTACACAACCTTGAGTTCCTTCATGGGAGAAAGGTGACATGAATAAATACCTTCTACTTTTTGAGAGAGAGAGAGACAGAAGGAGGGAAGGAAGAGGTTAAAGTAGGTTATACATTTCCAAAGACTTTAAACTTTATAAATGGTGACTCTCTGAACTCCATTGCACTGTGTATTGTTGAGCGCATTGTTCAGATTTACTTTTGTATATAAAATGTCATTGTCTTTCTTTATTTTTAGGAGGAAAATTAGGCAGCGGGGAACATTCTGAAATGCCAGGGAGACAAGGCAGAATAGTATCAGAACCAGAAGGAATAATAGGTCAATAGCTGACAGATGGCAATGCAAGTTGTAGAGGCTACTGGCAGATGGAATTGACAATTTAGGCCAGGCAAAGCTTTTGGCCACAGATAGAGAACACTGGAAACACAGAAGAAGGTCTCGTCTTTCTGATGCTATTGCCAATTTGGACACTGTGGGTTATTGCTTGCAGTGAGACATATGGTTGGGGGCAATGAGGGGATTGATATCTTTTCATTGGTTGGATGAAAAAATAAATAAACTGGAAGAATGCTTTGAGAGGCTCAGTCTCGTACAGGAGGCACAGTCTTTATTGGGCCAGCCATTGGCAGAGAGTTGCAAGCTTTCAAGTTTAATGGAGCTTCCTTTTCAGACATAAAAAGTATCGATGGCCGTTAGTCCCTCTTAGAATTCTAGAGAATGAGATAAGGATATTAAACTTCAAGCTCTGTGACTACATTGTAATATCCATAATACTTTCCTATGCAGAAGAGTTTTGACATGCATACAAAGACCTTCATGGTCACACATACCCATACCGTATGACCGATAAGGATAGATGTATGAGTTTAGGTTCAGAGCCAAATGTAATGGTTCTAAACTTCGAGGCTCAACTTCTGCAATGCGCTCTACATAGGGCTACCTTTGTGCCTAGTCCGGAAACTTCAACTAGCTCAAAATATGGCAGCCAGGTTGGTCACTGGTACACCTAGGGGGGACCACATTACACCAGTCTTAAAATCTCTTCACTGGCTGCCAATTAGTTTCCAGGTGAAGTATAAAGTGTTGGTTATTACCTTTAAAGCCCTACATGGTCTGGCTCCAGGCTACCTGCGGGATCGCCTTCTCCCATACAATCCCGCACACTCAGGTCCTCTGGGAAGAATTTACTCCAGCCAACAAAAACAAGGCTGACAACTATTACCCAGAGGACCTTTTCTTCTGCCACTTCCAGTTTGTGGAATGGCTTGCTGGGAGAGATTCATCAACTTAACAGTCTTCCAGAATTTAAGAAAGCCATAAAGACTGATCTCTTCCGGCAGGCCTACCCAGTTGAATTTTAAGATGCCTTTTTTAATGGTGTGCTGCTTTTAATGATGCACTGGTTTTAATTAGTTGTATGTATTTTATGGTGTTTTTATTTGTGTTGTACCTTGCCTCGATCCAGAGGGAGAGGCGGGTAACAAATAAATAAAATTATTATTATTATTATTATTATTATTATTATTATTATTATTATTATTATTATTATTCAATGGCCAATAATGGAAGCATAATCTGATTATGAACTGATGCATGGCTGGAGTAAGTGGGGAAGGAGATCGCTGACAGAAGACGAAACAAACTCTAGGGAAGGTAAGAGATTGGGGAAGCATGGAAACAATAGAGAAAGTGGTAGACAACCTAGTGCCATCCATATTTTGGGACTACAGCCCCTGTAATTTCTGACCATTGACATGCTGGTTGGGCCTTATGGGAGTTGTAGTCACAAACATCTGGAGGGCACCAGCTTCCTACCCCTGCAACATGGGAAGAAGTGAAATACCTGAAGGAAGGCCAGTGTCCAGCTGTTGTCCTAGACCCAGCCTAAACCCATACATAGCCAATGGGATGATGTCAGGGGGGTGGGTTGATAGCCTGAGCCATGTTGAGACTTGGAAAAACAATCCTGACCCTTTGTCATCCACTTGAGACTCCAGCACATGGAGTCTCTTCCTCTGAATCCCTGATGGTTTTAACACTAGCATCGTCATTACATTCTCTGTGTAGAAAAGGCCAGCAAAAACAGGGTGCAACAATGCAGAGGATTCTTCTTGTACTATTAGCTAAGTTGAAGGGTTTGAAGCAATGTGGTTAAATGCATTTGAAGCCTTTTAGAAGTTGTACTGAGAAATGCATTTCCTTGCATATGCAACTACTACTTTTGGAGACCACGATTGTATGTGTGTATATGTAAAACACACACACACAGAGAGAGAGAGAGAGAGAGACAGAGAGAGAGAGAATATGTAAGATAATACAATGGTGAGGAACTGTATATGAAATGTGATGATTTGACTGTTCCTAGTCATCCAATAATGTCTTTGCTCCACTAATGGCAGCACTCCATTAATTGTTACACAATGTTTCTGGCCAGCCTACAACTGAAACAAATTTGTTTCCTAAGGTTCTCCTCAAAATTCAAGTCTATGAACTGCATATCCTCCAGATGTTCTCTCCTTGAATGTTTGATGCATGATGATATTATAATTACAGACCAACCATCTAGAGGGCACCAGGATGGAAAAGGCTGTTTGAGTTACTAGACCACCCAGGAATGCTACCTGTCTCTTGCCTACCTGCAGGTTTGGTTTGGCCCTTTGAGAACTCCATCTTCATTTCAGTTCCTCATATTGATTGTGAACTGAAGCTGGAGCTACACATGCAGCAAAACATGGTGACAAAATGGACTGCACCACTTCAAAAAGGCAGTTGAGATATTTTCACTAAATGCTTCATCATGGGTGTAATGGAATTAATAAACCTGCAAGTTGAAATTTGGCAGAACAAACGGAGGGCAAGCTAGAAACCTTCTCAGCGCAATACCAGCTTTCTTCTGGTACTGGCAAGGAGGAGAACATTTTAAAATGGTACCCCCACCTGCCCTCAAAAGTGGTATAGTCCACTGTACCTCATTCTTCCACTTAACACCTCAGGTTACTCCATGTTTAAAACAGATCAGATTTGTTTATTTGTATATAGCCATCAGATCATCACAAGTTTAAAGCGGGGTTGAATTTCAGAAAGAAGTTGCCAGCAGGAAACACAAGATCACTCGGAAATTGACCTTGCTTTGTTATGCACTGTCATCAAATAATGGGAATATTTTAACACAGAAGTGAGCACTTGTCTTTCGTACACTGGGCTTCGCTAATAGCTTCAGACACTTCATAATATCTTTTACAGCAAGGTCAGGTTAACTGGGGCTTTTATTGGCCAATATTTTACAGAGAATCAGTGGACCAAAAACCTGTAATTATGCATCTGAGATAATCTCTTGAATAATTAGCAATGGTTAACTGGTTGCTATCTTGTAGGCCTCTTTGAGGAATTTGATGCAAGAGCACAAAATGCATCTTCTATCCATCATTGTTTTATTAATGACAGTTATTTTAAAATATAATGAATAAATATCTAATAAGGGGACTGTAAATTAGGGGTGAGCATGAACCTCCCAATCCACCTCGGAGGCTGTTCTGGAGTCCCCAAAGCAGCGTGATATGCCTTGGGGGTTCCCGATCTGCCTTGGCACCGAAGCTGAGGTGAAATTCGGACCCTCCGAGGCAACTCGGGGTTTTCTGGGTGCCGGCTGCACAGCCGGGCTGAGGCAGATTGGGAACCCCCAAGGCAGCCTGCTTCCGGCCTTCAGCATCCCCGAGTTCAAGCCGCTGGATGCAACCTGCCTCAGATCTGATTCAGAAGGGTCCAAACCACCCTGATCTGCTTCGGATTTGGGGTTTGGATCCGAGGCGATGCACAGCCCTACTGTAAATCACATTGAATGCAATGGTATGTATTTCTAAGCAAGCATATGTCAGACTGTGTTGTAAGAGTTCTAATCAACCAGGTACCAAGAAAGAAAAGAAAAGAAAAGAAAAGTAGGAGGCATCAAATTAATGCATGCCATACCTTTCCTTAGTAGAAAAGATTTGAAAGGTTCTGTAGCATTTAACTTTCGGAATAGTCATTATTCTTAAAGTGCAAAAAACCTCTCTGTTTTGTACAGCTAGGCCTGATTAAAAAAGGGTCCACCTCATTCCATTTCATAAAATTGCCCTATTTAGTAACCGTATTAAACTTTCTGTACATGACAACTGTTCTCATTTTCAGAATGCAGCTTATCAACTCCATTAGTTCAGATTTCTTATTATGAGCTCAGAAAAGGTTAATGAGTGCCTTAACAAGAGAGCACAGGTACTGTAATGGAGTATAATAAGCAAATATCATGATGGGTTCCTTTTGTTAATGTGACTGCAGCATAAATCCACAACATGTTATAAAAACAGCAGAGGAAAGCATGAAATCATAATCTTGCATTAGCCCGTGCTCTGCAAACATACTCATATTCTCATTCTTGAGCCTAGGAGGTAGGTTGACTTCAATCTTGGGCATCTCATTCTTTTTAATTAAAATCCCTGTCATCCACCCTCATTTTACAATATCAGAGGACACGTGGCATTATAAGCCATAACTAGGAATGCTGGCAAAGTTCTCACAAGCCAGGCTCAGAAGGCAATTTCCAGGGCTCTTAAAAGCCTGCCTCAAATAGGTTCTGACTTTAAAAGCCTGGAACTTCTTTTCCGGCTTATTTGTAATCCAAGCCGGAGAAGACTCCCAAGATCCCCATCAGATTTTTGTGTCTTTCTTTGTGGTGAAACACCTAGAGAGCTTTGGTTATTGGGTGGTATAGAACTATAATAAATAAATAAGATGTCCCAATCCCCAAGGATCACCACCAGGTCCTACTCTTTCAAACAGCTAACTTTCCTTCCCCCAGGCCTTACCAAAAGTGGGATCAGTAACACTGGTGGATGCATGGAGAAACAAGGGAGAAGGGTTTTTTCTCTTTCCAATCCCTCCACATACCTGGTGCACGACAAATCAGTGCACCTGGTGACTCAAAGGAGACAACAACAAAAAACCTAGGGGCTACTGCAAATGCTTAGATTGGCTCAGGGGGAAAATGTCAGTTACCCCCATTTTTGGTAGTGTCAGGGGTTGCAGTGGGCAAGTGGAGGCAGAAAAGTCCCTTTCTTTGAGGGCCCTTCCATTTGCAGTTCTTGGAACTGGAGATGCATGAGAAATTCATTTCAGTTTATTTCGACCCACTTTGCACCTTCCGGGTCAAACACAGACTTGGATGCTATCTGCCTCCATATGTTTCTGAGCTTGCAGTGTGATTTATAAACCCCAAAATTGCACTTGACAGCATGCACAAATTTGAAAAAAAAATATGCATGAAAAATTGTGTACTTCTGAAAAATGCTCACAAACACACTTTGATCAATGGGAGAAAAATTGGTAAATTAAAAGACGTGCACAGTTGATGCATACATTTGGGGAAAATACACAAAGAAATACACACAAACTTTCATCAGAAAAAAATAACAAAGCTCACTCAAGTCTGAATGAGCTTTGAGATGGAATTTGGAGAACTTTAGTGCACATGGTTTGCTGAGTTGCATGTTCCTAAATAAAATGCATCTCTATTTTTCTGGCCCATTATTCATGCAAGGGCAGGAAAAATAGATTAAATTTTGGGAGCTTCCTGAAAAAAGCAATTGCTCGGGTTTATTCCCCCACTTTTTCTTGTCCAACAGCTCCAGTGCCTGCCATTTCTGTACCCCAGTCCCCACTGCATCCGGTCATAGAATCATAGAATAGCAGAGTTGGAATGGGCCTACAAGGCCATCAAGTCCAACCCCCTGCTCAATGCAGGAATCCACCCTAAAACATCCCTGACAGATGGTTGTCCAACTGCCTCTTGAAGGCCTCTAGTGTGGGAGAGCCCACAACCTCACCAGGCAACTGATTCCATTGTTTATTTATTTATTTATTTATTTATTACATTTTTATACCGCCCAATAGCCGAAGCTCTCTGGGCGGTTCACAAAAATTAAAACCATCATAAAACAACCAACAAGTTAAAAATACAAATACAAAATACAATATAAAAAGCACAACCAGGATAAAACCACGCAGCACAATTGATGTAAGGTTAAAATACAGAGTTAAAACAGTATAATTTAAATTTGAGTTAAAATTAAGTGTTAAAATACTGAGTGAATAAAAAGGTCTTCAGCTGGCGACGAAAGGAGTACAGTGTAGGAGCCAGGCGGACATCTCTGGGGAGCTCATTCCACAACCGGGGTGCCACAGCGGAGAAAGCCCTCCTCCTAGTAGCCACCTGCCTCACTTCCTTTGGCAGGGGCTCACGGAGAAGGGCCCCTGTAGATGATCTTAAGGTCTGGGCAGGTACATATGGGAGGAGGCGTTCCTTCAAATAACCTGGCCCCAACCCGTTTAGGGCTTTAAATGTCAATACCAGCACTTTGAATCGGGCCCGGACCTGGACTGGCAGCCAATGAAGTTGTAAAAGGACTGGCGTAATGTGATCTCGCCGGCCAGTCCCTGTTAGTAAATGGGCTGCCCTGTTTTGTACCAGCTGAAGCTTCCGGACCGTTTTCAAAGGCAGCCCCACGTATAACGCATTGCAGTAATCCCAATTGTTGTCCTTCTTTAGGGCACAGGCCCAATTCAAAGTGCTGGTACTAACATTCAAAGCCCTAAATGGCTTGGGACCAGGTTATCTGAAGGAACGCCTCCTCCCGTATGTACCTGCCTGGACCGTAAGATCGTCCACAGGGGTCCTTCTCCGTGAGCTCCTGACAAGGAAGTGAGGCAGGAGCTACCAGGAGGAGGGCTTTCTCTGATGTGGCATCCCAGCTGTGGAATGAGCTCCCCAGAGAGGTCCGCCTGGCGCCTACACTATACTCCTTTCGTCGCCAGCTGAAGACCTTTTTATTCTCTCAGTATTTTAACACCTAATTTAACTTAAATTTAAATTTAGCTGTTTTAATTCGGTATTTTAATCCTATATCAATTTCTGCTGTGTGGTTTTATCCTGGTTGTGCTATTCGGGTTTTTAGATTTTTGGTTGTTTTATTATTATGTTTCTCATGGTTTTAATTTTTGTGAACCGCCCAGAAAGCTTTGGCTATTGGGCAGTATAAAAATGTAATAAATAAATAAATAAATAAATAAATAGGGACATAGTGTTAAGGTGGTCAAAAGGCCCCCATTAGAAGGCCCCCTTTCTGGGGGGAAAGTCTACACCAAGCATTCAGGGCTCTGCCACCAGACCCCTCCCTTCCCCACTTTCATTAATAAAGAGTCATCAGAATGCAGTTGGCAGGTTGCTCAAGGCTGCTCTGTACTTTCTACTCCTGCAGGGAATACCCCTAATCTGCCTGGTCAAATGTAGCAGTTTCCAAAAACACAGCTGCTAAGGTTTGGATCCCGGATCCAAGTTGCCATTATCCCAGAAACTTCAGCGCTTGCTCCTTGTTAGCGCAAAAACCACCCCAATGGTCAGCAAAGCTAGCTTCGTCCGCCCTTGCATGGGGGGGGGGGCTTACCTGGTACAGTAAGTTACATAAACAGGGCACAGTTGTCACAATATTATGTGTTGTTCGCCGTTAGAAATAGTTTCATTTATGGAAAATGTATAACTCTGCAATCTAAAAGGGATGGGAGGAGCCATGAGCTCATCAGGAGGGGCAGGGAATGTTATAAACAATGTTGGTTGTGGATGATGGGTAGAGAAGCTCGTCTTCGATCCGTCAAGGGTGAGTTTCCTCCTACATGTGTAGTTCAATAAAGAATGATCACTGAATCTGGACTTGTCTGGTGTTTCTGTTCCCTCCCTTCTGGTTGGGGTTTTTACCCTAACAACAGTTGCAGAACATGGCAGTCACTAACTTTGCCCATCAAAGGCAAATTCAACCCTCTTCCCCCGACTCGGCTTGCATTTGCGAACCAAGCCAAGCATCTTTTCCAGGAAAAGATTCTGATTTATTCTCTCTCTCTCTCTCTCTCTCTCTCTCTCTCAAATTGGTAAGTTACACAAACTGTGGCTACAGTGTGTATCAGTTTTGCAAATTCCAGCTCTCGCTAGCGGAATGTTTTGCAAATTGTGGATATAAATGGACCATTCACGCCTCTAATCTTGCATGAATGGCAGCTTTATGGCTGCCATTTGCTTAAAAGGTCTTTTACACAGAATCACAAGCTGCCATTTTTACACAAAATGACAGCTTGCATGGTGAGGGCGGGGCAGCCATATCAATTTTATTTATTTATTTTATTTATTTATTTTATTACATTTATATACCGCCCCACGGCCGAAGCTCTCTGGGCGGTTTACAACAATTAAAAATGGTAAACATTAGAAGTATACAAAATTTAAAAACCACCAAAAACATTTTTAAAAAACAGTATAAAAACAGCAGTATCCATTCAAAAACAACAATTCTGGGGTCCATCAAAAACAAACTTAACATTGTTAAATGCTGTTAAAATGCCTGGGAGAAGAGGAAAGTCTTGACCTGGCACCGAAAACATAACAATGTTGGCGCCAGGCCAGCCTCATCGGGGAGATCGATCCATAATTGGGGGGCCACCACTGAAAAGGCCCTCTCCCTTGTTGCCATCCTCTGAGCTTCCCTCGGAGTAGGCACTCGGAGGAGGACCTTAGATGTTGAGCACAGTGTACAGGTAGGTTCATGTCAGGAGAGGCGTTCCATCAGGTATTGCGGTCCCAAGCCATGTAGGGCTTTATAGGTTAAAACCAGCACCTTGAATTAGGCTCGGAAACATATAGGCAGCCAATGCAAGCGGGCCAGAATTGGTGTTATATGCTCAAACGTCCCTGCTCCAGCTATCAATCTGGCCGCCGCATTTTGGACAAGCTGCAGCTTCCAGACTGTCTTCAAAGGCTGCCCCATGTCAAATGGAGAAACAACATCCATCCTGTCTTTCCTTTGCAATCTGTCCTGGAGAATAATGGGAACGACCAGTTTATGACAATGAAAACACATCAAAGAGAGCTCAAATTGTTGTGATGCCTCTGTTTAAATAACAACAACAGCAACCCCCATAAAACCAGTGGCTTATTTGTGTCTTGACAATGTAATCTCACTGGCAACACAAAGAACTCTGCTCTTAGTTAAAGGAATTGTCATTTTTTGGTTGTTTTTTTTTACTATTATTATGTTTTTTACTATTATTATTTATTATTACATCATTAGGGAAAACACAGAATATCCTTTTCTGCAAACAGACTCATCAATCAGCCTCCACCTTTTCTTTTTCTTTTTAATAAGAACTTTCAGGTTGCGAAGGTAGGAATTTGAATATGAATAATACATGCTGCACTTTTGAACTGGGCTTGTGAAATCACCAACAGCAAGAATGCCTTGGTGTGCTCTTTGTACTGATAGGAGGTTGTGGCCTGACTTTATTATTATTATTAGCCCACCTATTCCTGTGCCTTTCTGCTTAGGAATAATGATTGTAGTTTGCACCTCAAATAAGAAAGAGGGTGGCTACCAAAGATGTGTTATTTTACTAATCTCTTTTTAATGCATGCCTCTTTTCATTAGCAAAAGTTTTTCTTTCTTTGTGTGTGGGGGTGGGTGGGGTTAACTGCAGGTAGGTTAATCTCCATCAGCTTTTATATTACTTCTGGTGGCTGTTTGTATGTCTAAGCAAAGCACTGCTAAAATCTTTCGGTATTCAAATAATAGTTGGTGTTATGCTTTTGTAAGCCTACCAATTCCTCTTTTCGTTACATTAGAATCCTCACTCAGTGACTTCACTGTTAGTGTGTAGCAGGAGTGAGCAAAATGCAGCCTGCGGGCTTCATGTACTCTCCAAAGAAACAAAACCAAATGGTCCTCCATAGCAGCTACGGAGAACTAAAATGGACAAATTTAGGTTGCAAGCAACCAGAATGTGTCCATTTTAGCATGACTGAGGGCTCATCTACACCAAGCAGGATATTGCACTATGAAGGTGGTTTGAAAGCAGTATATAAATGGCAGGAGCCACACCAAGCAGGATATAACGGTATATGGTCTGTGTCAATGGGCCTCAACAGTTGTCAGTGCACTTCAATACTGCCATAAAGCTGTAGTGTGGCTCCTGCCTTTTATATACCACTTTCTTACTGCTTTCACATTTGAAGGAATGCCTCCTCCCATATGTACCTGCCCGGATCTTAAGATCATCCACAGGGGCCCTTCTCCATGAGCCCCTGCCAAAGGAAGTGAGGCAGGTGGCTACTAGGAGGAGGGCCTTCTCCGCTGTGGCACCCCGATTGTGGAATGAGCTCCCCAGAGAGGTCCGCCTGGCGCCTACACTGTACTCTTTTCATTGCCAGCTGAAGACCTTTTTATTCTCTCAGTATTTTAACACTTAATTTTAACTTAAATTTAAATTTTACTGTTCTAACTATGTATTTTAATCTTATATCAATTTTGCTGCGTGGTTTTATCCTGGTTGTGCTTTTGATACTGTATTTTGTATTTGTATTTTTAACCTGTTGGTTGTTTTATTATGGTTTTAATTTTTGTGAACTGCCCAGAGAGCTTCGGCTATGGGGCAGTATAAAAATGTAATAAATAAATAAATAAATAAATTTAAATAAATATCCTGCTTGGTGTAGATGAGCCCTGAGTGCTATGGAATGCTTTGCCCCTGAATTTTGGCAGCAAACTGGCAATAGATTGATAGATAGATTTCCCCCTCCCATTGCAGAAAGGGTGTGTCCAGGGGGCGAAAATGCCGCCCCGGGCAATTTTCTGCAATTACCCATCCCTGGTATATATGATGGAGGTGGGAGAGATTCAATTTGGCTTAGGGAAATTACCTACTTTCTCTTCCTTCTGCCTCTTGAAAAGCTAAGATGATTTCTAAATTAATCTGAGAAAAGTTTAGAGATGCTTTCTCCTCTCTAGACAAATATTAAGCTAGCTATCACCACCACACACACACACACAGAGGAACAATGTTATTATGGGTTTTTTGTCCTTCTGTTTGTGTGTTTTCAGAAGTGTGTAAGTGTGTGTATATAATGGCATAAAGGAAAGTTAATAGTAACAGATTCTTGGTAGACCTGGAAGTGACTCACGTTGGATGGATTTCAATAACCAGCATTATACCTGTTATCAGGCTTCTGGTATTACCTCTCTCTGAGTGCGATTCTGCTCTGAGAGTGTGGAGGCAAAGTACTTATTGAAAAATTGCAGGCACATGGATTGGCAGAGTTCATTGTAACACTGAGTGATTACAGCTCTCTCTTTTAACACTAAATAAATAAATAAAAATAGTGCATTGACCCAGGTTCACAATATTTCTACCAGGTATTTAGAGCTGAAGAGTCTATATATCCCTTTCAAAAAATATCACATACATTTCTCATTCTTGCTGTTGTTTGCTGATGCCCTTAGAACGGTGAGCACAGCAGTTCCATTAGGAATCAGATAATGTAGCATGCACAATTTCCACCAGGCTATTTGTATATTTGCCTCCTATGGCGCTGAAATGATGGTGTGACCTTCTAAAATGAACCACTGGCCAACACCTTTTTCCTCAAGCATCTGTATCTCATATTTGCAGCCAAGTTATAAATAAGTAAGAAGCTCACCTTTTAACTGTAAGTGCATTTTTCTTCAGGCACATTAAGAAACCTTGGCTTGAAAATCACTTTGTGGCACAATGAACACAATGTCAAGGAACACTGAAATGGCCATGGTTGTGAAAGCCAGGGCACCTCTAGGGATGACGGAGAACCCTGCAATGGGATAAAATGAGTTCAGTTTTCCATGAATTCAACCCATGGATTCCCCAATGGACCAGCTTTTCCCAAGTGACACAGATTCCATGGACTTGCAGATTGTGATGATGATGATGATGATGATGATGGTGATGATGGTGATGATTTACTCTCCAGAATTTTCGCAAATTTAGTTGTAAAAAATGTGATTTAAAAAATGCCAGAAATGTTCATTGTGGAGTGTAGGTGGATAAATAACGAGACAGACAACATAGCTGGGTTTAAACAGGGCCACTTATTTATTTAGCGATCTGCAAGAGGGGGTTGCAACCTATCGGGCATCCATTTTAGCCTGTTCCAGACCTCTTTGATCGGGCGAGACATTCCTGACCCGTGGAGAGGCGCTACGCCATGCGTCTCCCCACGGGCCTCCCCTGTCGGGGTAGGGGAGCCTTCCTTTGTCATCCCCAACTCAGACCTCCCGGTTCAGAGTGGATGAGTAGGGTTGGCTCCAAAGGTAGGTCTTATCTCCCTAGCTAGGCCGCTGGGCTCCAAACTGGGAGCCTCGGACCTACCCATCGCTTTAAATAGCGCCCGTAAATGCTCACCAATTCAGAATCCCTATGGATGCCCGTACCTAGCGCCAAATAAATGTGACCAAATTAGCAAATCAACCTATTTACACTCCCAAACTGTCTTACAGTGTGAAGTAGGCGAAAAAACTCATGTACAATTCAGTATATGAGTAAAAAATTCCTACTTGGCCCCCAACAAGGCAACCAGCAAGCCCACACTGTTTACAGGGAGGGAGGGAGGGAGCCGCGCAGCAAAAGAGGAGGTGAGAGGGGTAAGGCTAACACATATAGCCGTCGCACGCCCTCCCACCAAGGCCTGGATGTGTCCATCCAATAGTCGATGGGCACGTCTCATGCTCATCCCCCCCACCCACAAAAGCTTCCCCGTGCCCAGGCCTTGCCGGGCGCGGCAGAAACGCCCTTTCCCCCGTAGGCTAAAGCATGAAAATCCACATGGGGAGGATTCAGGGGTGGGGGGAGGATTTGCACATTTTTGCAAGTTGTGCAAATTTGGGAAATTAGAAAATAAAATCCGATTCTGTCAATGAACTGACGACAGAATGAAAGGCACCTGACAATCTGGAAAATGCAGATGGAACAGATTTTACAAAACCCAAACATTCCTACCTCTAGTCACTACTTTCAGTAGCAGACAAAAAGTGACATCACGCACGCCTAAGAAGCAGGGAGACAGGAAGTCCAAGGTAGTTCCGCTTCCTCTCCTTCGGCTTCCAATTACAAAATGAGGTTATGAATGTTGAGCAATTCTTACTCTAGTCTTAATCATATATATATATATATATATATATATATATATATATAGGGTGACCATATTTGGGAAACCAAAAAAGAGGACACCTAGTGTGTGGGGGGGGAAGCAGCTTTCTGAGTCCTGCAAAAAGTACGTGTTCGGCTATTGGGCGGTATAGAAATGTAATAAATAAATAAATAAATAAATAAATACGTTATTCCCCCGCCACCTTAAAGAACCCGATTGGAGTGGAGGAGGGGAAAGGATTTCATTCTGCACCACCACCATCCACTCCAATTGGGGCCTTTTCTATAATGTCCACGAATGACCCACTTTCCTCTTTAAGACCTCAATTGGAACTCGGGGTGGGGGAATGATGTGCCTCAAGAAAGCATGTCATTCCCTCCTGCCATGCTAATGGCAGCCTTAAAGGGGAAGGTGTGTCATTCCAGGACATTATTGAAAATTATAGAAAATCCCCCCTGACACTATGGAAAGAACAAAAACCAGGACAAATCCGGGGAAATCCTGACAGTTGGTCACCCTATATATATATATATATATTTACCAGCATTTTTGGAGCAGACAGCTGACCATTTTCTGGATTATTTTTTAAACTGGTGTTATGAATACGACCATTCTGTAAGGTAGACTGGAACAATTGTTTTATATATTTTCTAATTTCAAACATATTCTGTATTTCTTCTTCCTTTAATTCCATTAGTTCCTTTTCTATTTCTACCCACTGTGTACTCACCCTTTCCTTTATTATTGTTAATAAAAGTTGATATGTACCATAGTATGTTTTTAGGTGGTGTATATCTCATCCTCCTTCTTGCACAGATCTATATTTAAAAGCCTTTGCTGTTTGTGCCCCTTACTCTTAAAAATATTTTTTTTCTATTCTGTTTTGCCATGTTTTTGATTAGAATTTCCTGCGGTACTGCTTTAAATAGGTAAGTCTGGAGCAATTACTTGCCATTTTTACTTAAAGTATTAGCACTGTTACATATGGGTTTTTCTGAGCACTGTTAAGTGAATGATATCTACCTCTGGGTTCTACCCTGGGAGCTTCGGTTACTGGGCGATATAAAATGCAATAAATAAATAAATATTTGTTTGAATGATTTAATTTTTTTATTGTTGTTACATTGTGGTTTTTCTGATGCTAGCTCTCTCTGTGTGTGTGTGTGTTTGTTTTATGATATGTTTTATGATATGTAAGTTAGAAGGATGTTTTTAATTGTTAATATATTGACTCCATTGTAAGCCATCTAGAACTTCTCAGAGATAGGGTAGGATATATTTCAGAATATATATAACTGCTGGGTTTTCCTTCGTTCTCCTATTTTTATCAGATTGTTGTATGTGATTTTGCTAGGCAGCTGTGTCACAGCCTGTACTGAACACCTTTGCAACATCAAAACGTTTCCCCATACAAATTATTCCAGAGGCATTTTGAGGTATTTCCAAGAGTCAGTAATGTCAGCCTCTGGAGTGGTTGTCTTTCTCATTATATCTTCTTCCAAGCAATATCTGAGCAGTGGCTTAATCACACTTATTTTGACTGCTGCAATTGCAGTGATGTTTGCAATTCTGACAAATTAGGCTACTTTTTTGTCATAAGTACCTCAAATAATTATGGTGCCTGTCAGATGTTTGTAAATCATGTAAATAAAACTCCCCTGATGCCACTTCTCTCTGTAATGTGTCCCGATCTGACTCATGCAATGTTTTGTCCTTGATGTGACATTATGCCACTTTTACTGAGAAATGATAAAGTGACAAGTTTAAAGAACACACAAAAGAATCTGTCATGATATGGGGATTTTGTTCTGACTTTATACTGTTAGTTTTACCCTACCCAGTGCCTGTTTACCCTACCCTGTGCCTGTTTGCATTCTCTTCCCCTCCTTATTGTTTTATTATGATTTTAGTAGAATGTAAGCCTATGCGGCAGGGTCTTGCTATTTACTGTTTTACTCTGTACAGCACCATGTACATTGATGGTGCTATATAAATAAATAAATAATAATAATAATAATAATAATAATAATAATAATAATAATTTCATTTTTGGGGAAGTGCTTTGACATGTTGCCATTCCCAGATTCTGTTTCCCAGACTAACCTAAGTCTCCCATTATTATTATTATTATTATTATTATTATTATTATTATTATTTCTCTTTCTTGCTTGTGGTATTTTTTCTAGAGGGACATGATGGATTTTGCCAGGTCATGCTGTCTTTTACTGGTACAGGAATTTTCTGACAATTGAGCATGTTTTCAGTATGACTACTTTCTGGATGTTGGTGCAGATGTATTTCGGTAGGCCCAGTTTCTCAAGGTTTTCTGTACAGTTTTTTTTAATGTGAAGCCAGTGACTGATGTGACTAATAGAATAATTATGACCTTCTCCTGCTGCCATAGTCCTTTAATTTTTGTCATTAGGTATTGCTATGTCAATG
Organism: Elgaria multicarinata webbii; assembly: GCF_023053635.1. Classification (NCBI taxonomy): domain Eukaryota; kingdom Metazoa; phylum Chordata; class Lepidosauria; order Squamata; family Anguidae; genus Elgaria; species Elgaria multicarinata. The sequence goes on from NC_086185.1 coordinate 9,670,003, forward strand.
AGGTACAAGTGTTTTTCTTTTTTGTCTATAACTGTTATGTCTGGTTGGTTGCAAGGTATTGTCTTGCCCATACAAATTGTTCGGCCCCAGTATATTTTCTGATCAGCATTTTCCAAGATTGCTTTTGGGCAAATATTTATAGTGTGGTGTAGGTTGTTTGATGAGGTTGAATATTATTATTATTCTGCTCCATAGCCAAAGCTCTCTGGGCAGTTTACAAATATCTCTACAAAAGATATTGCCCCAGTAGAAGCGGGGGGAAACATATTGGGAGATGTGCAGAAGGGGCAAATTTTATGGTGATGGTGGATGTTTTGCCCAACTCGTTTGGTGTCAAAAAGAGAAATGATGGTATAGTTCACCTGAACACTCTCATCCTAACCATAATGAGCTACGTCATTTTGGGATCCCCTTCTCTTCTCTCCCCTGCACAATTAGCAGTTGCCCACCAAAAAAATCTGTCCATGCCCCCCCACCCAACCAACCAGAACAGATTGGGGTATGCACAGGTGGATTCAACTGGAAAGGGGGATTTGTTCCCTTGCTGGACAGATACCATCTAATACAACTCATTTTCTCTGAAGTAAGTCCTATTAACTTTGATGGAGTTAGCTTTCAAGTAGGCCTGCTTAGGATGGAAGCCTTGTTTTGATTTCCAGTTTATTCTTCTGGTATAACTTGAATTTATACCAGAAAGATATATCAAAGGATACCTGAGAGAGCGCCTTCTCCCTTACCAACCTGCCCAGTCACTGAGGTCATCCTAGGGCCTGCTCCTGGTGGTTCCACATAGATCCATCCTCTGATTGGAATCCACCAGGGGAAGAGCCTTCAGCGTGGTGGCACCCCTCCTGGGGAATTCCCTGCCTCTGGAGGTCAGGCAGGTGCCAACCTTGTACTCCTTTCGGCGCCTCCTGAAAACATCTTTATACAAAGAAGCCTTTCCTTAATATGCAGCCTTGAATGTCTGTTTTTGCTTCTTTTAAATTTTGTTTTAACTGTTTTATTGTTTTTATTTTCATTTTATCTTGTACACTGCTCTGAAAATTTTCAATGGGGAGTGGTATATAAATATTCTAAATAAATAAATAAATAAATAAATAAATTTATCTAGTGTTTATAAACCACTCCACATCAAAAGATACAGAGGAGTGTACAATAAATTAACACACAAATTACAAACAGTTACAGTAAAAGCCAACAGTTCAATAAACAGTGCCTGGAATTTACTGATCAGTCAGAAAAGTCTTCAGTAAGCAATGGTGTGGGCTGGTCCATGAAGTCACGAAGAGTCGGAAACAACTGAATGAATAAACAACAACAACAACACCGATACCAAAGTAGCGTAGGCACATGTCTGATCTCAGTTGGAAGGGGTGGGAAACACCCCACTAAAGGCTCTACTCATAATGGTTTCCAAGCAGATCTTTGGCCCATGTGGGACTACCAGGAGTGCCTCTTCAGAAGACCTCAGTGATCAGCTGGGATCATCAGAAGATGGTCCCATTCAGAAGACACCTTAAAGCAAACTTTAACCAAGGTGGTTAAGCCAGAAAGCTGGGCTGTGTCCAGGAGACACCTTAAACCATGGCTTTAACCATAGTGAATGAGGCTTTTTGCCTTAGTTACTATGATTAAAGCCATGGTTTAAGGTGTCTTCCAAATACAGCCCAGCTTTCTGGCTTAACCACCATGGTTGAAGCTGTGATTTAAGGTGGCTTCTGAATAGGGCCAGTGTGTCTTTGTAGATAGGGTGACCATATGAAAATGAGGACAGGGCTCCTGTATCTTACAGCTGCATAGAAAAGAAATTTCAGCAGGTGTCATTTGTATATATGGAGAACCTGCTGAAATTCCCTCTGCAGGAGCTATACTAGAGTGACCAGATTTAAAAGAGGGCAGGGCACCTGCAGCTTTAACTGTTGTGATGAAGAGGGAATTTCACCAGGTTCCCCATATATACAAATAACACCTGCTGAAATTTCCTTTTCAATACAACTGTTAAAGATACAGGAGCCCGGTCCTCCTTTTCATATGGTTAGCCTATTTGTAGACTAGAATAACAACCATAAATTGGGCCAGTAGCAGATGGGAAGCCAGTGCAGAGTCCTCAGCAGAGGTCTTACATTCCAATATAGAACGGCATCTCAAAAAGCTGGCAGCCACACTCTGAACTTGTCTCTTTCTAGGCAATCTTCAAAGTGCTATAAAGCCCCAGGCTACCTTCTCCCATATGAACCTGCCCACATTTCCAGGCTGTGGTACTAACTAACAAGGGAGGTGGTGTTTGCTCCCTCTCTGCTCCACTAACCTTGTTTATTCAAACAGACCTGTAAGTATGTCTGTAGGGTTGCTAGGGGAGTGTGATGTCTTCTGAGGCTTGGCTGGGCTGGCAGCTGCCTGGCGGCCTGCCGAAATTGTGCATTTCCCCTTCCACATCAATGGCTGCCTTCAAGACCCCATTGACGCAATGGTAAAGGCGTGAATAGTGCCCCAGTGATGCAAAGCTATGGTCACGGAAGGGGAGGAACTGTGAAATTGATCCCAAAATCCCGCACTCCCCTCAATGGAGCCAGGGGAGTTTGCTGGATTCCCAGATCCCGCTGGGCACTCGCGGCATCCTGAAGGGTTGCATGATGGTCTTGTTCTGTTAGGACACAATCCAATGGATGTTTGGACAGGAAAAAGACCTACAATTCCCAGCATGTCTCAGCCAGCCTACCTAGCTGGTGTTTTTTTAAATTGTGTTTTAATGCATTTGTTTTATTATTGTTTTAATCAATAAACCAATTCTGTGCAACCCTGATAAGCCCACACCCTGCCAAGGTTGTTGATAGAGGAATGCCTGCGTTACTTTATACCACATTGCATATCCAGAGACAGGAAGACTTAATACTGCCGACAAAAGATTGTGTCTGGTATCTCAAAGAAATCTCATTGATCGAAAGTTCTAATTTATAATGAAAAGATATTCAGAGCGAGATTCTGCTCTTTCCTGTGATGTTTTAAAAAGAGATAAACATAAAATAAATCTTTGACAACTTTTTTTTTATCGTAATCATAGTGTAGATATTAACTTCACATTAGTATCACCAGTATATGAATAATTTGCGACACCCAGCGCAGGGTAGTTCTTAATCTATAAAAATAAAAGAAGATGGGTGTCTCTCCGTCAGCCTCACAGGGCCAAGACACCTAGGCACCTGAAACTTGATAAAAGTACTAAGGGGACTCAGGGGTGTGGCTTTGGAGTTGTTTGGTTTTTAAAGCACTTTAATTTAAACAGCCTAGAAGATTTGGACAGGTTGAAGCCTGAAGTATAATTTTCAGCCACTAGGGGCAGATGTCCCTGACCAGCACATTGCTTTGCCTACTGTATAGGGATGTTGGGTCTAGGACTCTGGCCAACACCCACCCACCCTGGTGATGTCCACACACAGACAGACCCAGTTGGGTGCTCTTGGTGCAAGTGTGAACCTCGCTTGAGTGCTCACGAAGCCCCCTGCCCTTGCACCAAAATCACACACTCCCCCCCCATTTATGCCTTTACCCTTGTGTAAAGGGTTGGGACCACAATACCTGATGGAATACTTCTCCAGACATGAACCTACCCATACACTACGCTCAACATCTAAGGTCCTCCTCCAGGTGCCTACTCCTAGGGAAGCTCAGAGGATGGCAATAAGGGAGAGGGCCTTCTCAAGTGGTGGCTCCCCAATTATGGAATGATCTCCCTGACGAGGCTCACCTGGTGCCAACATTGTTATATTTTCGGTGACAGGTTAAGACTTTTCTCTCAGGCAGTTAACAACATATGCTGAATTTTTAATTGACCCCAGAATCGTCGTTTTAAATCATAGCATCATAGAATAGTAGAGTTGGAAGGGGCCTAAAAGGCCATCGAGTCCAACCCCCGGCTCAATGCAGGAATCCATCCTAAAGCATACCTGACAGACGGTTGTCCAGCTGCCTCTTGAATGCCTTTAGTGTGGGAGAGCCCACCACCTCCCTAGGTCATTGGTTCCATTGTCATACTGCTCTAACAGTCAGGAAGTTTTTTCCTGATGTCCAGCCGGAATCTGGCTTCCTGTATCTTGAGCCCGTTATTCTGTGTCCTGCACTCTGGGAAGATTGAGAAGAGATCCTTGCCATCCTCTGTGTGACAACCTTTTAAGTATTTGAAGAGTGCTATCATGTTTTCCCTCAATCTTCTCTTCTCCAAGCTAAACATGCCCAGTTGTTTCAGTCTCTCTTCATAGGTTGCGGCCGCCATTTTTTTAAAAAAGTGGCAAAGCTGAAGAGCACTTGCGATCCAGTGAAAATTAAAAGGGTTTTAAAAAAAGAAGAAGCCCTGACCCTGCTCCCCAACCCACCTTGATGGCCCTGGACCACCGAAAGCATATTGTTTTTATGCTTTCGATGGTTGAAATTTTTGTATATCTGTTTTTAATGTTCATTGTTTTAAACTTTTGTAAACCACCCAGAGAGCTTCAGCTATGGGGCAGTATATAAATGTAATAAAATAAATAAAGAAATAAATGGGGCCTTTACAGCCGCCATTGACACAGCAGAGGGAAATGCATAGTTTCTGGAGGTTCCAGTGATGCAAGGAGGAGGAAGAAGTTCGGAGGATGGCAACAAGAGAGAGGGCCTTTTCAGTGGTGGGCCCCCAATTATGGCTTGATCTCCCAGATGAAGCTCGCCTGGCGCCAACATTGTTATCTTTTCGGCTCCATGTCAAGACTTCTCTCTTTTCCTAAGCAGTAAACAACATATGCCCAGTATTGGGCAAAAGGCGGGATACAAATAAATAAAATAATAATAATAATAATAATAATAATAATAATAATAATAATAATAATAATCTGAGTTTGTTTGCCCTTACTTGACCCCAGAATAGTTGTTTTAAAAAGGATATTGTTGTTTTTATGTTCTTGATGGTTTTAAATTTTGTATACTATTTTTTAACGTTCACTGTTTTTAACTTCTGTAAACCACCCAGAGAGCTTTGGCTATAGGGTGGTATATAAATGTAATAAAATAAATAAATAAATAAATAAGAAATGTTCAATTTCACTGGGCCAAGCCCAGCCTCAGAAGAGGCTCAGGCAGCAGCTGACAACAGCAGCGATGGGGCGAGCGACCACGGAGAAGGGCTTGGGTACATTCTCCCACCCCTATGGGAGATTAGTAGGCCAAGAGACACACGTATATGCCTGCCGCCTTTTCCCTGCTGTGGGGGCAACAGACCCCTCCCTTAAGGGGCTGTAGCAATGCATTATGGAATGGGGCATTCCTGGGGGGGGGGGCAGTAGCCACCCCTTCACTCAAGTCAGCTCTTTTCCAGTTCAGGACTAAGTCTTCTGACTGCTGGCAATGTTGGGTGATTCCCATGCCTGGCCCAGAAGGCTGGAAAACACATGTTATCTGATTGCATATGTTCAAATTGAACTTAACCACCCATCGTACCTTATGTCAATTATAGTAGTCACAAAACTGAGTCTGTGCTCTCCAAAATATAGGCCTTAGCTAGACCAGGCTGTATCCCAGGGCAAACCCCGAGATCGTCCCTGTGTGTCCACATGACGCACAGGGGATCCCGGGATCAGGGAGGGATCATCCCTCCCTTGCCCCAGGATATAGCCCTCCCATTTGGGCCCACTTTTTCTGTGGTCCCGGGCTGAGCCCAAGACCGCGGAACGTCTGGCCCGTTTCCACGGCTTCACACTGCTCCATGCAATTACTCAGGCTGAGCTGGAGCCGCCCCCATCAGGGTTAGGGTGGAGGGAGCGTGGAAATGAAATGAAATTTTAAAAGGCACCTACCTTCAGCGTCCGTGCGTTGCTGTCTCTTTAAAAATAAAAACCAGCAGGTGTGACGCCTCTCTTCCTGAGGTCATCAAACCTTATGTGTAAACGGGGGCGAGATCTCGCATTAATCCCAATGTGAGGTCTCCCCTCCTCTCCCCCGGAACAAAAGGTAGGTCTAGCTAAGGCCATAGTTTGCATCTATGAAGGTGCCCTTTGTGCAGAGCAAGGGGGAGAACCCAGCCAAGGTTAAGTACTTCCAAGTGCCATTGATTTTCAGCAAGATAGTGAGATAATTCATGCAATGAACCTAACCATGTAACTGGCAGTAACATTGGTACTATGACTGCAAGGAGGAGGAGGAGGAGAGAGTATTTTTGGTTGTGAAGGAAGAGTCAGCCCAAGGAGAAGTGTCCACAGGATTTAGAGTCCAGCATTGACAATCAGATGTGCACTCCATTGCAAAAGTTCTCTGTTGCAGCCCTCTGATGAAAATTGCTCTATTGGCTAACCTTACCTGTGTTCTGAAGGTCTGAGTAATGATTTTACTTTTCCCATTTTGTCTGTAACACCCTACAAAGTCTGAAGAGGTTGAATCATTCCTACATTTCCCCCTTCTTTTGTTCTTCAGAACTTGCACCGAAACGACACTGTATTAGAAAAAAAGATGTTGAAAGTCAAAGCACTCTAGAGAAGTATTGGGGGTGGGCAAAGCTTCATCAGATCCAACTACTAAATTGTTTTATTTCTTATTCTGTGCAGTTGCTTTTGAAATCATGGGAGGACATAAAATAGGTTCTTGTGATTTGTGTAGGGTATGGGTAATGAAACATCAGGGTGGACATCAGGGTGGACATCAAGAAAAACTTCCTGACTGTTAGAGCAGTATGACAATGGAGCCAGTTACCTAGGGAGGTGGTGGGCTCTCCCACACTAGAGGCCTTCAAGAGGCAGCTGGACAACCATCTGTCCGGGATGCTTTAAGATGGATTCCTGCATTGAGCAGGGGGTTGGACTTGATGGCCTTCTAGACACCTTCCAACTCTACTATTCTATGATTCTATGAAACCACTTTTTTCACCTCCTTTGTGTTATTACTATAGTAGCAACTATATAATCCCTATAATATTTCTAAGTGGGGATGACGCAGTAAGGAGTTGGGTGGGTTTGCTTTGTTTACTCAATTCACGATGTATTGGACATTCATTTTTTCTGTGAACCATTGCAAAAAGTTGGCTACAAAGAACCAAAACCATGTCGTTGGTACATGAAGAGTTAGCCTCATCACATCGTGGCCTTAAGCACCAATATTTACAATAGGGCTGTGAATCTTATATGTGAAACTTGGAGGCTATCAGTAAGTAGTTCAGGGGAATATATTATTCTCCTTAATAAAACATTATTTTTATTCCTAGAAGCGGTTTCTTCAAAAAGTGTGGCCTTCATAAATAAAATAAATACTAAAACATCCAGCCAGGACCTCCAAAAATCATTGCTTTAGTATAAATCTGCAGGAGATTGTAAGTACCTGAATGATAACTCCCTTGTGGTGGTGAACACAAAAATACCTGCAGAATGGATGGAAAAAGGCAGTCAACCTGCATCATTGGGTATTCTTATTTCTATATTTAGTTACGGGATTGCTGTTGTCTTCTAATGTAAAGACAGGACAAGGTATTGTTGAGGGCAGAATTTACATTTTTAACAACTGCTGGTGCACCTTATCTAAGGGAGAAAGTATATAATTCTTTGGATACAAAATGGCGATGCCACCCCTGCTTGGGACATGTGCCTCTCAGGACATTTGCAGACCACTTCTCTGTCTTCATGGAATAAGCCCTTCTGGAGCATGAATGAGTGGAGAGGGGGGGGAGTTAGCACAAAGGTGTGCCAGGATCATTGCTTCCCACTGAAACCCTGGTTCTCTTTTGCCAGAGGACAGGGCTGCAGTTTGTCCAGCATATCTGGCCGAGAACCGAGAACTCTAACCAGGACACAAGAGAGCCAAGCGTGCATAACTGGAATGGTTTAGTCAAGGTAGCAGAGGGACCATGAAAAGTTCTTGGGGAACAAGGGAGGCAAGAATGGAGCTTCTTAAGAAGTGGGGTTTTATTGAGGAAGTATATCCATAGTAGCTGTTGAAGGCTTCCAAGAAATGGAGAGAGGAAAAGGAAGGGGTTTTTAGGGTTTGTGGTGCATCCTCGTAGGGTGACCTTGCCTTCAAAGGGGGTGAAGGAAAGGGGGGTTATAGAGAGAGGAAGAGTCCAAGTGGGGGAAGAACTTCCCTATCCTTCTTTACGCTCTGTCCAAAAAGTGCAAGTGAGTGCAAGGGTCAACGGTGTCAGGATAAATCCTCAAGAGTAGCAAGCCAGTCACCTCAAAACTCCGCTGAAAGTTGGGTGGCGGAGTGAGGAGTTTCAAGTAGTGACAGAAATGTACTCCCCCTCCTCCCCCCCCCTTTTTTGCCATCCTCGTTCAGTTTTATAGAAAATGCATTCAAAGGAGAAGAAAAAATTGGAGAAATGTTCATGGTTGGGTTTTAGGTTTCTGTGCTTGCCTTGCTTAGGAGGTGGCCAAAAAGTATTCACAAGTGTCCTGTCTTCCATGGTACAGGCAGCGTGTCTTTCAAGTAGCCTGTAGCTTCCTCAGCTTCCCACACTTTGATTAAAGCACAGTGAAAGAAATTGTGAGGTAATCCCTCCCTTTATTTATTTATTTTACTATTGCATTTATATCTCACCTTTTTTTCTCCAAGGAACCCAAGGCAGCATACATAATCCTCTTCTCCATGTTATCCTCACAACAACAGCCCTGTGAGGTAGGTTGGACTGAGAGCCTGTGACTGGCCCAAAGTCACCCATTGGGTTTCCATGGCTGAGTGGGGACTAGAACCCGGACCTCCTGACTCAAAGTCCAACACTCTAGCCACTACACCACACATGGCTCTTTTGGATAGGGCAGGCAGCCTGTGAGGCTACAGAACCATAAAGAGATGTGTAATGGGGGGGAGGGTATACACATACCCTCAGCCACCTTGCAGTGATTAGGTAAGCTCAAAAACACCACCAGATAAATTTGAAATAAGTTATACAATGCCCTGAGAATGAGGCAGAAAAAAGAAACCCTCTTTGATGAGTGAAGGAAATTTTTGAAGATTTTTTTTTGAGATTTAGACACGATGCTAATTCCACCTCTTCCCTAGAGCGGAACACAACACTGGGGCAGTTCGGACAACACACTAAGCCATGGTTAGCCCATAACCTTTTTGCAGCAAATTGTTGTTGTTGTTGTTGCTATTGATTACATTTACAAACCACCCATAGCCGAAGCTCTCTGGGCAGTTTACAAAGATTAAAACACGGAACATTTAAAACAAATATACAAAATTTAAAACCAAATGGTTAGTAAGTGTGTGTAAACCACAGTTACGTAGCCACCGTAGTCAAGAATGGTTAAGTCATGGTTCACACAACATGCTAGGTCACAATATTTAGCTCACAGTGCTTAATCATTGTGGCTTAGCATCATCTGGACAGGGTCACTGTCCCCTCCTGCCAGCATTGTGGCAAATGCAAAGACTTTTGACTATATGGATATCGAAATAAAGATTTTTGTTTGGTAACTAGAAATCACTTTAAAGTCTATAAAGCAAGGGCGGGCAACTTGGCACCCTCTACATGTCCTGGATTATAGCTCCCATAATCCATTACCATTGGGGTGGATGGGGGTTGTAGTCCCAAACTTCCAGATGCCTGCCCTTGGCATAAGGGAGCCAAAGCATTCCTCCAGAGATGGAATGTTTGGAATCTTCCATCTATGTGGTTTTGTGAAAAAGATTTTTACTTAAAGGACACAGTAGCACAGTATGAACCGACAGCGGTATTATCACTTGTGGCTCATTCCATGCCTCTGACAGGTGTGCAGTTCTGGAAAGAGATGAGCCCATTAATGAAATACTATTCTATATGCTTCAATCATTTTGCCCTTGTGGAGGAAATGCCATTCATAAATGAGCAGAGACGGTGTTATCCATATGCATATTTGGAAATGCAGATACAGTTGGCATCTAATAATTTCCTTGCATGTACCCTGGATAGACAATTTATTTAAGCCAGGCCACGATCCACATATCTCACAGAGAACGTGTTGCCGTACAGAAAGCTTGATGTATTCAAGGTCTTACTTAAAAGGCTGCAAAGAGAAAACTTTTGCTGTGTGAATTAAGTATTCCTTGCAATAAAAGACATTTGCGCTGTTTATAGCATTTCTCTCACACACCCATTACTACTATGGCAAATGTGGGGAAAAAATGTATTTCAAGCCAAAGGAATAGCATATCTTGGCAGAGCGGCTTAAGTATATTTCCTATTCACTGAACAGATAAATGAAGCCCGGGCAATGCATTAGGGAAAATACTGCTTTGGATGCTACTCCATTGCTTCATGATATCCTCCACAGGAAATAGTCTATCGCAGCTGACTCACTGTCAAATCTAGCCCCTGCCATCCTTTCCGCTTCACAGTTGTGACTATTTTGTATGATTTTTTAAAATAAATAAATAAATAAATAAATAAAATGAAACGGAAATACGCAAGTTGGAAACAGTTGTTTTTTTCACAGCATGTGGCTCACAATGGCCGGATGACACAAATGTGTCCCTTTTTGTTTTTGTTTTTAATGAGCTATATTGCCCTAGGCACAACAAACAAGACCATAGATAGATAGATAGACAGATCTGTGGCATTACACCCCACAAGTCAGTTCCCTAATGTATGTCTAGAATTTGGAAATCTATTGTGTTTAGAATGTTGACCTGAGTGGGTGGAGATTGAATATCTTAGGAGGGGGAGGAGGATATTTAAGGGAATGACTGAGGTGATAAAGGGGTGTGTGTGTTTTTAAAGTACTTTGGTTCAAGGGGAGAATTAGAGGATCAGGGTACAGAGGGTTGTCTTTTGAGTGTTGGGTGCAGGTAGTCAGTTGGTGTATATTAAACAATCTTGATAATGAAGAAAGTTCAAGAGTGAAGGTGTGAGAGAAAGGAAATCGTGTATGAGAAGAGAGAAAGGATTGGATGAGAGGTTTCAACAAGGGTGTGAAAAGTTTTATTATGAAACAAAGTTTGTGAACATTGAAATATTTTTTTATTCAGTTTGTTTTACTACCACAAAAATCCCACATGTCTCCTTGGCATTTATCATCTGCAGTTATATACATATAACCCCCGTTCTGACGTTAATTCACCATCAGCACATATAATTCACAGCGCATTATTTTATTCCTGAAATTCTTCCTGTTTCACCCCTTTCTCCACATAGTTTGTAGAAAGATGGTGTTTGTCCCTCACCTCAGGCTCATAAAGTGGGGGTGCTTAGCTTGAGCAGGGAGTGTCTGCGGACAGGCCTGTTGTAAAGAGCCTGTGTCATGGCACAGGCTCATCTACACCAAGCAGATATTCCACTATGAAAGTGGTATGAAAGCAGTATATAAAAGGCAAGAGCCACACTACTGCTGTATAGTGGTATTGAAGTGCACTGACAACTGTTGGGGCCCATTGACACATGCCATATGCCACTTTCATAGTGTTACAACCTGCTTGGTGTAGATGTGACATGGCCCCAACAATTGTCAGTGCACTTCATTACCACTATAAAGTAGTAATATAGATCCTGCAGTGCACTTCAGTACCACTATAAAGCAGTCCTGTGGCTCCTGCCTTTTATATATCACTTTCATACCGCTTTCATAGTGGAACATCCTGCTTGGTGTAGATGAGCCCAGAGATAAAGATAGAGATATACAATGTTTGAATACCATAATTTGGTATCTTAGAGGAGTTTGCAATGGTGTCATTCTGCAAACTCAAATAGCTAGTAGAGCTCTAGCAGTTCTTTCCATTGTGCAAGCATTTGCGCATGACGCTTGCACATGGCACTTGTGCAGCTGCTTGCACTGCCACTTGCAAAACTCCATTCGTGGAAATGTAACTTCCTTTGGATTCTCCTCTTGCGCATAGTTCAGAACCTAGTTTCTGATGGGATTATTTAGTATTCATGCTTCCTGTTAGAAAGGCAATTAGCCAAGAGAACACCCCTCCATAAGAACATAAGAGCATCAGAAGAAGCATGCTGGATCAACCAAGGGTCCCTCTAGACCAGCATTCTGTTCAACCATCTGTTGACCAGGAACCCAAAAGCAGGACATAAGTGCAACAGTACCCCATCCATGTTCCCCAACAACTGGTGTGCATGGGCTTACTGCCTCTGATACTGGAGGCAGAACATAGCTATCAGGACTAATCACCATTGATAGCCTTCTGCTCCAGGAATTTATCTCCAGAATGTAGCAATGTCAGGGACTGAAGAGGTGGAAGCTGATGTATGCGAAGATTTTGGGGGTTGGGGCAAGCGTGGAAAGGTCCTTCTCCCTACACAGTTCTGGGGTTCACACATTTTGGCAACAGCTGATGTTGGCTGTAATGTACTGGTGCAAAGTGTCTCCTTTTTGTTCATTTAGATAGGGTTCTGCTTACCCTATATCCCTATTATTTGTCATTCTCTGTACCAGGGATAACAAAATTTATTCTGCCAAAGTCTGCATTCCCTTGGTTAAAAAACTTTTGTGAACCGCTCACCACCAGTGAACCTGGCCAGAGCCCAAAGTAAGTGGAATTATAGTTGTGACAGTTACTTTAATGCCTTCAAATTAGATTTGCCCAATCTTTCTTCAGTTGTGACCTATGTCTTACAGAGACCAGATGTCCGTATACTAAATGTCCAGGAAAGTTTTGAAAGATTTATACCAAGGAAGCAAGAGTACAAGTCTTTGAGATGCTTGATATATAAGATGGAGGAAGTTTGAAGACAGCCTGGCATTTCTCACTGCAGGACCTGTCACCGTTTAGGAGTACCTTCCCCATTTGATGGACTTTGGTGCCTATAATATAGATATCTAAGAAAGCTTCCACATCCATTTCAGTTTTTCCCTGTTCTCTGGCACAGATGTTTTCTGAAACTTAGGTGGACTCATTTTCCACTCTGACCCATCTTTTCCTGTCATTAAATGGTGTTGTCTGCTCAATTAACGAGAGAGATGATTGCTTTCTAATATTGCCACCAGGTACGGAAAGAGGAATGGCCTCATCTTTCCTTGCACAACAATTCCTCTTTCTGCTGGAGGGAATGAGAATGAGAACTTTTTAAAGATATATTCTCTAACTTGAGATGGGCGCATTGGTAACTGAACTGCCCTTACATGCCTGGAGACACTTATCCCATCCTCCAGTTTGTGTTTTTGCTGAAACTTAATCATTTCTTGAGACAGATAGTTAATGAGATACATAACACTTGTCGTTGGTGCATGATTTTTGGGGGGGAGTGGGGGGTGATGTCGCAGCTGCGATAAGAAATATGGAAATAAATTGGGCTGTGTTGAAAGGGGTCATTTCTGAGATAATTTTCAGCAGTGCCAAAGAGCACCTCTGTTTATGATATTTCTTTTGGGATTAAAAGAGGGTGAAGGTGCTCTCCAATTGAGAATAGGAATAGAAGAAGCTGACTTATACTGAATCAGACCCTGGGTCTATCTAGGCCGGTATTGTCAACACTGACTGGCAGCTGCTCTTCAGGGGTTTGGGCCTGCCTGGAGATCCTGAGATTCAGATCTGGAACCTTCCACTTGCAAAGCATGTGATCTATGCCCCTTCACCATGTGCTATGCTTTGCTTTCACCTAATGATGTCAGTGTGTAGCCAGTTCTGACTATCTATGTAGTCTTGTGATGTCATCAATGGCCCAGCACCACTCTGAAGTACCTCTCCTGGCATGAACTGACACATACACTACATTCAGCATCCAAGGCCCTCCTCCAGGTGCCTCCTCTCTGAGGGAGGAAGGGAGGGAGGTGACACAGGAGAGGCCCTTCCTGGTGGTGGCCCCCCAAATATGGAATAATCTCCCCACAAGGTCCACCTGGTGCAAACGTTGTTTTCCGTTCAGCCCCAGATTTGGCAACATATAATGAGTATATATAATCAAATCCTGGATTGTCTTTGATTGTTTAAAAAATGTTTTTAGATATATATGTTAACTCCACGTGTGTGTGCGTGTGTGAGTGCGCACTGTCTGTTTATATGTTTTATGTAAACTTTGTACAATGTATTTTTAAAGGCTTTTAATCTTTGTGAAGTACCCAGAGAGCTTTGGCTATGGGACAGTATAGAAATATAATGAAATGAAGTCCCGTTCTCAACAGAAGAGGACTTCAGAAGAGCCACCAATGGAGACTCAGGGCTCTGGGGCACAGATCCGGGACCCAGAGAAATAGATTTGGGTCTGAGGTTCCATGTGCATAGGCCCAGCAATGCCCCTTGACTTCGTGATGATATGGTTTTAGCTTTTTGGCCCTGTGTAGGGTGACCATATGACCGGATTTGCCCAGATTTGTCCGGGTTTTCGATGGCAAATCTGGGAGGGGGAGGGGAAATCCGGAATTTTTTTCAAAGAGCAGCTCTAATGGGAATTAACAAAAATGCTTATAACTCCGTCATTTTTTAAGATAAAGACAAGAAACTTGGCACAATGGTAGTTCATAGGAAGGGCTTTAGTCATACCAAATTTGAAAAAGATCCGTTCATCCATTGATTTTCTAGGATTTTTTTAAAAATTGAGGTTTTAAAATTATTATTTTTAAAATTGTCATTTTTAAAGATAAAGACATGAAACTTTGTACCATGATAGGATTTAGGTAGAGCTTTAGCCACACCAAATTTGAAACTGATCTGTTCATCCATTGGTTTTTGGGGATTTTTTTTAAAAATGAGGTTTTAAAATTATTATTTTTAAACTGTCATTTTTAAAGATAAAGAGCTGAAAGTTGGCACCATGATAGCTTTTAGGTAGAGCTTTAGCCATACCAAATTTGAAACAGATCTAGGGCCAGAAGCAAACCCTGTTAACAACAACAGTGGCTTGCAATGAGTGAAGATACAGTCAGAAAAGATATTTGAGGAAAGGGGAGAATGTAACACACAGAGTATAGCAAAAGCTTCAAAGTACAGCAAAACCTACAAAAGTAGGAGTGCGTGAAGTTAATTTCAGATACATTGAATCTCTCACTTGTTCTTTATTTCAGTGATTTTAATATTAAGATGTTATGTAGAACAGATTTGTCTTAAATGTGTGCTGTAAAATCAGACATGTGACCAAGGCTATGTTTGGGTGGGCACGCCCCCTTGGTGCTGGACACGCCTCCTTGGGGGCGACCATGTTGTCCTCCTTTTTGGTTTCCAAAATATGGTCACCCTAGCCCTGTGATACTGTGTGTGGATAAGAGGTCAGAGTTGGCATCTGCGCTTATTGTAGGATGTGACAAATTGGGTTCATCTCTCTATTAGCTGACCTGTTGCAGAGACACTGAGGTCACAGCTAGACAGGGCTTTATCCCAGGGCGAACCCTGGGATCATCCTTGTGCGTCCATATGACGCACAGGAGATCCCAGGATCAGTAAGGGATGATCCCTCCCTTGCTCCAGGTTATCGCCCTCCACTTTGGCCTCAGTTTTACCATGGTCCCCGAGACCGTGGAACATGTGGCCGGTTGCCACGGCTTGACCTGTCTCTGCACGATTCCTTGCAAGGAGCCGGGAGCCGCACACGGGGCGCTGTACCCATCGGGGGTAGGGTGGGGGGAGCAGGGAAAATAATTTAAATTTTAAAAAAGGACTTCGCTTTTGCGCACGAGTGTTCCTGCGCTGCTTGCCCTTTAAAAATTAAAAAATGGCAGGGGCGACACCTCTCCTTCTGAGGTCATCATGTGTAAACAGAGGAGGGATCTCACGTTAAACACAATGTGAGATCTTCCCTCCTCAGTCGCGGGGTAGCAGGTAGGTCTAGCTAAGGCCTGAGTAACTGTTTTACATAAGAGGGCTGTGAGTAAGTAAAGGCAGGCCCACCACCCAAGGCCTGGGAGGGAAGCATCATGAGGCTGTAGATCTTCACTACAATGGAGTTATTTTATTTAAGAACTCTAGGTCACAACAAATCACATTCTTTTGTCTCTTTCTCTTCTGTGTCTTTTGCTGAGCTATTCCTGGGCGCTGGCTAGGCCTTAGCAATCTGGTTCTTAACTTCATTGGGGGAAGGTGTTTTAGATCTAAGATAAAAATGCTCGAGTCTCTGTCCAAGGAAATTGGACAAAGGTGGTTTGGGAGAAATGACTCGCAGGTGGAGTGTGAAGAGTATTAAATAATTGAAATTTTGCTGCAGTAGCCCAGGACAGCTCTTTTACGTGAACATTTAGCACTATGATTCCCTGAAAATTACAAAGTTGAGAGTCCAACATGAATACGTGCAGCAATTATATTTCAAATGTCAAATTAATACTCAGTATGCAGAAGATGTGCGTACGTTATTTGGGATTCCTCCTTCTCCTAGGAAAGGACTATCATGGTCAGATAAAGCCTGAGATCCAAAGAAGCATGTTGTTCCACACAATGGCCTGGTTAAGACAACACACTAAACCACGCTGCTTAAGTTTATTTATTTATTTACAATATTTATATACCACTCCCCATTGAAAAATTTGGAGCGGTGTACAAGATAAAATGAAAATAAAAACAGAATAAAACACTTAAATCAGATTTTAAAAGAAGCAAAATACAGTGACTCATGGCTGGACATTAAGGAAAAGCTTCCTGGAATAATGATATTTTCAGGAGGCGCCGAAAGGAGTACAAAGTTGGCGCCTGCCTGACCTCTAGAGGCAGGGAATTCCACAGGAGGGGCGCCACCACGCTGAAGGCTCTTCCCCTGGTGGACTCCAATCGAAGGATGGATCTATGTGGAACCACCAGGAGCAGGCCCTCGGATGACCTCAGTGACTGGGCAGGTTGGTAGGGGAGAAGGCGCTCTCTCAGGTATCCTGGTCCCAAGTTGTTTAGGGCTTTGTACACAAGTACAAGAACCTTAAACCTGGCCAGGCAGCGAATAGGCAGCCAGTGCAGTTCCCTCAGCAGAGGAGTTACATGCTGGAAAGGGGCAGCTCCAGACAACAGCCGAGCTGCAGCATTCTGCACTAGCTCCAGCTAGTTTAGTTTAGTTTAGCTTAGCTAGTTTAGTTTAGTTTAGCGTGTTGTCTGAACCTGGCCATCAAAAGGTATTTCACTGTTGAAAGTTCACTGTTTTTTAAAATACGTCACATAGGAAATCTCTTCTTTTTAATGGAAAGGAGCTTCAAAAGCAGATGGTGCTGATGTGAGAGTCAGGGATCCAAAGGAAAAAAAAGGAAAGAAGAAACCCACCACGAGGGTGGGTTGACATTTGGTGGGTTGACATAGGGATGACATTTGGGTGGTGGATCAGCGAATTTCCGCTGACTTGGTGACCTGGACTCCAGCTCACCCATTCATGAGCTGGCCTGACTCAGTGAATAATGAGTAGGTCCAGCTTGTAGATTTTGGGTTTTTCATATATATTTTTGAACAAATCGTGATTTACACAAAATTACAGCCGTATAGCACAATTTGTGCAAAATTGTGTGCATAAATGGTCTAATTTGCACCTGCAATTTTGCACAAATTTCACTATTAGTGGCTGCAATTTAGTGCAAATCATAATTTGCACATTTTTTAAAAAAAAATTGATAAAGTCCCTGGGTTTCAGGAACTAATCCACAGCTCGGTTCTCAAATGCAAGCTGAGTCATTGTCACCGTAAGTAGGGTGACCATATGAAAAGGAGGACAGGGCTCCTGTATCTTTAACAGTTGCATAGGAAAGGGAATTTCAGCAGGTGTCATTTGTATGCATGTCGCACCTGGTGAAATTCCCTCTTCATCACAACAGTTAAAACTGCAGGAGCTACACTGCAGCTATACTGTGACCAGATTTAAAAGAGGGCAGGGCACCTGCGGCTTTAACTGGTGTGATGAAGAGGGGATTTCACCAGGTTCTCCATATATACAAATGACTCCTGCTGAAATTCCCTTTTCAATACAACTGTTAAACATACAGGAGAACACATACTGTTCTCCTTTTCATATGTTCACCCTACCATAAGAATCTGTCTGGTCCAAAAAGAGATGGATTTCCTTGTGATGGACAATCCTAACAAGTCATGTTCAAGTTTTTTGGCCATTCCTAAAGTAGTAGGCACAGTTTTTATTTTATTATTTTTAAACAAATGAGTCTTTTGAAGGCAAAGAGAATATAAGCTTCATAGATCCCATATTTGAATTAATGATGCCATAGAATTTTGGATCACAATTGTCTATTGGATCAGCAAAAACAACAACAACAACTCCAAGGAAGATTATTTGCTAAAAGATACAGGCACTTCCTACCTGAAGAAAGACACCAGGGACCCAGTTGTTTCAGCAGTTGAGTTCATTTTTTTTAATTAGTGCTTTCTAATGGGACAAGATGCTTAGGACAATCTTCACAGCTATTTTTGAGTCCTACCCCTTTTGATCATCATAATAGTGGTTTCTCCTGCAGTGCACTTTTAAGAATGATTATAGCCATTAGCTCCTTAATTTGGGGAAATCTCTCTCTTCCAGTGTTCCAAAGTGTGTTCATTTGTTAGCGATTAAGAAGTTAATTTAAAGATGTCTTTACTTCATGTGGCGCAAGACACTCGTGTGGCGCAGAGTGGTGAGCAGCAGTTACTGCAGCCAAAAATCTCCCCATGGCCTGAGTTCGATCCCAGCGGAAGCTGGTTCTCAGGCAGTCGGCTCAAGTCAACTCAGCCTTCCATCCCTCCAAGGTCGGTAAAATGAGTACCCAGCTAGCTGGGGGAAAGGTAGCCACGACTGGGGAAGGCAACGGCAAACCACGCCGCTACAAAGTCTGCCAAGAAAACGTCAGCGAAAACTCCTTTAGGAGTCAGCAATGACTCAAGTGCTTGCATGAGAGGTTCCTTTCCTTTCTTTACTTCTGAAAATGCTTAGGGCATGAATAAACTGTACAGTGGGAGAAACAGGCCCACTGTATTTAGAGATGACCAAACATAGTCTGATTTCTCTGGATACCTCATTTGGGTTTGTGAGTACATTATTATTATTATTATTATTATTATTATTATTATTATTATTTATATAGCACCATCAATGTACATGGTGCTGTACATAGTAAAAACAATAAAACAGCAAGACTCTGCCACATAGGCTTACATTCTAATAAAATCATAAGAAAACAATAAGAAAGGGAAGGGAATGCACCAAACAGTCACAGGGGACAATAAAACTAACAGTGTAAAAGTAAGATCAAAGTCATGTTCTAAAAGCTTTAGAAAAAAGAAAAGTTTTCAGCTGAGCTTTAAAAACTGTAATTGAACTTGTGGTCTGCAAATGCTCTGGAAGAGAATTCCAGGCTTAAGGTGGCAGTGAGAGTAAATGGACAAAGCTGAGCAAGTGAAGTAGAGACCCTTGGATGGGTAAGAAACATAACATTCGATGAACGAAGAGCACGAGCGGGGCAATAATGTGAAAGGAGAGAAGAAAGATAGGAAGGAGCTAGACTGTGACAAGCTTTGAAAGTCAACAGGAGAAGTATATTGGATTTTGACGTGAATTTTAAGCCAATGAAGGGATTTCAGGAGTGGAGTGACATGATCAAAGCAATGAGCCAAGAAGATGATCATAGCAGCAGAGTGGTGAATAGAAACCAACAAATTGACTTGAGAAGAAGGAAGGCCAGTCAGGAGAAGGTTACAGTAGTACAGCCAAGAAATAACCAAAGCATGAACAAGAGTCTTGGCAGAAGAGTCAGACAAAAATGATCGAATCCTGGCAATATTATATAAGAAAAAATGACAGGACTTAGCTACTGCCTCAATATGAGGAGTAAAGGAGAGTGAGGAGTCAAATACAAAACTTGCAAGTATTCACCCAACCATAAGGGCATTTGCAAGTTCTTCCAATGACTGTTTGCCAACCCAAGATGGTTTTGCCTTTCTCCTCCGTCACACTCACTCCTAGCAAAGAAGGAAAACCTTGTTCTTGCAAAGGGACAAGTAGCAAGGCATGCTGGACCAGCTGGCTAATCAATGGGCCAGCCATCCTGCCAAGGGATGTTCAGATAGTGTAAAATCCATTCCCTCTGTGTTTCGCAGGCTGTCAGGAGCCTTTCGTTCCATTGTCTGCTCATTGAGGGAATCAGATTTTTTTTTTAGCTTCCAAAATTGCACAAATACGCACATGCAAATATGTGAAAATTCCCCCCCAAATGTGCATGTTCATGCTTTACCCTATGGGGAAAAGATGCAAATTTTGCTGTGTGGGTGTGGGTTGTTGTTGTTGCTGCTGCTGTTTTGTTTTGCTTTGTGTATGTTGAAATTTGCACAAAATTCCCAAAGGTTAGAAAAATGGTCTGCAGAAAAGTCAGGTCACTACAGAATCCATTGGTCGGACTCAGAAAAATCCAAACCCATTTGGTTCCATTGTGGATCTCTCTGACATCCCTTGTCAAGCCTGCCTATCTGCCTGCAGAAGTTCTAATGATGTTTGTGAGCGCACTCAGATGCAACATTTCTTTCTCGGATCAAGAGGGTTGCAGTTTCAGAAATTTTAGCTTCTGCATTTCGATGGCCAGTCGGGATAGCTCATCTATTGACTAGCAAGCTGGGCTCCCATTTGCCTTTAGCTACCTTCCCCCCTCCCCCGGAGGGCACTTATGCCTCCCCCCCCCAAAAAAGAGAGGACACTAATTTGCATAATATTTGTATATGTGACTTTTTTTAAATGTACTCGTTGGTTACATTTATATCCCACCATCCCTCCAATAGCCTAACATGGCATACATAATCTCCATTTTATCCTTGGTCTACTGTCCAGGTGTTAGCTACTGATAGGTAACATCAAGACCCTTCCTCCAGGTACTTTAACTTAAAAACCAGACTTAGTCTGGACAGCCTTTCAAAAAGTGGTCACCTTAACATGGAAAACTGCCCTCTGGCAGCCCTGGAAATAGAGAACTGTGCTGCCTGGTCATCATACTCCCCCGCTTCATGCACATTTTTGCAATGGTAAGGGTTTTCTTTTATTACTTATAAGGGAGGCCAAACGTACATTTGCTTGGGACTTAGGCAAGTATGCAACAAAAGTGGACTGTTAGTTCAATTCTTCAATTCCTGGGGATCAGTTGGTTAAGTGAGTGATTTGGTCCCCTTTTCCTGAGTTGTCAGTATCAAAACAGGCACAAATTAGTCAGTGACAGCCCACTGTCAACAACAAAAAACAAACAAATAAATAAATAAAATACACAACATTGATGGTGCTATATAAATAATAATAATAATAATAATAATAATAATAATAATAATAATAATAATAATAATAATAGCAGCTCATTTTTGGGTTTAACTCAGAGATGTTTGTGCAATCCTACAAATTAAAAATTCTCTGATTGGAATGGGGATACTCACAGACAGACACAAAATATCTTGGCTAATGCACACTAAGAATAACTTTGAGAGGCAGTCAAGTTAAATGAATTAATAACAACCCACTGAACACAGCTTTTAGTTAAAGCCTATTCCCCCCACCCCATCTTGTAAAGTGGTATTTAATTTGGGTCAACTGACAAAGTTCTTTTCATACATTCCCTTTCAATCTGAAGCTGAAGATGTATATTTATCACCAGATGATCAAGAATTTTTGAATTTTTTACAAGTCCGTTATAATAATTGATGTAAAACATGTAATGCATTTTTTTTGTTACAAAAAGGATATTCTTTAAACGAAAAAAGAAAAGAAAGACACACACAGAGCTGCAAAGGTATAAATTATCCTAACGTTTCAAGAATAAAGCCTACAAATGTCATACAATCAGGATGCTTCAAACAATCTGTCAGGGAACTAACAAAAGAGCTCTTTTATGAGAACCATATTTGCATGTTTTGTTATGCCCTTAAGTTTACAGCAGTAAAAACAAAAAAAGATCGCTGAATTCTAAAATACTTTCCACCATGGCATTGAGCTACTGCTAGTAATGTCTGAATGGATTTCACCATCACCCCTCCTTTTTTGGAATTGAAGCTTCCCTTCATAGAACTAGGATTTTTAATTACACAGTTGGACAATTTGTGCAGTTGTAGTTGCTTAATGGAAACCAATAAATATTTTTCATTTGTTGGTTAAATTTTCACAGCAGGGCTTAGTTTTGCTTAAAGCAAACTACAATATACCCTGACTGGTACTTCTCTACTTTTGTTCTAGTTCAATAATAAATATGCATAATTTACACACATTGGAACAAACAAGCAAACAGACATTCTTAATCCTGCTAGGCTTTTGTAATTCCGTCTCTGGGAAAAGAACTTTCGCCTTTTATTGAATAGGTCAAATTTATCTTATTAAAGAGCAAACATCTCCTCATCTTAAATCCAGAAGAAATGTCTTAGGAACTTGGGCTCGTGTAGTTATGTTTGTGTATGTGAGGGTGTGTAGAGTGAAATCTCAATATGCTACTTTTCTTTTTCTTTTTTGGACAATTGATTGAGCTCTTCATCACAACAGTTAAAGCTGGAGGAGCCCTGTCCTCTCTAACTATAGTGACCAGATACAAAAGAGGGCAAGGCTCATGCAGCTTTAACTGTTACGATGGAGAGGGAATTTCACCAGATGCTGCATGCATGCAAAGGACACCTGCTGAAATTCCCTTTTCTATACAACTGTTAAAGATACAGGAACCCCATCCTCCTTTTCATATGGTCACCCTATACAAAGAGGAGTATCTGTCACTCAGTGGTAGAACATATGCTTTGCATGAAGAAGGTCCCATCCCACCCACCACTGCCAAAATTACCACTGCACAGTTCAGCTGTGACATAATAATAATAATAATAATAATAATAATAATAATAATAATATCATCCACCTTTTCAAATTTAAAATCAGGTGCCAGGCAGGTGAGCACCTTTTTTTAATGCACAACTGATAATTTCAACTGAAACTTTTTTTTTTTCCATATCGCTTGCTACCTGGTTCTTTTGAATGAGATCCCAGGGATTGAACCATGGACTTTGTTCATATAAAGCATGGACTTTGCCAACTGAGCTATGGTCCCTGTGACAAAATAAATCCCTGCAAGAGGAAGCTATCCTTAGCAGTGGCAGAACATACCAGCAAATTCAAATGAATGCTCATCTTTTTATGGTTTCACCACCGCAATTATCACATCACCTATGAGTTTACCCTATGAGAGAACAACCAGCTGAAGAGATGGTTTATGTTTCTGAGGTCCTGCTGTTTATTACTGTACATATCTCCCAAACAGCTGTGCTACACAGGAGTTTCTCCATAAATGTGAAGCATGCCTCTCAGTTAAAGTCTTCAATCTGAATTGATGCTCTTGACATTTAAAACGGAAGTCCCACACCATTTCTGACATACATCAGAGCAGATGAACAAGATTTGAACGTTCTTTGATTTTCCACAAAGCCAGGATGTATGATGACAGGGATTGTATGGCAGCATTGATGTAAACTTGAGGCTTTTAAGAATAATAGTTTTCTTACTTACTTTGAGTTGTCAAGGAAGAGACACAGAAGGCATCCCCCTGACCCCACACAACTCGTTAGCATGTCAGCTTCCTTGAGTCTGCTGGGATATTGTAATTCTCAGGTGTTAATATTGGGATTTTTGGTGGCTTGTGTTTAGAAGTGTTTGGAGTTTGTTGGTATTTCAGTCTTCTTGGCAAATGCATATCTTTAACTGTTTTTAAGCCATAACGTTTGAGAGGGAAATTCTGATTTGCTAGGACAAATCCCCAAAGGAATTAATCATGCTAATTCATACTTTTGTTAATCCACATCATTGCATTAAATGATGTGCATTAATGTGCAAATGTGCATTAACACCAGCATGAATTAGCGTAAGTGGACATTAGCCCAAATGGCTATTTGCATACATTTCCCCCCCAAAAAAACCTCAAATTCGGCCAATGAGCAAAGGATGGAACAAAATTCACCTAACAATCTAGAAAACACAGACGGAAAGGATTTAACAAAAATCCATACATTCCTAGATGTTCTGTCGTATTACTTGGGAGTAAGGTCATTTGAGATTTATCTCTCAGGAAATACAGATTGGATTAGGGTGCTCAACTCTTAGGAGTCAGTGTAAACAATAGGGACGCCAAACTCAACAAAACCTGAGCTCATCAAGGCCCCCCAAATTTCACCTCAAAGCTTGACCCAACTCATGTCCATATTGGACTACAAGTTTTGGGTTGTTGTTTTTTCTTTTCTTGTTTCCCCCCACTTGAAAAGTCTCTGGGTGGTTCATAACAGGATAAAACAGAATACAGAACCTTTAATGTACAAAAATGTAAGCCAGTCTGAAACACTTAAAAACAATTAACAATAAAACTCCCAAGGTCCAGTAAAAATAAAGGGCATGTCTACACCTGCCAGATATCCCAGGGTCATCTCCAGGTTGACCCTGTGCATCCATATAATGCACAGGGAATCTGTCCTGAATTTCGCACCAATCAGCTTTCAGGGATGACCCCATTGGGTTCTAGTATTATGGGAGAGGGTTTGGGTTTCTTATACTTTGCCTTACTTAGGTGGTAGCCGAGAATTGTGTCCACAAGTGTCCTGTTTTTCGTTGTACAGTCATCTCTCCACCAGCCTGTAGCCTCCTCAGCTTCCTAAATTCAATTAAAGACCAGATAAAGACATCATGAGATAATGCCTCCCATAGGCCCTTTTCAGATCAGCCAGCCTGAGAGGCTAGCAGTGATTGGATAAACCCGCAACCACCACAAAAGTGAATTATAAATCATCCTGAAAATGAGGTGGAACAATGGTAACCTCTTTCATGTGGGAAGAAAACCTTTGGGAAATTGGAGGCAGGGCTGGATTTACGTACAGGCCAAACGAACTACAGCTTAGGGCCTCACTTTACGAGGGGCCTCGTGTTAGAAAGAAAGAAAAAAATGTTTACAACATTGCCACTGGGAAACCATAAACATCATACAAAATGAAGACCTCTTCAGAAGGGGGAATAGTGTTATGTGGTTGGGGTCAGTCTAAATTATCTCCCAGGCTCCCTTACTCAGTGCACACATATAACTTGCATTTTGAATACCTACATTACATGACTATCAAATTCTGTTTAATTGTACAGCCCGTATTTTGCATGAGGTACTGGTTCCTCTCTATTCAGCCCTGGTTAGGCCTCATCTAGAGTATTGCATCCAGTTCCGGGCTCCACAATTCAAGAAGGACGCAGACAAGCTGGAGCATGTTCAGAGGAGGGCAACCAGGTTGATCAGGGGTCTGGAAACAAAGCCCTATGAAGAGAAACAAAGAATTGGGCATGTTTAGCCTGGAGAAGAGAAGATTGAGGGGAGACATGATAGCACTCTTCAAATACTTGAAAGGTTGTCACACAGAGGAGGGCCAGGATCTCTTGATCATCCCAGAGTGCAGGACACGGAATAATGGGCTCAAGATACAGGTAGCCAGATTCCAGCTGGACATCAGGAAAAACTTCCTGACTGTTAGAGCAGTACGACAATGGAACCAGTTACCTAGGGAGGTTGTGCTCTCTCCCACACTAGAGGCAGCTGGACAGCCCTCTGTCAGGGATGCTTTAAGGTGGATTCCTGCATTGAGCAGGGGGTTGGATTTAATGGCCTTATAGGCCCCTTCCAACTCTACTGTTCTATGATTTTATTATTATTTTTTATTATCTGTTGAAGAGGGAAGGCCCTCACTTGTTTTATAGCTTGGGGCCACAACGAGTTTGAATCCGGCCATGATTGGAGGACAGGTTTTTGACTCCAAGCTCACTCTACCTCTTCCCCGAAAGTAGTCACAACTCTGCCCTCCTCACACCATCATTGTGTTGAATGCAAAATGGAGGCCAATGCAGTTGATGTCGTAGCAGCACAAAAATCCTTACGGGAAAGAAACAAACAGAGAAAGAAGCTGCACTACAATGTTGAGAATTTCTCTTCCCCTTGGAGAAATTAATTGAAATCCTCCCCTGCCCCCACCCCGCTTCTCTGTCTACAAATATGGGTGGAGACCTCAGAGAGGCCATTTACAGCTCTAAAAGTGAGCTATTTCAGTCAAACCTCTGTTGTTATTGGCGATAACCTTTTGATAAGAAGAGATGGGAAAAGCAAAGAGAGAGGAAGGCAGCCTCAAAGAAGATTGAACTTACTTACCTTCAATAGTTTTGTAGAAGAAGAAATGTCAGCACATGCAGCGTTTCTTCTCCCTCTATGGCAAGGTGCACCTGCCTAAATGATATATTCTACACAGGAGGCCTTTTCTCCCCTGTAGAGAGAATGATGGGTATATATATATAAAGAAGACTGAGACAAACAGGAAACTTGGGTGCTGCAGGTATAGATGGTGCTCATACCAGCATAAGTATTGGTGCTGTGGCCTTAGATGAAAAGACACAAGAGCATATGCCTTGCAGGAACACACCAAGTTTTTGAGGACTTATGCATTGCCATCCTTAGCTGAACAGGCTGCGTCCAGGATAAAATGATGTTGAGCCAGATCACAACTAGAGGAAAGAAATCCTGACAGCAGAGGTTTAGATAGGGGATGGGTGAGGATTTTGTTTCATTTCAGTTTTGGTAAGGATTTACCAAATTTCCAAAGTTCTCCAAGTTTGGGACAAAAATAGCTTGAGATTTATTTATTTAAATCAAATATGGGAGAAGCCAAAATAGACAGATGCATATAGCCAGGCTCTGGGTGTTGAATGCTTTCCTCATTAAAATCTGGATTTGAACCCCTGTGTATTCAGTGATGTTAGCTTTGGATTTGGGTTCCCACCTCTTTCTTTCTGAGAGGCTCCTATCCTATTCAGCAATCCTACTTCCCTATGTATCTGGATAATATGCAGTGTTCAGTGCAGGACTGGCAAATGTCAGGAATCTGCTTCCTCCCTACTTCTGGAATCACGCAGCTGCGCTTGTCATAGTTGCAGATTGCTCTGTCTGTGCACAGGGACATTTTCTGTGTCATTACCTTTTTTTCTCAAAAATAAATCTGATTAATTTCTTCAATCTATCATATTTTGCTCAATAAAGATTGGAGGCAGTGACTTTAAAGTCTGCTCAAGAAGCAGTGTTATATTTAGACACAGTTCTGCTGTTGAAGGAAAGGCACGCTGTCCCCAGGCGTTTATTCATATAACATATGCGTTGCTTTTCCCAATGTATGTAAGCACTCAAAGCAACATACAAACCAGTGTATTAAATAAGAAAAGGCATCCATTCATACAATACCACCCTAATCCAGAGAAGGAGATCTCCGCATATAACTCCCTTTTGCGTGTGCAAATCGGACGCATGTCAAAATATGCATCAGAGAGCATATGGTGGATTGATTTCAATGGGAAGCTCATTTGGATCTGCTTCCCCATCCACATTAGAGTCACGATGAGTGAGTCCATCCAAATTTGCATGCCAATGCACTTCCCATTGAAATCAATCTGGATGCGAAAGAAATTGAAATGCCCATTTGATTTCTATGTGTAGAATTCAGGGTCAAGACATTTATATTTTAAGCACTACTAAGCATGTTGAGAGCCATGGTGCTATAGTGGGTAGAGTTTTGGATTAAGACTTTGGAGACCCAGGCTGTTTCTACACCTGCCTTTTTGCCCCGGGATCATCCCTGTGCATTCAAATGACACAAAGGGGATCCCAAGAGCAGGCAGGGATGATCCCTCCATTTTCCTGGGATAATCCTTAGGTGTAGAAAGGGGCCCAGTTTCTAGTCCCTGGTTAGCCATGGAACTCATTGGGTGACTTTGGGCCAGTCACTGAGCCTCGGGCCTCATCTACACCAAGCAGGATATTGCACTATGAAAGTGGTATATAAAAGGCAGGAGCCGCACTACTGCTTGAAGTGCACTGACAGCTGCTGGGCCCCATTGACATATACCATAAACATTGACATATACCATTGACATATACCATTGACATATACCATACAACTATACCCTGCTTGGTGTGGCTCCTGCCTTTTATATACCACTTTCATACCACTTTCATAGTGCAACATCCTGTTTGGTATAGATGAGGCCTTGGACTAACCTACCCTGATGTGTGATGATAAAATGCAGATGAGGAGAAAAATCAGGTGGATTCCAGCATTGACCAAGGGGTTGGACTCAATGGCCTTATAGGCCCCTTCCAACTCTACTATTCTATGATTCTATGACCTTCCCACCTTTCATTGGCTCTCCTTGTCCTTATGCTAATACACCCCTTCCAAAAAGGATGCTAAATATGGTTCCCTTGTATTATATCGACAGAAGGCTCAGGATGTGGCTGGGATGTGGACTTCTTCTCTTGGAGGAAAGGCAGGATATAAATGTAACAAACAAACAAACCGTCAAACAAATGAAAATGAAAATCGTCACCAACCCTTTTTCAACCAAAAGCTTTAAAATATGTAGTTCCAACAGGATAGTCCTATGCTATTGACATGCTATTGACATATGACACACTATTGAAACTGACAGCCATATACTCACTTACCTGGGGATAAGAGCTATTGAACTCAGTGGAAGTTACTACTGATTTAGACATCAGTAGTGACTTTCATTGAGTTCAAGAAGTCTGGTTCCCAGGTAAGTGAGTATATGACTGTCAGTTTCAATAGTGTGTCATATGTACTCAGGATAATCCTTAACATTCAGACAAATTCTGAGACTGGTCCATGAAAAAGCCTGCCTCTGCAATCCATTCCAAGGCTTAATGATAATTCACTTTCCAATCATTATTCCTACAGGTAGGATGTATGGATGCTATGTAACTCAATGGCGCTGTTCAGAAGACACCTTAAACCATAGCTTTAACAATGGTGGTTAAGCCAGAACGTCAGGCCGTGTTCAGAAGACACCTTAAACCACAGCTTTAACCACGGTGAATAAGCTGTGGTTTAAGGTGTCTTCTGAGTGGGGCCAATAGGTGCATTAAGGAGAGGGTGGGCTTTCTACACCTAAGAATTATCCCAGGAAAATGGAGGGATCGTCCCTGCCTGCACAGGGATGATCCTGCCTGCACTGGAATCATCCCTGTGCATTTGCATGCACAGGGATGATCCCAGGATGATCCCTGGAAAAAAGGCAGGTGTAGAAAAAGGGAGAGAGAGAGAGAGAGAGGGAACTATACTCTTGATCAGTGTTTTGTCAGCAAGAGACTTCATAGAATCATAGAATCGTAGAGTTGGAAAGGGCCTATAAGGCCATCGAGTCCAACCCCCTGCTCATTGTAGGAATCTACCTTAAAGCATCCCTGACAGATGGCTGTCCAGCTGCCTCATGAATGCCTCTAGTGTGGGAGAGCCCACGACCTCCCTAGGTCATTGGTTCCATCATTGTACTGCTCTTGGGGGAAGCCACTGAGAAGGCCCTATATAGTATTTCTGCATCTAATGGTGGCAGAATGGAGAGAACGGCTTCTTTCTGGGATGTTAAACTCTGGACTGGCAGAAATAACTATTTTCAAGTGTACCCATAAGCTGCATCTCTGGCTGGAGTGAGACATGAAGCAGCACCTTTGGGAAAGGACTGTGTGAACAGTTTCACGCCTATTGTCTGAGGAGGAGAGATATGGCAGATGGTCATTAATCAGCAGAGCATTGGGGCAGCTTGAATTTGAAAATGCTGGAATTAACTGCGGAGAAGTGGCATGAATAAGTTGGTGCCCTGTCCTGGTAAAAAAAAAATTCTCAAATGAAGGAAAGGGGGAAAACAGTCCCTTATTAATACTGCATTTAGCTATTAAGGGGGAGAGAGAGAAAGGTCTCTGAACTGATTTTCCTAGCATTGCAGTGCAGCTAAGATGGTCTAAATAGTGGCTGCATCTTATTAGGCATGTGTGACTTTGATATTTAGTAAGTATATTTTAATGAAGGGGGAAAATATGTTTCTGTCACAGCACCAAAGTTCTGTCACTGGGTGAGTACATATAATCAAGCTCGTAATATCTCCATTCTATACAGAAACCTCTTTAGTGGCTTCAAAGCATGAACTGTTCTATGAACTCTAGCCCTCATGGTTATTAACTACAGAGTGAAATGACCATCATTACCAGCTAAATTGGGAACTGGCACAACGTAATGCAAAAGTGAATGGGTATTGAAATAGAACTACTCAGTTTATTAAAGTTGTTTTAAAGTGCAGCCTTATAAAACTTTGTTGCGTGCTCCACACATTTTCTAGCTATATCTAGCCTTTAAACAGCCAGAGAAAGGGAAATATATGTATTATATATGGAGGCAACACTTTCAATTTCAAGTTTCAAGACTAGGAAAAATGTCCTAGGGCAGGAGCAGGCAACCTGTTGGGGGACACGAGGATATATTTGGCAATTTGAAAAACTGTCCTGGACACCACCACAAAATGGCTGCCATGTGAGATGTGGCTTGCCACAAAGGACAAATAACCTACCCAAATGGAAGAGTAGAAGGCAAAGCCCTAACACACAAAATGACTCCTCTGAACCCACACTTTTTAGTGCTATCAGAAACCTTTTTCAAGTCTCTCTCTCTTGGCTCCCCTGCCCTGCCTTCTGTGTTGGCCAATTCATTTTCCCAATCTCTTTTTGAGCTTCTTCAGGCAAGTGCTTTACAGCATGCTCATGACTGGCCACTCATAGATGCTTGCAGGTCATTTTGATGACGCAGTGATCCTCCTGCTCCTTCTGCTCTTTTTCCTGTTCCAGAATAAGACCCCGAAAACCCGACTTTTCTGAGCTATAGTGCTATTTGCCACTATTTCCTGCCATGTGCAGAAGAAATTGTGCTGTAAATGTCCACCAGAGGGCACTGTCCCACTAAACTGAATGAGCCATGTGGCCGCTGCTTTCTTCCCCTTGTGATTCTGCTTGTCCCTATTGCGGAAGAGAACCAGGAAGCAGAGCAACGGTAAGGAAATGTGATTTCCCACCCATCTGAAGATCCTCTGGATACACATTCTCTCACTCTGATTACCACCCACAGACACATGTTCTCTCTATCTCTCTCTTCGTCTCTCTCCCTCTCTCATTCACACGATAACCACATGCCCCCATCGTCACTGCAAGCACACACAACAGACAAACGCACTGTTTTTCAGGATCCTCCCAAAATCTCTCTCTCTCTCTCTCTCTCTCTCTCTCTCTCTCTCTCTCTCTCTCTCTCTCTCTCTCTCTCTCTTTCACACACACACACACACACACCATCCATTCGGATATACAAGCACTGAATCCTCCCCCATTCCTTGGTTTCTTCCCTGCTCACTCTGATTCCCCTACAGACACTCCCTAATCCCCTGCTGCTCACTCTACCCCCTCCTGCTAACCAGACAGAAGTCACTCTATCCCCTGCCTTTAACCATCTTTTTCCTTGGTGGCTATTTGAATGATTGTGTCATCCAATTTCACTTTAAATACAAAGAAGGGAGAGTTTTCAGCACTAAGAAAAACCTATTTCACACTGATCCCTGTTGCTGGTAAGAAAACATCATGATGATGATGATGATGATGATGATGATGATGATGATGAAAGTGGCCTACCTCTGAGCTAGGACAGTAACAATGTTCCATAAGTCTCTCAGGAGCCTTCTTGATTTGGTTTGACCTTCACAGCGTTGTTCCTTTTGACAGCAAGTTGTGGACTGCTCTGTATTTGTCTCTTGCTGCTGCTGCTGCTGCTGCTGCTGCTGCTGCTTCTTCTTCTTCTTCTTCTTCTTCTTCTTCTTCTTCTTCTTCTTCTTCTTCTTCTTCTTCTTCTTCTTCTTTTCACATACCACTTCATCCCTGATCTCTTTTTGTGGGGAGTATGCTGGAAGTGACATCTATGATCCAGGAAGCAAACGCAACCCACCAGCTGCACATGGCAACCCACCAGGGGTTCAGTGAATGGGGTATTTTGGGTTCAGGCACCAAGCAGGTCATAGTCTAAGAAGTGGCTGTGGCTGCATTCAGTTTAGCGGGTCAACAGTTTTGTCACCCTGGTGTATGCAATAATAGATGTACTTGATTGGCCATAAGTATGTATCTATAGAGGCGACTGTGATTGTGCTAACCCACCTTGAAACAAAATAGCCAGTATTGCTTGAAAGCATCAACAACTTCGGTAATATATTTTCCAGATGCCACATTTTCAAGGTTGTTCTGTTGCCGGGTGGGGTTGGGGAATTGAACCATTTTGGAAAGTGTATCCAACAGCTCCAGCTTTGGAGCTCCTGCAATTTCGAAAAGTGAAAAAGTGAGGGTAGGAATTCCTGGGTGATTTGAACGTTTTCTCCAATTTTAGTAATAGTCCACTATTTTTGTTCTACTGTCTCTGTACACATGTGAATCTATTAGATTGCACAGCGGAAGTAAAAACACACCAATTTAATGCTGTGCATTATAGATCCCAGTAGAAATGGATTTATAGGTCCTGAATCCACTGTAATGTGGGCTATTCATAGTAAACTGCTGAGAATTTAATAGCCTAATATGTTTATAATCCCCAAAGAATCTGCTATTAAGGCGAGAGAGATGATACATGGCTAACTTAACACCATGTGCAAGATGGCATTTTATACTGTGTTGAGAGAAGAGCAACCCCAAGAAATTTCTTTGGGGGGAATATTTATTAATTACAAATCTCTGGGAGAATCTAGAGTAGAAAATCCAGTATCCGCCCAGCCCAAAGGCTTGGGAGGAAGCCGGCTGTTGCAAGGGGGAGGAGGAGCAGAATGAAGGCACCTGTTGTGGCGTGAAACACCGACCATGTGGTGTAGGGCAGGGCTGTGCCTATAAAAGGCAGCCCACCCGAGGCATCGGCCTCTTTCAATTTTGGCTCCCATCCGTCTTCTAGTATGGGATTATCCAGTCGCTCCCTTTGCGGGGGGGGGGGGCGAGTAGGGATTTTTTTCCCATTCTTGATGGTTTTGCCTACTTCATACTGGAAGTCTTACATGAGAGGGTAAGTAATTAGGTTGATTTGTGGCAGGGCTATGTGCGGGAATTGGCTATATTAGATAGGGACGGTGAGCACTCTGGCACCTTTATGGTGATTGGCATAACTAGATGACCTGTTCCTCGGGGGCTGTGCGGCTCCAGTGCCAGGATATGGTATGCCTTTGGAGACCCTCCAATCTTCACCTACTCACTGTCATTATGGCAGTGGGAGGGGGTGTCATAGGGCGGTCTCCCCACAGTGTCACATAAGGAAGGAGCCGGCTTTCCCGACTCCTTGCTTTGGAGAGTAGCTCGCCCATAAGCCAGGCAAGTGGCCTGAGATAAGGACTTAATTCCCACACTTTCACATGCAGATCCAGGGAGGGATGAATCTATCAAATTATTAATAAAGAGGCCCTGGTTTAACCCAAGCTCTTGTGTCTGTGTCTTTATTCTATGCTTCCACTTCCTCTCACAATGACTGCAGTGCAAATAACAAACATTCTGGCCGTTTCTACACCAAACCAAAAATCCGGGCTGGTCACGGCCGAGTCCCTGTGTGTCCAAATGATGCACAGGACTCCTGGGGGCACGGGGGCGATGAGCATGGGTTTTCCCAGGGATAAGTACTCCCTGTGAAAACCCGATTCCTCCCGCAGTCTCGGGTTCATCCCGAGACCGCGGGAGGTGTGTGGCCACCTGTCCCAGCTTCCTCCCTCATCCCACAGAGTACCGGGGTCATCAGAGGGAAGGAGCCAGGACAGGAGGAGTCCAGCACCATCAGGGGTGAGGTGGGGAGCAGGATTGGAGGGGTTACCTTATTTTTCACTGGAACGCAAGTGCGCTCCAGCTCCTCCTTCTTTTTAAAAAATGGCACCCGCAACCCACACAACATCCCTTAATTGTTGTATCATGGTAATTAGGGAGTGATCCTATGCATGTTTACACAGAAAAACGTCATGGAATCGTAGAAATATAGAATAGTAGAGTTGGAAGGGGCCTCTAAGGCCATCGAGTCCAATCCCCTGCTCAATGCAGGAATCCACCCTAAAGTATACCTGACAGATGGTTGTCCAGCTGCTTCTTGAATGCCTCTAGTGTGGGAGAGCCCACAACCTCCCTAGGTAACTGGTTCCATTGTCGTACTGCTCTAACAGTCAGGAAGTTTTTCCTGATGTCCAGCCAGAATCTGGCTACCTGTCACTTGAGCCCATTATTCTGTGTCCTGCACTCTGGGAGGATCGAGAAGAGATCCTGGCCCTCCTCTGTGTGATAACCTTTTAAATATTTGAAATAGTGCTATCATGTTTCCCCTCAATCTTCTCTTCTCCAGGCTAAACATGCCCAGTTCTTTCAGTCTCTCTTCATAGGGCTTTGTTTCCAGACCCCTGATCACCTTCATTGCCCTCCTCTGAACCCGCTCCAGCTTGTCTGCGTCCTTCTTGAATTGTGGAGCCCAGAACTGGACGCAATACTCTAGATGAGGCCTAACCAGGGCCGAATAGAGAGGAACCAGTACCTCACACGATTTGAAAGCTATGCTTCTATTAATGCAGCCCAAAATAGTATTTGCCTTTTTTGCAGCCACATCACACTGTTGGCTCATATTCAGCTTGTGATCTACAACAATTCCAAGATCCTTCTCATTGGTAGTATTGCTGAGCCAAGTATCCCCCATCTTGTAACTGTGCATTTGGTTTATATTTCCTAGATGTAGAACTTGGCATTCATCCCTATTAAGTCCTACACCTCCCAGTATTTGCATGCCAGCATGGCTGGTTTGGGAATGTTGAGAGTTCTCGGACTCCTTTCCTGTCTAAAAATGCATAGGATAGCACCCTTAATCATTTTTTAAAAGCTTGACAATCACAGCATTGTGCTTGACTATATATTATCTTTAGAAGTGCTGTAAGTCCCAAATGTTCTATGCATTCATGTTGCTATTGTGAGTTTGTTTGTATACGTCGAGGATGGGGGGAGTAGTTGAGAAACAAAAAGTTCTACAGTTACCCTGATGCGTGAGGCAAAAACAATTACTGTGAAACGTATTTTAGTCTCCGCTTTATTACACTCTGAAGAGCGGCCGCTGAAAGAACTGTGGGGGTTCAGGTTGCAGTTATATATGCCATTACTGTAGGTGATGCATTAAAAGAAACAGATTTCTCCACTTTCTGACTTTAATGCAATATTTCTGTGGTGTGTCCCTCTTATGACCCCCATATCAAAGCTATTTTTTTCCATCATGGGGCCTAAATATGGTACAGAACACTTGATGGACTCTTCATTTCAGCCACTGGTTCCATTCCTCTTAGACTTTTGACCTTAATTCTGCCTTGCAGCTTGCTATATGTTTGGCTTGATTACTTAGCATGGTCTTTTGCTCCTATCCTCTTGCACATGATTTTTTTTTTTCCTCCCCAACAAAGCTATAATAAGACGAATTCTGGGATTTTTGCCAAAAAGTGGCTTCCACGTCCCACATATATCATGTTATAGGGGTTTTTTTTGCCTTTGTTATTTCCTAAGCTTCAAATTTCTCTGAACACAGATTGGGGTCTTGGATGTCTTCAGGTCATTCACTTTAAAACTTTCTTCTATGGAATTACTTATAAAGTGGACATGTTCCTTCACTCTGAACACATTTATTGGCTGGCAGGATTATAATGGCAAATGGTTTACTTGAAAAGGCTGTCTTATTGATGTGACACTCCTCCGTCTTTCGTGGTACTATTCGCAACAAAACTGGGGAAATTTCAGTTGTCTTGGGTCTTGATTGGGTTTGGAGAGACATCATCAATTCATATGCATGAGTGAATGTTGTTGTTGTTGTTGTTGTTTAGAAAAAGAAAAATCTGAGGATTTTTCCGAGAAAAATGTCTTCTGAGAAATTTTGGCTCAGCTCTAGTTGCCATTCTTCAGAGTTCAGCACCTTCCACAGGGTGTTACGAATGTTAACTTTCTGAAGAGTGGTTGTGGATACATCTTGCCACTAAGGATGATCAGGGGTCTGGAAACAAAGCCCTATGAAGAGAGACTGAAACAACTGGACATGTTTAGCCTGGTGAAGAGAAGGTTGAGGGGAGACCTGAGAGCACTCTTCAAATACTTAAAAGGTTGTCACACAGAGGAGGGCCAGGATCTCTTGATCCTCCCAGAGTGCAGGACACGGAATAACGGGCTCAAGTTAAACGAAGCCAGATTCCAGCTGGACATCAGGAAAAACGTCCTGACTGTTAGAGCAGTATGATAATGGAACCAGTTACCTAGGGAGGTCGTGGGCTCTCCCACACTAGAGGCCTTCAAGAGGCAGCTGGACAACTATCTGTCAGGGATGCTTTAGGGTGGGTTCCTGCATTGAGGGGGGGTTGGACTCGATGGCCTTGTAGGCCCCTTCCAACTCTACTATTCTACGATTCTAATACAGGTGTTGATTACACTGCTCCTTCTCAGAAAGTCCTGAAATGAGTATGAGAGGGAACAGTGTTGTGTCCACCTCTGGAGAAGGGGAGGAGCTAGTGCCGTGCCAAAATCTGCCATCCAATTTCCCTAAACACTTTCTTCCCCCATGAAAGAGGCTTCCATTTTGTCTGCCTCATTCTCAGGACATTTTGTAATTCATTTTGAATTTATTTTGATGGTGGCTAAATAGGCTAATGCAGGGATAGGCAACCCAGTGCCCTCCAGATGTAATTAGCCATGCTGGCTTGGTCTGATGCAAATGTTGGTTTCATCGACAGAAACGCAGTGTCCAGATCATGAGAAATAATGGGATTTCTGTATTCTGCTTAGATCAGTACTCAGCTTGAGTCCTGTGTCCAGTTCTGGGCTCCTTGTGTATAAAGGAGGGTGACAGAGATGCTGAGACCAAGTCCTATGAGGAAAGGTTGAAGGACTAGGATACGTTTAGCATGGAGAAGAGACGATTAGGAGGTGATATGACAGCCGTCTTCAAATATTTGAAAGTGTGTCACACAAATGCTAATTTGTTTTTGGTTGATTCAGAAAGAAGAACCTGGACAAGTAGGTTCAAATTACAAGAAAGGGGATTTTGACTAAGGATTAGGTAGAACTTCCTCATGGTGGCAGATTGATTCTCCTTGGTTAGAGATATTTAAGCAGAGGCTGAATGGTCTATCAGGGATGCTGTCATGGTGGAATCCCTGTATTGGCAAAGGGCTGAGAGCTCATTTAGAGTTCTGATTGGTTCTGACTGGAGTCCGAAGCTCATTCACCACCCCAGTGACATCGGAGCCACCAGCATCCACTGCTAGTAAAGCAACTCCAAACAAAGGTCAAGATTCATTGGACTGTGGTCTTGGATAGGCTTCCAGTAGCCATCAATGTTCCTATAACAAGTCCTCCTGGAGCCTGAAAACAGGTTTCAGATCTTCTAAGCTAGCCTTCCCCAACTTGGTTCCCTCCAGATATACTGGATTATTCACTGTGGGAGTTGCAATCCGACATATCTGGAGGATACCAGGTTGGCTAAGCCTTCTCTTTGGCCTCATCTACAGCAAACACGATATTGCACTATGAAAGTGGTATATAAAATGCAGGAGCCACACCAAGCAGGATATAGTGGTATGAAAGTGGTATACGTTATGTGTCAATGGGGCCCAACAGTTGTCAGTGCACTTCAGTACCGCTGTAAAGCAGTAGTGTGGCTCCTGCCTTTTATATACCACTTTCATACCACTTTCATAGTGCAATATCCTGCTTGGTGTAGATGAGGCCTAAGTCAATGGATATTATTTTGAAATCACAGTCTGGAAACGTGGAGATATTGTCTACCCTCGTGTGAAGAAAATGAAGTGGGGCCTTCAGGTTTACTTATTTATAGGTGGTTCTGCACTTAACAGTTACTGAATGGTCTGGTCAAAAACCCATGGTAACTGATGCATAATTTAGTGAGCCCTTGAGTCTCCACCTTATAGCTACTTTGTATTTACAACAGCCTGTAAATTTTTAACTTTTTTCCCACAGGCGGAGGGGCAGTACTCCCATTTGAAAATTTAATAACTCACACAAGAGCCAAGCCAACAACAGATAGTATCGCATTGTTCTGCCGAAGAAATTAGGCTGCGTGAAAATCCATTCCACTGATTCTTTTGTCATGGGAAACAATAATTTGTATACCACTGTAATCATGGGCAGATGCAAATGCCCGCGTAGTTTTACATTTCCCTGAAAGGTATTGTGTTTTAATCTTCCCAGATACTTCATAATAAATATGAGATCATATTCCAAATGAATGCGTAATTCTGGCAACTCGGAGTCAGTTCAGACGAGCATGGAATGCAAAATATGGCTGCTATTGTTAATGTTAATCTCTGTCATGTATAGTGGAAGAGGAAAACATGATTGCAACAACCGAATCTGACTTTTGCCCTGATTATGAAGCTGGCCGCCACCTTTTCTCCAGAGAACTTTTTTTCTGACTTCACAGCAGCCCTTGTTTGGCACAGAATGGGTTGGAGCTAGACTATTGCCCTAGCCTTGGGATTGGGACCCCAGGCAGGTCAGATTTGGCCCACACGCCTAAGGGTGTAGAAGGAGGGAGGGGGAGGATCACAGACTTACCTGCTTCCTTGATCCTCTTTGGGTGTCCAAATGGAAGCGTGACATCCTGGAATAGCAGGAGATGGGAGCGCAATTGTGCTCCAGCAAAATATAAGTACACACACAGACACAAACAAAGCGCTGACACTGCTCCTTTCCTCATCCCTGATGTCCCTGGACTCCCCTTTGGTCCAACTCCTTCCTTCTGCTGACCTCCATTACTTGTGGGGAGGAGGGAAGAAGCTGGGATGGGGGACCACACCGCCTGTGGTCCTTGGGAGCATCCTGGGACCACAGGAAAAATGGAGAAAACTGCAGAGGCAGTTGTCCTGGGGAAATGGAGGGGTCATCCCTGCCTGCTTCCGGGATCCCCTGGGCATCATTTGGACACACAGGGATGACCCAGGGGAAAATCCACAGTGTAGAAAGGGCATAAGTCAGCTGAAATAATAGGATGAGATAAATGTAATCCTATGCATGTCTACTCAGAAGTAAATCCCATTGATCTCAATAGGATTTAATCCTGTGCATGTATAGCAGGGGTATTGAACCTCTTCCAACCTGAGGGCCGAAATATACTTCATAGAACGGTTTGTGGGCTTCATTCCCGGGG
This sequence comes from Elgaria multicarinata webbii, assembly GCF_023053635.1. Taxonomy (NCBI): domain Eukaryota; kingdom Metazoa; phylum Chordata; class Lepidosauria; order Squamata; family Anguidae; genus Elgaria; species Elgaria multicarinata. The sequence continues at coordinate 9,708,895 of NC_086185.1, forward strand.
TGGGCAGAGCCAAAGGGAGAGGGTCAAATACCAAAAAAAATATCTGCACATGTTTGCTTAAAGCTTTGCCAGTAACGAAGGCTCAAGAGAGGCATTTCAACCTTTTGAATTGGAGTGAAATGTGCAAAAGCCAGAAAAACCACCAAGAGCCAGCATGGTATAGCGGTTAGAGCGTTGGACTGGGAGTCGGGAGATCTGGGTTCTAGTTCCCTCTCAGCCATGGAAGCTCAGCTGGGTGACTTTGGGCCAATCACTGACTCTCAGCCTAACCTACCTCACAGGGTTGTTGTAAGGATAAAATGGAGAGGAAGAGGGTTAGGTACACCGCCTTGGGTTCCTTGGAGGAAAAAGGGGAGGGATATAAATGTAACAAATAAATAAATAAATGACTCGTAATTGGGGGAAAGGGGTGGTGCCAGGGAAAGAGGGTGAGGCTACTGGGGAACCCGAGATGGATGGATTGGGACCCCAGGCAGCTCAGATTTTGCCCACAAGCCTGAAGTTTGACACCCTGGTGTATAAAATAGCCATTTTAGTCATGACATATTCATTTAACTTTTGTAAACATCCCAGACAGTTTCGGCTATAGGGTGGTATATAAATGCAATAAATAAATACATAAATACATAAATATGAACGGGTGCTAAACTCCTATTCAGTTCTTCTCATGTGTAAACTTCACGTGTGTAAATCTTACATATGAAGAGTGGGAGCGGGTGTTAGGCTCTGCATTGGCATCCTGTTTTTACAGGGTTATAGAATCTCAGCGAAAGCCTCCATAGACAAAAGAGGCTCATCCCCTGCCCACCGTCACCCTCCGGATCATTTTCAGAACTCAGTGTTCTTTGCTCATCCAAATGGAAGTCTTTAAACCCCCCAAGCACAGAAGTGAACCCAATATTCTTTTAAAGAATTGAACAGGCAGGAAGGCAGCCTTGTCTAAGACTGCCTCTGTCACTAAAATTGTGTACTTGTTTTGAATATATTTGCATATTTATTACGGAGTACTAATGAGCTGCAGGTACAGGATCTTGAATTCACAATTACATTTATTCAAAAGGAATCAAGACATATAAGTTTGGAGACCAAACATGCAGAGCACATCATAAACATCCCCTTTTGTGTCAATTGATCACAGCTTGCTGTGTCATTGAAACCTGACAAATGGTGATTCGTCTTTGAAACAAGCCAACTTTAAACCATGGTTTATGAAGCTGGCTTGTTTCAACAAACCATAGTTAACATTCATCATAGTTCAAGGTTCTGAAGTAACACTGCACTGCGGTTAATTGAAATTGTCATTATAAGTGGAACTTTCTAATCTTTTCATGGCTGCTCCAGAGTACAAGAGGTGAGGGAGTAGGCTAGGTTTATTCCTATCATGAGAAGCCATGGTTTAGCATAAGAGCGGGCAGCAAGTAGCCTGCAGACCCAGTGCTAGCTCCAGGTTTTAGGGGAGCTGTGGGCAAGACACCACTCAATTGCCCCCTCCCTCAGTGAGTCAACTTTCTCGTTGCTATTCTAGGGAAGCTGGAACTCAATCCAGACAAGACTGAGATACTGTTAGTGGGTGGTTCTTCTGACTAGATGGGGGGTGTTCAACCTATTCTGGAGAGGGTTACACTCCTACTGAAGGAGCAAGTTCATAGCTTGGGGTTCTCCTAGAACCATCTCTGTCACTTGAGTGGCCACAGTGGCACGGTGCACCTTCTACCAACTTTGGTTGGTGGCCCAGCTACACCCTTATCTGGATAGGGAAAACTTGGCTTCAGTTGTCTATGCTCTGGTAACCTCCAAGCTGGATTACTGCAATGCACTCTCTGTGGGGCTGCCTTTGAAGATGGTTCAGAAGCTTCAGCTTGTGCAAAATGCAGCAGCCAGATTAATAACGAGGACCAGGAGTTTCAAATATATAAAACCAACTTTGGCCGGCTTGCATTGGCTGTCTGTATGTTTCTGAGCGCGATTCAAGGTGCTGGTTTTAACCTATATCTTACATAGCTTGGGACCACAATACCTAATGGAACACCTCTCCCAACATGAACCTACTCATACACTACGCTCAACATCTAAGGTCCTCCTCCGAGTGCCTACTTCAAGGGAATCTTGGAGGATGGCAACAAGGGAGAGGGCCTTTTCAGTGGTGGCCCACCAATTATGGAATGATCTCCCTGACGAGGCCTGCCTGGCGCCAACATTGTTATCTTTTCAGCACAAGATCAAGAGTTTTCTCTTCTCCCAGGCATTTAACAACATACGTTGAGTTTTTTTAAAAAAAAATTGACCCCCACATCTATCTTTTGGTCTGGCTAAGAGTTCAAAGTTTTTTTTAAATGGATGTTGTCTTTGTCTGTTGTCAGTTTCTATGGTTTTAAATTTTGTGTATCGATTTTAATGGTTAATGCTGCACTCTTTTGTAAACAGCCCAGAGAGCTTCAGCTATAGGAGAGTATAGAAATGTAAATAATAATAATAATAATAATAATAATAATAATAATAATAATAATAATAATATAGATGCAACAGGAATTGGAGAGAAGTGTGGGATACCATCAAGTGCAGAGCTGAAGAGGTTAATTTCCCTTTTTGATTTTCACCCCACATCCATTCCAATGGTATTCGGACATCTGAGAGCTCCCTGAATTTATGTGCTTTCCATGTGAAAGGCGTGATAACACTGCAGTCTCCAGAGAAACCAATGCAAGCTCTAGTTCTTGACCCTCATTACATTCTGCAAAGTTTTTCTGCTGCAGGTCTTTCTTCTTTTTCAGTGAGAGATGTTTTTGGTAGCAACTAAAAAAACATAAATTCAGTATAAACCCTGAGTGCATGTGGTTAGTGTCTCAAACTCCTTAATTACTTCCTAGGTGAGAACATGGCACCATGCAATTATCTCTTTTTACCGCTGACACAGCTCTTATATCTGCTACATTCTATATTTTATACCCCGCCAGCCATTCTGCAAACAACCAAATGTTGCCACAGTTGTGGCAACTTTTCAACAGTTGTGGTCACCCTCTGGAACACCCACCCAGTTGCAGTCAGGAAGCAGAAAATATGGTATGTTTTAAATGCCCCCTGAAAGTGTTCCCTGGCTTGTGATTGGTCATCATGGCACTGCTCTGCTTTATTGTTTCTAGTGAGACAGAGGTCAGTAATAAAGAGACAGAACACACAGAACATTGGGTTTAAATAGGGCCACATTTATTAAAGATCTGCAAAAAGGGGGATCCTAGAGGGCATCCTGTCTGGCCTGTTTACAGACCTTTCTGAGTTTGGCGAGCCGTTCATGAATTGTGGGTTGGTGCTGTCAATTCACCTCCCACTGGCCGACCCCTTTCAGGGTAGGGAGACCTTCTGGTGTCTCCTCCAAACCCAGGCCTCAAGGTTCAAGGTGGGTGAGAAAGGTTGGTCCCAGAGGTAACTTTTATCTCCCAGCCTGGCCTCAGGGCTCAACACTGGGAGCCCTCAGGAGTTACCTGTCCCCGCAACAGTGCCTACGAATGCTCACTATTCAAAATCCCTCTGGATGCCCGTTCCTACCTGCATAAGAAAATGTGACCAAATTAGAAAAACATAGCCAAATCAACCTATTAAATCTCCCAGGCTGTCTTACAGTGTGGAGTAGATGGGGGAAAAAACCTCATGCTCAACTTAGAACATGAGTAAAAAAAATCCTACTCAAGCAGTAACGTTCTTACATCTAGTTGCATCAGATCACTTAGTGGTTGTTTTTGTGCTTCCTCACTTGCGATTTCTGAGATGGGAACGTAGGAAGCTTTCTTAAACTGAATTGGATCATTCATCTGTTGATCTCAGGATCATCTGCTCTGACCAGAAGCAGCTCTAGAGGTGAGAGTTTTTTTAGCTGGTTCTACCATGGACTGAACACAGGACATTCTTTCTATGCAGCAGGTACTCCGACACTAAGCTGAGAAGCTCAGAAGTTGTTTTCTTAAGGCACTGGCTTTTATAGCATACATTACATTGCCTGAACTTACAGGTGATGTTTTCTTTAATGTAATAGATCTTGCCAGCCATTCTGCTTTTGCAGGTGACAATTTCCCTAAGATAGGTACCGATGATACAATGATGGAATTCACAAGGATGCTATCCAGGACGGATGACAGGCGGTGATAGTTCATTTCTTACAAGGGCAGAAAGTAATGAATTGGAGGCTTGCTGGTGGCTTTTGCAATGTGTTCTGAATTGGCTACCAAGGGCTGGTTCTCTTTTAACAGCAGGGCAATAGCGAGGAGATGCTGGAAGAAAATTTACCAACACCGAAATCAGTCTGAACTGAGATATTAAGGTCATGTGCTGCAGTTAGTTTGTCTTCTTTGGTTGGATAATTACCTTTTGATTGCTCTATTCATTGTATTGAGATCTCAGTTTATGTTGGTCCCGTGGGAGGCAACAGACAGCGTTGTATATAATGTCGAAAGGATTGTGCAATATTTTAAGGCTACAGCATTTTATGTAAAGATCATTTATTTATTTAGATGGTCTACATGCCCTATCCCAAATTAGGAATGCATTACAATCAAAACAGTACATTAAATATTGGAATCGTGTGAAGATGTAAACCATATGCTAACATCGACTCCTAGTGGATTTATCACATTTTTTATTTTTAGCTCTACTGGCTTCCCGTGGACTCATCCTGATTATTGAGTCAGAGGCACAAGGCCACACATTACAAAATTCAGAGATGTACTGCGTTTTTGGAACACTGGATTATTATTTTGTTTGAGGTGAAAACCTTCATTTGTAAGCATACGAAGGGTCCACAATAAACCAGCCATCTTCCAATGTTTTGCGAAGACGTTTGTATCTTCTTACAGTGTTCCAGTGAACTGCTGCTGCTTTAGGGGGTCATAATGAAACAACTATTTCAGGGTGGGGGTAGATGGAGAGGAGACAGGCCGTTTCTACTAGGGCTGTGCTCCGCTCCGATTCAGATCCCTGAATCGGAAGTGAAGCGACCCGATCCGCATCCGCTAAGGGCGGCTCCGAATCGGGTTGAGGGAGCTGCAGAAGTAGATCACTCCAGAGCTCCAAATGCAGGTGTGGGGGGAGGGGGCTTGCCTGGTGCCGGTGCTGCAGTCCGTGTGGTGATGGTGGCGGAGACAGGTAAGGAGGGAGGGGGGCTTACCTGCCTTGATCCAGAGCTTTGTCTCAATCTGGAGCTCTGAACGCAGGTTGTTGGGGGAAAGGGGGCTTACCTGGCTCCACTGCTGCCACCGCAGTCCATCAGGTAAGGGGGCACTGGGGAGGGGGGCTTACTACCTTCGTCGTGGTCCAGCGGCAGCTTCAACTGAGGCCCAGGACTCAAAACGGCCTGTTTCCGGCTTGAGGCCTGGGCCTCAGTTGAAGCCTCCGCCAGACTATAATGGATGCAGGTAAGTGGGTGGGGAGGGGGACTTACCTGGTTCCACTGCCCGCCATCACCATGGTCTGTCCAGTGGTGGACAGCAGAGCCAGGTAAGGGGGAGGGGGGTTATTCACCCGCCATTTTGTCGCCCCTTCCCCACTTATCTGCCACCGCTGCCCTCCGCGGAGGCAAGTAACGGGGAAGGGGGCAAAATGGGGGGGGTGAATCTCAATCCGACCCTTTGGATCTCACTCTGGTTCTGGAGTGGGTCAGGGGACGGTCGGATCAACCCGAAGTGGTTTAGGCCCAATCCAAAAGTTTCGGATCAGGTCAGGAAGCGGTTTGGGGGGCTGGTGCACAGCCCTAGTTTCTACACCTACCTTTTCTCACAGGATCATCCCAGGATCATCCCTGTGCATCCAAATGGCACACAGGGGATCCCAGGAGCAAGCAGGGAGCATCCTTCCATTTGCCTGGGATAATCCTTAGGTGTAGAAAGGGCCTTAGATGTGCTACCACCATTGCACGTGATGCTTTAGCAACTGTAGCAACAACACAACAATTGGTAGCTTGCCACAGAATTTTGGCAAGAAACTGGGATGGTGGGCTTTGATTTAAAGCTAAATTTGACCACTGTCAGAGTTTGCCGCCAGAATTTAATGGCAAACCATCAATTGCTTTATTGCTCCTGCCACTGAAATTTGGCAGCACCAAGAGTGTGTCCCCTGAAGGGTTCTGGCAGGTTGAATTGCCCTCTGGAGCTCCCAATGGTACCCATCCCTACTTCAAAGGACAGTGCCTTTTTTCAGCCTGTTTGTTGTGTGTTCTTTATGCAGATGGATAGACTGTTGTGTAAAATCACTTGTTATGCACTGACGGTTAATTAATTATGCTAATATCAACAAGGACATTACTGTGCCTCCATCAACTCATGGAACAGTTCGGGGGCGGGAATTGTTTTGATATATTTCCCTCTAGCTCTGAATATATACAGTTAAAATCAGTCCACGGTGTCACCTGATTAATTTGGTTTGATGCTGGTCATGTGTATCATGGATGTCCCGTGTTTGATTATTGTGTTATGTTTGATGTGATTGGATGTTACATCTTTGTGTTCTAAATGTAAAATTCAATAAAAAGTATTAAAATAAATAAAATAATATCAATAATGATTACACTTAAGCAAAACTAGCTTACCAGTATAATACACAGGAATACAGACACATACATACACACACATACACAAAATCAGTGCAATCCTATCCAGGTTGACTCAAAAGTAGATCCCATTGACATACTGGATTAATACGCCAATTTGGAACACGGTTGTCCTTCGAATTGTCCTTCGATTGTTCTCCGAATTTAACGATACAGTGATAGGTTTTACAAATGTACCAAAATGCAGACACAAAACTTTTTTGTTTAAAAACATTGGCAAAAAATGTTTATTTTAAGCTAATTTACATACAAATGATATGTAAACTAAGTTACATACAAATGCCATTAGAGCAGAGGGAGAAAATACACAATTTCCTGCTTCCGCCAATAGGGTCCTTAAAATCCCTATTAACAGGGCATTTAAGGCCCCAGTCAGTGCAGTGGGGAGGAGAAATGTGTTCAGCTTCTGGGTGTAAATCAGAGTGCTGGTCATGAAACTTATCGCTACAAACTGTAAACAGTTTTCGTTCATATTGCATATCTATACTGTCCAATAGCCAAAGCTCTCTGGGCAGTTTACAGAGATTAGAAATCATTAAAAATACATCACACAAAGTGTAAAAGCATTCACAGGCAAACATATGTATAGACAGCACACAGAGAAACAATACATTTCGAAAACAATTCCAATCAATCAACAATACGACCAAAATTATGGTATACAAAATTATGAAAGGTATGGAGAATGTGGACAGGGAGGCATTTTTCTCCCTCTCAAAATGCTAGAACCCAAGGGGGTCATCCCATGAAACTGCTTGTTGAGAGATCCAGGACAAATAAAAGGAAGGACTTCTTCACACAGTGCATAGTTAAATGATGTAACTCACTACCACAAGATGGTCATTAATTTGGATGGCTTCAAAAGGGGGATGGATAAATTCCTGGAGGCAAAGGCTATCAATGGCTACTAGCCCTGATGGTTGTGTGTTATCTCCAGTATTTGAGGCAGTAAGCCTGTATGCACCAGTTGCTGGGGAACATGGGTGGGAGGGTGCTGTTGCACCATGTCCTGCCTTGTTGGTCTCTGGCCGATGGCTGGTTGGCCACTGTGGGAACAGAGTGCTGGACTAGATGGACCCTGGGTCTGATCCAGCATCAGGGCACTTCTTAGGTTCTGATGTTCAATCCAGACCTCATTAACATTTTCAAAAGTAACTGCACTGGTCAACATCCATCTCTTTCTCCTGTTGTCTCTCTCCTTTCCCACCATCTCTTCCTTAAATTTATTTATTTATTTTAGATTGTAAACTCCTTGTGGGCAGAGACCTTTCTATGTTTGCCCAGACAACGCCAAGGTGCCATACGCATTGTTGATACTATCACTTGAAACGGTGCCTTCTTCTCTTGAAATCCCTCCAGCGGGTTCTGTTGTCTGTAGGCCTTCCGCAGCGGGTGACTTAAAAGCCCATGCGGAAAAGGGGGGGGATAAGGATAACTTTATATGAGAACAAATGACTTTCTATTTATCCTTTGCTAGCATCTAATAACAAAAACACTAAACTGTGTCCTTTAAATAAATTAGTTTAATTTGCGTTGCCTGGGAATACAAATGAAAATATTGTGCCATTAAAATTAATTTAATTTGTCTTTAAGATCATAAACAGAAGTTAAAGACTGAACGCTTCCTCAGATCCCTTGAGGATTTGCTAAAGGGGGTGGGGGAAGAATAAGTGTTTGCAATAGTCTGTGGAGAGGAGTTGCCCATGTATTTAAATGCATTAAATTTACTGAAGAGGAAGGGAATATGTATCTGCTCAGCCTCAAAATACTTATAGTTTGCCCTGTTCTGACCCCATAAAAACAATGTCACAACAGGGCTATGATGTCAGAACAGAACAGTGGATAGCCAGTGCAGTGTAGTGGCTAGAGTGTTGGACTGGGAGTTGAGAGATCCGGGTTCTAGTCCCCACTTGGCCATGGAAGCTGACTGGGTGACTCTGGGCCAGTCACAGACTCTCGGCCCAACCTACCTCATAGGGTTGTTGTTGTGAGCATAAAATGGAGGGAAGGAGGATTATGTACGCCACCTTGGCCTTGGGTTCCTTGGAAGAGGAAAAAAGTTGGGATATAAATGCAATAAAGAAAGAAAGAAAATGTACTTGTTCATAATTTTTCTCTCCTTTTTTATTATTTATTTATGTATTACATTTTTATACTGCCCACCAGCCAAAGCTCTCTGGGCAGTGCACAATTAAAAACCATGACATAGAACAAGTATAAAATTAAAACATTAAAAAGTTTAAATGGCAATATAAAACCAGCAACATTAAAGACCAGGGAAAGCCTGTGTGAAAAGCTATGTCTTCAGGAGGTGTTTAAAAGATATTATGTGTTCTGCCTCCCAAACTGCATGAGGTAGGGTCCTTCAGAAGGTGGGTGCCGCCACAGAGAAGGCCCTGCTGCCAAGATTCTTCATGGTGGCATTACTTTCATCTCAGAATGGCCAGTAGGCCATTTTCATTGGTGGAAGCTTGTAAAAGAATGGCCTTCTACAATTTCTCCCCTGCCTTGAAATTTTGTAAGCAAGGAGCATTGAATGTTCAAGCCCTCAGAGGACGCATTCCAGTAGTGGAGGGGGCCAAAGGCCAAAAAAAAGGAGCATGGCCAAAGTACCCACTCCAAAAATATCTCGCCTATTTTAACCTGATGCCCTTGCTGCCAGTAACTAGGCCTTGGGGAGGCATTTCAACCTTTTAGAATGGGGAACAAACTACAGAACAACTGAGAAACTACCCAATGGTTAGTGGCTCAGGGGGAATGGGGGTGGGGCCCAGAGAAGGAGGAGGGGCCCACTGTGATGGAGTGGAACACCAGTATGGCTGGATATGGCTCCTGGGTTTGAGGTTCTGCACCTCTGCATTAAACATAGGAAGCCATCTTGCATCCAGCCGGACTATTTTGTCCATGTAGCCCAATGTTATACTCTGATGGGCAGCTGGTTGCAGGGAGAGTGTGTCTCCCCTGTTGCCTGTTATCTGATCCTTTTATCTGGAGGTGACAGGGTGATCCTTTGGTGTGCGAAGCCTGGGCTCTACAACTGTGGTCCCTCCAACGCCCATCAGTCCAAACCAGCATGGCCAATGTCGGCTGGCCTCAGATGACAGATTCTGGGGAGCAGCAGCAGTAATACAGCTGTTCTTCTTGAGCCTGACAGCCATTTCTCTTTGTTGGAGGACAGAACTGTGTGTGTCCCGTGGCCTGACCCGCACCCCCTAAACTTGCCTGCTACGCTCAGGTGTGGTGCAGGATGTGACCACATCATGGGTATTTAAGTAAGCTTCTGTACATGGTATGGAGGAGGAGGTGCCATCTTGTCATTTGCCTCAGGCTAAAGTGACCCTATGGAAAGGAGGACAGGGCTCCTATATCTTCAACAGTTGTACAGAAAAGGGAATTTCAACAGGAGTCATTTGTATGCATGCAGCACCTGGTGAAATTCCCTCGTCATCACAACAGCTAAAGCTGCAGGAACCCTGCCCTCTTTTGTATCTGGTCACTCTAGCTGAAGAAGGCAGGGCTCCTGCAGCTTTCACTGTTGTGATGAAGAGGGAATTTCGCCAGTTTCTGCATGTATACAAACAACATCTGTTGAAATTCCCTTTTCTGTACAACTGTTGAAGATATAGGAGCCCTGTCCTCCTTTCCCTAGGGTCACCCTACCTCAGGCAGCAAAATATGGTGGGAGCTTTAGTCTAAAAAAAACCCACAACCCTTCTGGAAGGCCATAAGTATCCCCATCCTGGTCTGAAGACTCACTTGCACTCAACATCCTTCTTGAAGTATATGGGACCATTTTCATTACACTCACACACCACTGCCTTCATGTGTTGTACAGGGATACTGGGACATTGCTGAACTCCATCATTCTCCCAATGATGTGATCAGGAGCATGACAGGGCCTGGATGCCTCCCTGTTTTGAAAAGAGCCCGATATATAGTGGGATTAATTTTAAGTGTCCAGTGGACATTAATCCAATTCAGTGAGACTCATACCAAAATACAGATGGTATCATGATATAAAGTTTATTTTCTGTAGAATTCATCCTCCCAAGTTTGATATGCCACCTATGTGAAATTTCTTAAATGCATATTACTAATTCCTCACAGCCATTTTAAGAGCCCACATAAAACTGGATTATTATTATTATTATTTTTTTAAAAAAGTCCCCACTTTCTCTCCCTTTCCGTTTCTTAGTGCCAGTAATACACGGTGAATATTAAGCAATTTTCAAATCCAAGCTGTGGCAATCTGGTTATTGAAGTGAAAAATTAGCACTTTAAGGGACTTCTGAGTTCACAATGAGATGTTCCTTATAACAATCTCCCCACCGTTAAATTGGATTCACTTTCAAGTTGGTCTTCCTCCAGAGTAAATTACCACATGTAATTAGCTTACACTGAAACTTCCAGTAGTCAAATTAACCTGTCACTTTACACCCATCCTGTATCGCTGTGAGACCTTCTCATCGTTACACTGCCAACCGGCGTATATAAAGATGGTCCATATCGCGTGGACTTTAAAAAGTACAGCTCTGTGGCTTGGCCTAATCTCGAACAAACCCATGAAAACAAACTCCTTTAAAGGAAATCCTATGAAATATGCTGATCAAAAGCATTATACTAATACAACCTACATGGAAATTGTGTGATGAAAAGTGTTTATAAAGATTAGAAGGAATTTGACTGTGCCCTAGCCCAGGAAGTCATACCTCCGGTTCTGGGCCTCCTGAGGCAAAACAAAGATAAGCCACCTGGCAACATTCCAGGACAGACTTCCACAAGCTATGCGCTCTAGTTGTGTCGGGCAACACTTTCCATTATTCCCAGTCAGCATAGTCTTTTTGGCTGTGGATAATGGGCCACCAGTGAGGGAGGAAGCAGCAGCCAGGCACCTCTCCATCTTTCCTGGGTCCAGCTCCAGCTGAGAGCCCCCTCCCTCCTGCTATCAACTGTAACTGCAGAGGCCACCAGTGAGGAAGGAAGCAGCAGCCAGGCACCTCTCCACCGTGCCTGGGTCCAGCTCCAGCTGAGAGCCCCCTCCCTCCTGCTACCAACTGTCTCTGCAGAGGCCACCAGTGAGGGAGGAAGTAGCAGCCAGGCACCTCTCCATCGTGCCTGGGTCCAGCCCCAGCTGAGAGCCCCCTCCCTCCTGCCGCCAACTGTCAACTTTAACTGCTGAACTTTGCAACTAAGATTGTAGTGCCTGAATTTGCTTTCCTTTTCCCCCTCCTCCTCCTCCCTCCCAATCCCCTTTCCTTTTGTGTCATGTCTTAGATCGTAAGCCTGTGGGCAGGAACTGTCCAGAAATACTTTTGTAAGCCACCGTGAGAGCCTTTTTCGGCTGAATGGCGGCATAAAAATGCTTAAATAAATAAATAAATAAATAATGGGAGTTGCAGTCCAATACATCTGGCGGTTACTATGCTGGAGAAGGCTATTCTAGGCGATTACTGGAAAATTAGACAAATCAGAAGAGCTGCATGGTCCCAAAGTAAACTTTGTGGTTCTTCAGCATTAAGGATTCATGAATCAGTGAAACCGAGCTTGTCAAGGTTCTGACTTATTCAGACAACATGCTAAGCCATGGTGGTTAAGCATTTTGAGCTAAAGATTATGGCTTAGCATGTCCTGTGAACCATTCCCAAGCACGGTGTCTACATAGCCACAGTTAAAACACAATGGGCCTGTTCAGAAAATACTCTTTCATGCCTGTTTTTAAATGCATGCATCTTTTCCAAGGATGAAATGCAGTTGCGTGAGTGGAGTGCGTAAATAAAGAGACGACACACAAAAAATGGATTTAAATAAGAGCCACTTTTATTTAGAATTCTGCAAGAGGTGGACGGCTATGTGGGCATCCTATCTTGGTCATCCATCTGGCCTTAAAGGGATTGGGTGAGACATTCGTAGCCAGAGAGGTGTGGCCTGTATTCCACCACCTCTCCGGATTCCTCATGATGGGGCTGGTAGGCCTTCCGGTTTCGCTCCCTCCCGTGTTACAAAGCTCCGGGTGAGTGAGAACAGTTGGCCTCAGAGGTAAGCCGTATCTCGCCAGCTGTTGCCACAAGACTCCCAGCTGTGAGCCTCAGGCATTCCCCCTCACCACTAACGGTGCCAAAGAATGCTCACCATTCCTATGCCCATCCACGATGCCCACCAATAACCGCCAAATCAGAACTGTGACCATTAACACCAATTAACCTAATTAATACTCCCCCGTTGTCTCACAGTGTGAAGTAGGTGAAAAAAACTCATAGCCAACTTAGGATACGAGCAAAAAAAACCTACTTGGCCCCCAAACGGGCAACTGGCGAACCCACACTGCCCACAGGGAGGGAGGGAGGGAGACTCATGCCAAAGAGGGCGCTGGGAGAGGCAATGCGTGCTTTATACTCATGCCACCGCCTCCCCCCCTCGAGTGGCTCCACTGGGGATGAGCCAATGGCTTACCCCTACGCCGCGTCTCTCCGCCCCCACCCGCAACGGCCTCCACACGTCCATGTACCAGGGCGTGCAGGATAGGCACTTCTTGTTGTTGCAGCTGCTGCTGCTGTTGTCTTGCACGCTTTTCTCAAATACACAAATTCTGTATGCACTTCCCCATACGTATATGCAGATTTTGGGTGTGTGTTTTTCCTGAGATAAGCTGCATCAGAAAGCTCATAAAAATGAATGCAACTCGGTTCTGGCTCACTGAAAGGCTCAGGAGGTGTGTTTGGAGTAAATCCGTTTGTTTGTGTGTTTTTTAACTCTGATAAGAGAGCAATCCTATGCTCTCTAGACAGCATCTGATTCCCTATAGGATTATTTATTTTCATGATGTTTCCTATAGCTGCCCCAGCCTCCTTCCATCCCACCCCAAAACCCTGCTGCTGGACAGGTGAAATTGCCCGTCTAGGAGAAATGCAGGTGGCCGGAAGTGCCATTCTGCCATGCCCGGCATAGCCTGGGCCATGGGGAGGCCTTTGTGGGCGTGGTAGAGGATGAGACGTGCCCGCTCCCCATTGGCTGGGCACCTCAGGGCCACAAGACTGGGAGGGGACTAAGAAGACTTAAGAGAAAGACTCACCCCTCTCAGCTTGCTCTTTGCTGCACGGCTCCCTCCCTCCCTGTAGACAGTGTGGGCTTGCTGGTTGCCATTTGGGGCCGAGTAGGAATTTTTTACTCATGTACTGATTTGTGCATAAGTTGTTTCGCCTACTCCACACTGTAAGACAGCTTGGGAGTAATAAATAGGTAAATTTGATTCAATTTGGTCACATTTCATTTGGCGCTAGGTACGGACATCCAGAGGGATTGCGAATTGGTGAGCATTCACTGGCACTGTTGAAGGTGACTGGGAAGATCTGAGGCACCCAGCTTTGAGTCCCGTGGCCTAGCTAGGGAGAGAAGACTTACCTTTGGGGCCAGCCCTACTCACCCACTCTGAGCCGGGCGGCCTGAGTTAGGGCATGACAAAGGAAGGTCTCCCTACCCCACAAGGAGCAGGCCCGTGGGAAGGCGAATGGTCCAGTGCCTGCCCATGGGCTACGAATGGCTCGCCCGACCTGAGGGGCCTGTAAGCAGGCCAGACTGGATGCCCGATAGGATTTCCACCCCTTTGCAGATCGTTAAATAAAAGTGGCCCTGTTTAAACCCAGCTATTGTTGTCTGTCTCATTATTTCTCGACCTACACACCACAAAAGGGAGGTGAAAATTCCGCACTCCAGCTACCCTGTGTTGCATACTCAGAGGCTGCTGACTATCTTAATGAAGATAGTCACCTTAATGAATTTCTCACCCATCCCTAGATCGAATTACAGTTCGGGCTAAAGTTCAAATATAGCAATTGATTTACACCAAACAGAAACAAATTGCTCATACATTCCTGCCCCCAACTTCTGGGTGGTTCAATTTGGTCCTCTCCATAAATGATTCTCTAAAATTCCTTGTTGTTAAAAGCCTATAACTTGACAAACTCATATTGCCATAAATTCTGACTAACTGGTTCGGACAAACAAATAACCTAGAGATTTGCTTTGTTTGCAGTTGCAGCATCCAGGGATTGTCAATAAAAATTGGGTCCCCACCCGGGCGGGGGGGGGGGATAATTTGTGCTGATAGCATGAGTTTTGGAGGAACCTGGCCAAGCTCTAGCATTTTCTCCACCTTTTGAATCATATCTGTTAATTTTCCTGGTGACTATTTGACATCAGTTGAAATATTGTATCCACACAATAGGCATTTAATTGTGCCATGCTTATTTGAGCATTTTTCTTCGAGTTGTTACTGCTCATGGCGACAACAATAGATGCATGAATAATACTGCAACTGAATATTATCTGTTACTACCCAAAGAAACTACTACATCCCATCAGCTGATGTTTTCTTATGGCAATTAGAAGAACTTTACTTTATAGTTTTAAAATATTACATGATGAGGATATGGCTATCAAAATCTACCAGCCAAGATGACTGCATATTACTTCCAATATCAGAGGATACCTGCGGGATCGCCTTCTCCCATACAATCCACCCCGCACACTCAGGTCCTCTGGGAAGAATCTACTTCAGTCAGCAAAGACTAGGCTGACAACCATTACCCAAAGGACCTTCTCTTCTGCTGCTCCCAGACTGTGGAATGGCCTGCCGGAGGAGACTCGTCAGCTTGACAGTCTTTTAGCATTCAAATCAAGACTGATCTCTTCCAGCAGGCCTATCCAATAGAATTTTAGGATACTTTTAGGATGCTTTTAGGATGTTTTTAACAGTGTATACTATGTTTTTAATCAGTATTTTATGTATTTTATGCATGCTGTTGTTCCCCGCCTCGACCCAATTGGAGAAGCGGGTAAGAAATAGATGATGATGATGATGATGATGATGATGATGATGATGATGCCTCTGAATCCCAGTTGTTGTGGGGCATGGACAAGGGTTTGCTATTGCATTCATGCCTTGTTCTTCCCAAAGGCAATTGTTCTTCCCAATTGGCCACTGTGGGAACAGAGCACTGAATAAGTAAGGTCTAATTCAGCATGGCTCTTATGTTTGTATGATAAAAGTAACAGTAAATACTACATCTCATAAAGCAACAACAGTCAGTGATCATCAGTACATTGCATTATATCCATAACGTGTTTCAAAATGAACATAATATGTATTTTTAAAAAGAAATCCTAGTAATAGCTTAAAATAATGAGCATCTTCAAAATAATATCAACCCTCTGGAAACATGTTATAATCAATGTCTGATACAGAAACTTAAGCATCTATTCTAACTTCCATAATAACTTTATCTTATTAGCTCCTTCCTTGCTTTCATGCAACCTGGGCATATATTTAAAGTTAGCCATGCTTCCCAACCTCTAAACGGAGTCATTTATGTCACGCACTGCAGTATACCATTCACTTTCCATGAAGGCCCAGTTGTGCCTCACCTGTCATACTTAACTGGCAGTGTCACACAGTGAACAGTTAAGTGGCAAACATAAAGGAGTTTTTAAAAAAAATTCTGGTAGCACCTCTTTCAACAAGCTGTTAAATTGGGACATTAGCATGGATCACGAGTGGGGAACATGATGTTGTTGGACTACAAGTGGTCTTGGCCATACTGGCTGGGAGTTGCAGTCTAACAACATCTGGATGGTACACTTTGCCATCTCTGAGATGAGTGAATGGAAGGAAGTTCATGGAAGAAAAGTTTTCCATCTCCTTATTCTCCTTCAGCCTCCTGCAAGTCCTGAGAAGTGTGTCTGGAGAATCAGGAGACTCTCCTGGACAATGTGGAGTGATACTTAGAGGCCTCTGGGGAGGGAGGGAATGGACAGAGGCACCTTCCGTCAATATCACAGTGTGGAGCAGTTCCTGTAGAACCCAACCAACCATCCACCATGCTTGGTCTGCCATTATTATTCCTGACATGGTTCCAGACCTTTACAGTGTGCCATTCAGTTTCCACCAAGGCCTATGTGTGTCTTACCTTTGTGCATCCAGTGCCAGCTCTTAAGCTTGCATCTCTTTTTTCCCCCCCAAGAATCTTATGAATATACATGAAGCTGCCTTATATTATCGATTCAGACCACTGACCCATCTATCTGAGTCTTGTCTACACTGTGGCAGTGACTCTCCAGAGCTTCCCAATCCAACCTGGAAATGCCAATGATTGGATCTGGGACCTTTTCTACCCAAAATGTGCTCTACCACTGAGCTGTTCACCCTTTCTTTCTGATTGGACTTCTGCTACCTACAAAACAAGATGCTCATAGTGCATGTTTAGTATGCATTGACTCTTATTATGGTCCCCACACTCTGAAGAAATACATTTGTAGTCAGGAGAATGGCAATAAAATTAATCACCATTAGACCTTGATGCAGTTCGGAGTAAATAATTTCAAAGCAAAATTGCATCCCAATACCCTTTGTTGTTTCATAGGAAATGTGGGTGATATATTCAGCATTGTTTTAAAGAGCAGATGTTTATTTGCATAAAGCTAAGATTTACTTAAGGCAATGAAAAGGAAAATGGCTTTTTTTTCCTCCAGTGGAGCTAATATATATGGATGGAAGATTAGATCAAGCAATTCAAAAACAATCATATGATTTATACTTTTGTTCTAGCCATCCTTTTATCCTTGAAGACGTATGTATCAAGAATGCATAATACTATTGATAATTATTTCCAATGAAGGGTAATAAGTTGGACCTCACTGGTAGCATTCCTGGGAAGCAGAACCATCTTGTTACTCCAAGCTTGCAGATGTGTAGAGCTTTTCTCCATATATTACATCTGAAATGGAAATAATAAAGTCACATAAACCCAGAAGACTAATATGAAAGCAAATAATGGCTTCATCTCCCCTCCACCAGACAAGAAAAGAAAAGAAATGTGAAAGGAAAGAACATTATTTGACTTTGTTCACATGTATCCTGCAGTCAAATATTAGTTCTATTTGTCCTCCAAGAAAATTGCAGGTACTGCCAATACAGTAATGAAGGCTTCAGTGTAGGCATTCTTCTCCTCTGACAATTGAAAGCCCTAACCAGTTCACAGCATCCTCTCCCTCGAGTCAACACTACCGCCATTGCTGCGTATTTCTTGCTACTTGTAATGGTTTCCTGTTCTTCCACTTCCAGCCTCTTATTTGTTTAACAGCTGCAAACGGAGAAGCAAATGAGGTTTCATAACTTTATTGATTGCAATACAATGAAGATGGGAAGCATGACACATATTTATCCCCATAGTCTCAAACCTACCAGTATTTGAAAGTTTAAAAAAGAAGAAGAAGAAGAAGAAGAAGCTTGGATTTTAGCTGCTCCATTCCCTACATTACTGCTCATTGTGTTTCATTTTTAAACTAATTGATTTGAAGATTTTTCAGTTACAAAAGAGCAATACATTAACCAACATTTCATTAGACATCATTACTTTAAGCACTCGTTTCAAACATAATCAACCGTTTTCACTTATATCTTTCTCTTTTCACAGTAACCACAGTTAAAAGTTCACTGAATGTGGTACACATGCTGTATTAAAAGCCATATATTCATATCTAGTTCATTAAGGTGTAGTGCAACATATATTAAAATTACGCACATACAGACACAGAGAGAGAGAGAGAGAGGGAGAGGCATTTCACATAGATCTTTTAATATATATCAGAAACAGGATACATTGCAAGAAATCATCCTAGTAACCTTAATTTCCATAGATATTATGTTCTTTATTAGCAGTCGCCACATTTTACCAAGCTCCACCACCCCCTCAATAAGTGGTATTGGGGGAGATTTCTATCGCGAAGACAGTTGATATTGGGCAGGCATAACAAAATGCCAAAAATTGAATGGTCAAAATTTTCGGCACAGCACTAGTTTCTACCAGGATGCTGGCCTCATTGGGTTGCAGTATGATTGCTGTTCTAGCTGTTCTCATGAAGCTGGGGGTGTTTCCAGATAAGGCTTTTGTTGCACAATTGCGCTTTCTCCATCGCAGAATGTTACAAGGGCTCCAGACAATGCCTTCCCCTGGTAACCCTGCTGAGTTTCCCCCACTGCTTCTTCCATCTCTTTTCTTTCCACGCAAACATCAGTTACGGAGGAAAAGATGGATTATAGCGGCACAATGTCTTTTGATTGGTAGCTCTAGGAGCCATCCATTTGGAAGCACTCTATAATAACCCCTTTGGAGAGAATCCTATTAAATAAGTTGGCTAGTGATAGCACCAATATATCCTGGTTGAAACCCTTTGTAAACACTTTGTAAGCCTCAGCAGAAAAGACACCAAAGGTTTTTTTATATATATATACAGCTTTCTCATAAAGATCATACACATAATCTTCTGAGAGGAATTTAGACATAGGTGCATTTAAAAAGTCATATATACTCCAAGCATTGTGTTTCTTGGAAGTATACAATTCTGAATAATAATTTGCAAAAGCATTGGAGATCCTCTTACTCTCAGTTATAAATAAAACTTCACGCTCTTTTATTGTTGCTACTGTTGGTGAGGCAGCCTTCTATCCGAAGATATATTTGCTTTTTCACCCATCTCATAGTAGGAGAAAGGGACAGAGGATTAATATGTTTTGTTCACATTATAATACAAATTGACCCAGTTCACACTTCCTCAACTAAGAGTTCCATCAGATGAGCATTTTATTGCATGTTGGTTACTGGGCACTCACAGATTTTGGGGGTCCCTCTCATGATGTCCTTTGCCTCCTGAACACCTTTCACCCCTTCTAGCCTTCTTTGTGCAACAACAAAAATCCACCCCAATAATAATAATAATAATAATAATAATAATAATAATAATAATTTATTTCTTACCTGCCTCTCCAATTGGATTGAGGCAGGTAAGCAACATAAAATACTGATTAAAAACATAGTAAACACTGTTTAAAAAAAATCCTAAAAGCATACTAAAAGCATCCTAAAATTCTGCTGGATAGGCCTGCTGGAAGACATCAATCTTGAAAGCTTTCTTGAATGCTAGAAGACTGTCAAGCTGACAAGTCTCTTCCAGCAGGCTATTCCACAGTCTGGCAGCAGCAGAAGACAAGGTCCTCTGGGTAATGGTTGTCATCTTAGTCTTTGCTGAGTGATGTAAATTCTTCCCAGAGGACCTGGGTGTGCGGGGCAGATTGTATGGGAGAAGGCGATCCCGCAGGTAGCCTGGACCCAAACCATGTAGGGCTTTGAAGATGATAACCAATACTTTATACTTCACCTGGAAACTAATTGGCAGCCAGTGAAGAGATTTTAAGACTGGTGTAATGTGGTCACAACCCTAGATGTACTGGTGACCAACCTGGCTGCCATATTTTGGACTAGTTGAAGTTTCCAGACTAGGCACAAATGTAGAGCATTTGTAGAGCACCTTACAGAAGTCGAGCCTCGAAGTTACCAGCGTGTGCACTACCATCTTTAGGTCTTCTAAATCTAGGAAGGGGCGCAGCTGGCATATCAGTAAGTCTGACTTATTTTTAAGGATTGAAGTTGCCACTGTCTCCTGCTGTGTGCAGAAGAAGCAGCGCGATCAAAACAGCCCACTCAGTGGTTCACATGCACATTGTTTACTTACTCTTTCAAAAGAGGAAGTAATGAGGGACAAACATGCGGGCAGAAAAGTGACAGTAAGCAAACACAATTTTTCTCCATGTGATGACACTCTAATACACCAAACAGAACTCAATTATCCTTTGGGTTTTGCACTTCTCCAAATGTTGCCATGCATCTTTCCGTTCAAAAAAAGCACACAACAATGTGTGCTATAAAGAAAATTGTCTACAAAATGCATGCATTAGGGGGAATGGCATACAAAAGAGCATATATTAGGGAGAATTGCTCACAAAAACAGAACAACCCCCCCGCCCACAATAATCATATATTAGGGTAAAACACACATGAATTTTCATTCAGACTCATTTTCAGATTGATCCAGAAATGGGATAGACTGAACATATGCTTGAAGAAGAAAAAAATAAATGCTATAGAAAATGAAACAGGGAGATTCATCCATGCCTATCTCATAGTAGTTTTGCTTCAAATGTGAGAGGTCTTTGTGAAATGTGTTAGTTTCTCACAACACTAAAGTGATGGACTTATCTCTAAAAAAGTAAAGGGATCAGGTCTATGATCTTAGAAATTCTAACTGTTCCCTAAATATATGAGAGTTTCATTTTTGTATTATTTCTTATATACTATTCAAGAAAACAGGACTTCCTAAAACCACAACTCCTGTTATGCTACTAAATATGACCTGCTTCTATGCTACCATCTTAAAGGAAGATTTTAAAAGACACCACAGGGATAGGAAACCATAGGTATAGCAGGGTGAGTGCAAAACCACTCTTCTGAGCTTCTTCTTAAAAGTAGGTTAGTCCCAATGAGACTGTGCTTGTTTAAGCTCTGGTTTCACCTTTTTGAATTGCTTGTGGCTTGCAAAACCCTCCTTTTCTGTTTCACATAAACAAGCAGTAGTGCCTTTAGGAGAAACTCTCTTGCCTTTGCTAAAGTTGTATAGGAGGTAAAATTAAAAAGAAGGTTTGTAGCTCACTAGTAAAGTGCATGCTTTGGTTTCCAAAAGTCTCAAGTTTAATCCTCAGCACCTTCGGCCAGGGCCAGGATCAAGACTAGGCATAGTTAGGCTCCTGTGAATATAGCTACAATGGCCAGGTCTCACCAATCAGCTTAACGGGATGACCCCAGGTTCTAGTATTATGAGAGAACTTCCTTACAGGCTTATTGGTCAATGTAAGTTATATGCCATAATACTGGCTAGGTCTACAGTTCAAAATACTATACAAAATTATGCATGGTGTAGAGAATGTGGATAGGGAGTCATTTTTCTCCCTCTCTCATAATACTAGAACTGGAGTCATCCCAGGAAGCTGATTAGTGGCAGTTTAGTATAGATAAAAGGACATTCTTCTTCCCATAGCAAATAGTTAAACTATGGAATTCACTACCACAAGATGTGGTGATGGCCATCAATTTGGATGGCTTTGAAAAGAGGTTAGATGAATTCCTGAAGGAGAAGGCTATCTATGGCTACTAGCCCTGATGGTTATGGGCTATCTCCAGTATCTGAGGCAGCGAGCCTGTGTGCAGCAGTTGCTGGGGAACATGGGTGGGAGGGTTCTGTTGCACCTGTGTCCTGCTTGTGGGTTCCTGTCCAATAGCTGGTGGGCCACTGTGTGAACAGAATGCTGGACTAGATGGACCTTTGGTCTGATCCAGCATGACTCTTCTTACATTCTTAATACTAGAACCCGGGATCATTTATTGAAGCTAAATGGTGAGAGATTCAGGACAGTTAAAAGGAAGTATTTTTTCACATGGTGTGTAGTAAAAGTATGGAATTCACAGTCACAAGATGTAGTGATGACCACCAAATTTGATGGTTTTAATAGAGGATAATACAAATTCATGGAAGTTAAGGCCACCAATGGCTCCTAGCCATTATATCCATATATTACCTTCAGTTTCAGAAACTGTGTGCCTCTACATACCAATTGCCTGGGAAAGCAACTGAGAGGGTGCTAAGGCACTCATGGTGCATCCAGCTTGTGGGCTTCCCCTGGGAATCTGATTTGTCACTGTTGGAACAGAACATTGGGTTGATTGGGCCTTTTTTCTAATCCAGCAGGGCTCTTCTTATGTTCTTATAGGTTCTTGACACAGAGTTAGAGGAAGGCCATGTCTACACCAGCCTGGTGTAGAGGGGGGAGGATCTCGTGAGATCCTGATCATGAGATCCTCCCCTTAGTCCATACGTGTGCGCGACATCCTGGAAGGAAGGAGGGTGTCGCACCTATTTTTTATGCACGTGCACTCCAACAAAATGTGAGGTTTGTTTGTTTGTTTTTCAAAAAAGCCCCAGCCCTGCTCCCCCACTCCCAATTCCTCCCAGTCCAGGTCCTTCCCTCTACTGCTCCCTGCTACTCATGGGGAGGAGGGAAGAAGCCGGGCTGGGCAGATACACCTCCCATGATCTCAGGACAATCCCGAGACCGTGGGAAGAATCGGATTTTCCCAGGGATGATTTATCCCTAGGAAAACACGTGCTCATCCCCCCCCCCCCCGGTCCCCTGGAGTCCCTGTGCATCATTTGGACACACAGGGACTAGGCAGTGACTAGCCTGCATTTTTGGGCTGGTGTAGAAATGGCCGAAGTGTACATAAAGAGAGTTTCATATCTCCTGAACTCAGATTGTGAAGCTTTTTTGCAGGTTTCTTGGCTGTGCCTGGTCCCACCCACTCCAAATGCACTACTTTTGCCCTGAAATTGTTTCCTATGTGAACATTCAGCACAACCTTTTCTTTATTGAATAACCCTGCAGAACCATCTCACTCAGGCATAACGTCCGGTGAATTCTATGGTAAGTTAAAGGAATGTTGATAAGATGAGCAAGGATATCTCTTCGTAAGGAAGAGATAAGGAAGGACCATTGCTCAATGGTAGAGCATATGCCTGGCATGCAAAAGACCCCAGATTAAATCTCTGGTATCTCCAGGTAGGGCTGGAAAAATCCCTGCCTGAAACATTGCCAGGTAATGTCAACAATACTGGGCTAGATGGACCAATAGTCTAATGCAGTATAAAGTATGTTCCTGTAGGATGAAATCCACACTCACTCATGGAGTTCACTGGATGACTTTGGACCTCTCTCTGGCCTAAGCTAGACCTAAGGATTATCCCAGGCAAATGGAGGGGTCATCCCTGCCTGCTCCCGGGATCCCGTGTGTCATTTGGATGCACAGGGACGATCCCCGGATATAGGCCTGGTCTAGCTATGGCCTCTCTCTCTCTCTGCATAACTTCCTTCATAGAGTTGTTGGTGGCATGGAGAATCTTATAAAATACCCTAAACAGATATAACAGTAAATAATAATTTTTTAAAAATCACATGAGTTCTGCATATTCCAAGTAGAAGTCAAGACACTGGATAGTGAAGGTGTAATTAAAGATGTTTTCGATAATAATAATAATAATAATAATAATAATAATAATAATAATAATAATAATAATAATAATTTGTTACCTGCCTCTCCCTCTGGATCTATGTGAGTACCTCACACTGAAACTGAAATGTTAAACTGACTTTAGATATCCCTACATTATCCAATAGGTAGTGAAATGTTGCTTTAAGAGGATGAAAGAATACAATACAATCAGCTGGAAAGTAAGAAGAACCAGGAAGACAAATAATATCCAGATCTCTTTTAATAATAAAATATAACCCAGCTGCTTAATTTCCATAATAAATATGTGTTGACTTTAATTGCTATGAAAGACATATAGTTATTGCCTCAGGGCTGTTTGTTTTTAGGATAGGGGGGTGGGTCTCAATACACTATCCAGCCATCTGTTAAGAATAACAATTCTTCCCAAGCTGTGAAATACTTTAATTGCTAGTTATGTCACCAAATACGTTTGCTTAAAAATGAAAGTTGTTGGTAGATATCCCAATATATAATGTCATCTGGAGAAGTAGAAATGGGCCATGAATGGCTTACTTTATGGGTTATTACTATGATGTTGATGGTTTTAATATTTATAAGAGATATAGTAGCCCAAGTCAATGAGGGATTGCTTGCTGTGGGGGATGCCATTGCAATGGAATGGTTCGAAGTTGTTTTAGTGAACATTTGACTCTGCATACATCAGCGGTTCAAAGCTATGACAAAGTTACAACAACAGCAGTACATATATCCCCATCCTATTCATCCCCTCAGTACATGATAGTGTCGTGTTTCTCTTTAATCTCCTGCCTTCTTGGGAGACAATAGGAGGCCTGCTAAGTAATCCACAAAGCTTTATTTAAGCAATAAACATCTCTTCCCGCCTGAAGAGAGTCTAATCTCTTGGAACTTTCCCCTAGGCAAAACTATGCAAACTAAGATTGAGGGGAGACATGATAGCACTCTTCAAATACTTAAAAGGTTGTCACACAGAGAAGGGCCAGGATCTCTTCTCGATCCTCCCAGAGTGCAGGACACGGAATAACGGGCTGAAGTTACAGGAAGCCAGATTCCGGCTGGACATCAGGAAAAACTTCCGGACTGTTAGAGCAGTATGACAATGGAATCAGTCACCTAGGGAGGTTGTGGGCTGTCCCACACTAGAGGCCTTCAAGAGGCAGCTGGACAACCATCTGTCAGGGATGCTTTAGGGTGGATTCCTGCATTGAGCAGGGGGTTGGACTCGATGGCCTTTTAGGCCCCTTCCAACTCTGCTATTCTATGATTCTATGATTTTATGAAGCGAGACAATTGTCCTTTCAAGAAGAATGCACCTTTTCCCAAGATGCATTAACTTCAGAGAGACTAGTTCTGAGGCAGCTTCTGATGAGATGCCAGCCAGGCCGACTTTCTCTCACCTTCCTTTTGCTCTGCCCATTTTAGCCTGCGACGTACTCTAGGATTGGCTAAACTGTCAGTGCTCTCTCCTTCGGAAGTATGTTAGCTTCCCACTGACTGTGTATTATTTGCCCTTGATGAGATAAGCTCTGGAGAAAGTTCACCCCCAGCAGGTGAAGAGCCCGTGAGAGCTTTCTCCCACACTGATACAGGCCGGCCTGTGTCTGGCGCCAACTCCTCTACTTCAGAGTCTGTTTCTGATTGATTACCTGAAACACCTTCTTCCAAACTAGGGGGAGCAGGGCTAGACATGACAGATGGAATGCCTCCTCCCATGTGTACCTGCCTGTACCTTGAGGTCATCCACAGAAGCCTTTCTTCACATGCCCCACCATTCTGAAGCAGAGAGAGTGGCAACAACAGTGTGGGCTTTTTCATTGGCGCTGCCACCAGCTACAGATGGGTGAATGAGTGATGTTTGAGATCACCAAGGCTTTCGGAATGTCGCCTTGCTTCTCGCTTCTTCGCTACGGCAGCGGCTCGCAATGCCCGGACAGGAAACTTGCACAAATTGAGCAGCGATAGAATGGGAGATGTGCCCAAAAGTTCCCAAACAAATGCCATTTTCCTGCATAGACTAAGGTGGGTGGAAATTTGCACCAAGTAGGAAACTTGCACAAATCATACCAGGAATTGGGGATGAGACAAACACGAGCACATGTTGAACAATTGATGAATGTTATGAAGGCATCACCATATCTGGTCCACAAAGACAACATCCACTTGTCCATCACAAGACAAACTTGAGAAGGAGTTTGAGAGGAGTTTATGTTTGCTATAGGAGCTGCCTAAGGAAGCTTACCTCTCACTTTGAGATGCATTCTTCTGACTCGCTAAGGCTCTTTGTCAGAACAGTGCAGTGGATTACCAATGACTTTTTACTTGTGCTAATAAGCAAGTGGAATTGAGAGATATTTGCATGTTACATGAAACATCTCTTTCAAGTAATGTCACTATGACCGGCAGCAGGCATTTTGTTCTGTAGATGTGACTCTTCTAAACAAGCCATTCTCTGTGTTGAATCTGCACCGTATCAAAGGAACAGCATCAGAGCATTCATGAAGATGACATCTAAATGAAAAATCCATGTAGTCCTAAGGGCCTTGCCCAAAAGTATTGTCCAACTGCTCAAAACCATCGATGCAAGCAGCAGCACCAACAACAGTACCTGACCAAGAATTTCTCACCAACTAGTTTAGCAAGGGGAACAAATTTGGCATACTACAACCACATACTCTTTAGCTCTCTTAGATAGGGCAGTGAGGTGCTCTGTTTGCAGAGGGCAGTCCTCTATTTGATGGTGTCCTCTGTTCGAAAGGCTGTCTAGTCCGAGTCTGGTTTAAAAATAAAGAACTTTCAAAAGGGAGAGCAGGGAGCCTTGAAGTTTCCCATCAACATTCAGCACCTGCAGGCCAAGAAGATACAGAGATCACCTGGCCAGTGTTCCCCACTATGGTGAGATGAATATAATTATGATGAATATAACAAGAGCTATGCTGGTCAAGCTAAGGGTCCACCTAGTCCAGCATTCTGTTCACAAAGTGGCCAACCAGTTTCTATTTCTATTTGAATTTCACTTATTATTTCTAAATTTGCATTTAGACGTACACACGGGTGTCTTGTCAGTTGTTTTGTCAACAGGCAGTGGCTCTTTTCAGAGGCAATGAGCACACCAATGGGTGAAGGAAAGAAACGTATTTAGCTGAAATCGGCAAATAAAGTAAGAAAAAGTGAGGCAAAACATTTAAAGCGAGAAAACACAAGACTTTTCACTGTCTAGCTCCTTCCTATCTCTCCTCTCTCATCTCACACTATTGCCCCGCTCGTGCTCTTCGCTCCTCTGATGCTATGTTTCTCGCCTGCCCAAGGGCCTCTACTTCCCTTGCTCGGCTTCGTCCATTTTCTTCGGCTGCCCCTTACGCCTGGAACGCTCTTCCAGAACATTTGAGAACTACAAGTTCAACCGCAGCTTTTAAAGCTCAGCTAAAAACTTTTCTTTTTCCTAAAGCTTTTAAAACTTGATGTTGTTCGGACTTTATACTGTTAGTTTTACCCTACCCAGTGCCTGTTTACCCTACCCTGTGCCTGTTTGCATTCTCTTCCCCTCCTTATTGTTTTATTATGATTTTATTAGAATGTAAGCCTATGCGGCAGGGTCTTGCTATTTACTGTTTTACTCTGTACAGCACCATGTACATTGATGGTGCTATATAAATAAATAAATAATAATAATAATAATAATAATAATAACAACAACAACAATACATGGAGCATTCATGCCTCTACACTTGTGTCAATGGAGCCTTTAAGGTGGCCATTTGCATTGGGGCGGGGGGAGAAGTGTGCAGTTTAGAGACGCTCCCACAATTTCACATCCTCCCCCCCGTTGCATCAATGGTGGCCGCCATTGATGCAGGAAAGGGAAGTGCACAATTCTGGCATGCGGGCAGGTGACTGCTTAGCGCTTGCTGGAGCCTAGTTGGCGCTCAGGTGGGGGGTCTGCGCTTGTGCCAGGTGTGCCTGACTTTGTCCAGGTGGGTGAAATGCAGGGGCTCTGTCAGACTCCCAGGCTCTGTAGGGTGCTCGTGGCATCCCTACTTCTGATTTGGGGAACCCTGTGCTCTTATCTTAGGATTAGCTTAAGATCAGATAAGAGTGGTGGTGAATGGCCCAAAGGTTTGGCCTATGGTACCTGTCAACCCATGGAGAGGTTCTGAATTGGGAAGGTCCCAGATAATCATATACTATCCCCTTGATTCTTCCCATTTTTGACATGGTCCCAGGACTGCACCAGTTGCTGCACCATTTTCTGGGGAACATGAGTGGGAGGGTGCTGTTGCACTATGTCCTGCTTTGTCGGTCCCTGGCCGATGGCTGGTTGGCCACTGTGTGAACAGAGTGCTGGACTAGATGGACCCTTGGTCTGATTCAGCAGGGCACTTCTTAGGTTCTTATAACTTCTACATCCTACATTCTTGTAGACTGCAAAACAACCAGTCTCAATGATTAGCAAGCAGCCAGACCAACGAAGAGAGCTCCCTTCTACACTCTCAGCTGGTCTCGACATTCTTCCAAAGCCTTTAGCTACAACCCTTCAATACAGCATCGACCAGTGATTTTCTGGGAACTAGCGTTGCTACCATCAGCTCAACAAAAAGGCATAACTGCACCCTAGACATGGGCAAGAGAACTGGTACACTGCTGACTTCTTGATAGACAATAGTCTTCCACCTTTCCGCAACAACTTGCACAGGGAACCCCAATCTTTTGGTGTTACTGGGTGCATTTGGAATTTTGAGAGTGTTGTGGGCGCTTTCATAAAATGGCCACCATGGGTCTTTTTGGCCATTCACCAGAGGGTTGCCATGGTGGGCACATTCAGTCACAAAACACTCATTTCCCAGAAGGCAAACTGGTGAGACTAAAAGAAAACTAACTTGCCCTTGAGCCCAAGGACAAAGCAGAGATGCCCTTATTGCTCCAAAACACTAAATGACTCTTTTGAATGCCGACTTCCCAGTTTAAAAAAAAAATGAAATGAAATGAAATAAACACTTTATGGAATAAATAAAAATGAGAGGCAGGAAGTCTGGCAGGCACCAAAAGAGGTGGTCCACTGACACATTCAGGTCCATGGGCACCATGGTGGAGATCTCAAAATTAGCATCTGCAACATTTATTTATTCATTACATTTTTGTACCGCCCAATAGCTGCGGCCCTCTGGGCAGTTCATAATTAAAAATATTTTGCGGATTATCTTTTGTCCTCTTTTTTTGGTGATGTATTTCCTCCTTTTTTGACAATGCGTAACTGCCCACCCAGGCTTAGATTGCAGCATCGATATGAATCTGTGTGTTTCTTCCCCAGAAACACACAGTTATGTCTGAAGAACAGATTGAAGGCAGCTTGAAGATGCCAAATTTAGCCCTCTTTGTCTTTTTCCCTCTTTAAAAACAAAAATAAATATTCCCTTGCAACAGCAATGTGCATGTATGTGTTGTTAATCAACACCCCATGCCTCATTAACATAATAATAGAAAAGCAATCCTGGCCAATTAAAAAGGGGCACAATTACCATCCACTTTTACTGAAGAGCCTCTCGAAAAGAACACAATGGTGATCACAATATGACCATTTAGTAATGGCACCTCCCTACATCTGCCTTTCATTGTGTCACTTGCTTCCATATGTGCTCTTGAGTATTCACTGTCTGACAGCTCATTCTGCTGTCTCTACTTCTACTGCATCTGAAAACTGTGATTGGAATTCTACTTCCATAATTGCATAAGTCGGGGAGGGTTGCATATTTCCCCCTGCAATTTAATATCATGTTCATAAAAGAACTGTTTCATTACCATGAGTGCTCATATGGAAAAGGAAAGAAAAAGGTCTGATGGATGCTGGATCTGTAATCTGAATGGAGGTCAGTGGAGGCTGGTGGCTCTGATTTCGGTGGTGCTGTGAATCCAACCTGGGCTTTAGTCAGAACCAGCCAGAACTCTGAAAGAGCTATCCAAGGCACTGAACCTACCACAACCCAATAGGTTCAGCACCTTGCATTGCTCCTTTAGAGCTGGAGCTGGTTCTGACTGAAACCCAGGATGGATTCCCCACCAAAATTGGAGCCACCAGCCTCCAATGCTGAGGTGGCATGAAAGATGACGTCCATCATCATCATCAATCATCATCTATTATATAGAAAGATGCAGGAATAACGGGCTCAAGTTAAAGGAAGCCAGATTCAAGCTGGACATCAGGAAAAACTTCCTAACTGTTAGAGCAGTACGACAATGGAATCAGTTGCCTAGTGAGGTTGTGGGCTCTCCCACACTAGAGGCCTTCAAGAGGCAGCTGGACAACCATCCGTCAGGGATGCTTTAGGGTGGATTCCTGCATTGAGCAGGGGGTTGGACTTGATGGCCTTGTAGGCCCCTTCCAACTCTGCTATTCTATGATTCTTTGATTTATTTGTTACCCACCTCTCCCTCTGGATCGAGGCGGGGTACAACACAAATAAAAACACCATAAAATAAATACAACTAATTCAAACGCTTAAAACCAGTGCATCATTAAAAGCAGCACACCATTTAAAAGGGCATCTTAAAATTCAACTGGGTAGGCCTGCCGGAAGAGATCAGTCTTTATGGCTTTCTTAAATTCTGGAAGACTGTTAAGTTGATGAATCTCTCCCGGCAAGCCATTCCACAAACTGGGAGTGGCAGAAGAAAAGGTCCTGTGGGTAATAGTTGTCAGTCTTGTTTTTGTTGGCTGGAGTAAATTCTTCCCAGAGGACCTGAGTGTGTGGGGCGGATTGTATGGGAGAAGGTGATCCCGCAGGTAGCCTGGACCCAAACCATGTAGGGCTTTAAAGGTGATAACCAACACTTTATACTTCGCCCTGAAACTAATTGGCAGCCAGTGAAGAGATTTTAAGACTGGTGTAATATGGTCACCCCTAGGTGTACCAGTGACCAACCTGGCTGCCATATTTTGAACTAGTTGAAGTTTCTGGACTAGGCACACAGGTAGCCCTATGTAGAGTGCATTGCAGAAGTCGAGCCAGTTTTCATGTGTGACTTGTACCCAGGCCAGGATGTCTCTTTGGGCAAAGACCCTGACATTGCAGAGCATGAAGACTTTGGGACCAGCTAACTCTTGTGATGGTCATTAAAGATCCCATTAATTAATTGTTGCATATTGTCTGAATGTTATGCTTACTTTCAAAATGCTGCTGGTTGTTTTTCTATTATTTTCCCTCAACAACGTAACGATGGATCTTAAGAACCACCCCTATCACTTCTAGGATTATGTATTGTTACAACCTTTAGGTCACACAAGATCATTTTGAGCGAGAAAGGGGCAGGGTTGATGAACAAGAGGCTGGAACACCTTCTCAAGGAGGAAACACTAAGGTGTGTGAGGAATTTTAGGTGAGAAGAAGACAATTTAGTTGCTGACATGATAGAGGTTTATGGACAGTGTGGCAGGGAGGAAAATTGTTCTCTAATACTTACAGCTAGAGCTGTGTCGAACTATTTTTCCCATGTTTTGTCCATTCTCCTTCAAACTGATAGTAAAGAAAACGCTTTTTAAAATGAATTCAAAGGAAAAGGACATTTTAGAGAAATACTCATGGGTTATACAACCAGCCATTGGCCAGGGACCAACAAGCAGGACATGGTGCAACAGCACCCTCCCACCCATGTTCCCCAGCAACTGGTGCACACAGGCTTACTGTAAGGAGTAGTTTGCTTTCCCAAGCAATTGCTCAGGACTCCTTAGGGAGGTCAACTTTGTATTTAGAAAATGCTGGGTCTCCTCCAAAGCTATCTATGACATCCTTGCACATTTTATGCAAAGAGTTTTCATGCTGGACAAATAAAAACGGCAGATTATTCACCTCAATTTCTTTCTTAACGTGAGGCCCCGTACTTCTGCAAAAATGGCTGGAGTTTTATCTACTTGGATTTATGTGTCGGGAGAGTTAGAATTCATTTCATCCCACCTCCTACTCTATTGAATTAAAATGCTCTCTATCTGGCTGTGTATTTTTGGATGCTTTTTTTCATTGAGATTCAGCTCCTTGTGCATTTTTGACCTTTTTACGAAAGCTTGCCTCATTGTGAATTGTGGATGTTAGGAAGGTAAACATATTCAGTACTTGTTATTGAATGAGTTTGGATTTTGAAAGTCATTGTCAATAGGTTAATCCTTTTGTACAGACACTCTCGTCGGCAAAGAGGCATCGTACACAAATGCAGGTTTCGCCACAATGCTAATTTTGCAGCCTTTCTGTCAATTGTCGAAGGGATATATTTCTGCAGAGGTCTTAAAATTGGTTATTTGTAGTTTACATTCACCCTGTGTCAGCACAGTTCAAAAGAGAACTTCAGCTTCCAGACTGTTTCTAATCTTGACCAAGAAGTCATTAAAATCCAGGGCTCCCATGCAAGTAGTTTATGACTTGAATTTGCTCTTTGAAGCCTCTTGCAAATATTTATGTGTCATGGGCATCAATGCCTTTTCCCTGGGAGGTAAAAGGAGTAGAGCAAACATTTCTCTAACTTTAAAGGTCCTTGAGAGAGAGAGAGAGAGAGAGGGAGAGAGAGAGAGAGAAGAAACACCTTCTCTGGTGAAATACAGATCTTTCTCTTGAAATCATAGAATGGGGATTCAAGGATCAGATGGGGGAAGATGGATATAGAGATCGCTATAGAGATATCTCCCTCTAATGAACTAGAAGATTGCAAATGTCAGGAACATTCCCACATGACATTTCTGTTCATTTAGGTTCATACTGTGCATGGATCATGTTAAACTAAATCCATATTCCCATAGTCATAAGAACATAAGAAGAGCCCTTCTGGATCAGACCAAGGGTCCATCTAGTCCAACACTCTGTTTGCACAGTGGCCAACCAGCCATTGGCCAGGAATGAACAAGCAGGGCATGGTGCAACAGTACCCTCCTGCCCATGTTCCCCAGCAACTGGTGCACACAGGCTTATTGCCTCGAATACTGGACAATAGCTAGTAGCCATTGATGGCCTTTGCCTCCAGGAAAAAGTCATTTTTGCTGTTCTGTCCACCTAAAGGTTTCGGTTCGAAATCTTGCAATTTCATTATTACAAACTATTCATTCCTTTGATGGATTGATGTGCAAATCTATCATACGAGTTTGTTTTGTTTTTGTTTGCAGTACTTTTAAGCTATTTATCTTAATATTAAAAAGTTTTCTTCTAGATATTCCCTGGTCGGTATTACTTAAATTCTGTATTATACGTTGAAATACATTTGCATGCTAATGTTTTAATTTATTTTAAATTAGTCAGGGCTCTATAGATGGCTTTCATCTGAATGCTAAATCATCTTTTGCCAATGCAGTGGGTCATTTTATAAATTCTGTTGCAAGAAGAAGGAACCCAATGAGGAGTTGAAGTGCAGGCCCTATTTGTGCTGTGTGTGCCCAATTACCATAAGGAAGTTCAAGAAGGTCCCAACTGTTCTGAGAATTCAAAATTGACTTAATCCTTCTCCTAAAATATTTTAATAAGCATGTAATGGAATTGCAGGTAAAATAACCATACACCCGAAAGGGGGGACAGGACATTTTCTGTCCTTCACTGAGCATTCCTGTAAATCTTGAAAAAAAAGAATAGTGCTATTAGTTGCATACTAAATAATTATCATTCAGATTTTATTGTTTATAGCCAATGGCCATTACAATATAAAAACACAAAATGTATTTGTAAAATATCAAACAATTAAAATGGAGGGGCATTGCTAGGGCACTAAAAATACAAGTAATAAAATTTTAATAATTAGAGAGATTTAGGCTAAGACCTGTCAGGGTTCCTTCTATGACCTGGAACCCTTGAGCAACTCCTTAAGGATCTCTGCCTCCTTAAGAAACAGATCTTCCTTTTAAAAAAATCCCCTTCCCAGTAATGTGGGGCTGTAGACATGGGATGAGTGACATTCCAGGCACTTGTGGCTTACCACAACAGTTTACTAGTGAATTAAACAACCACATTACAACAAAAGGTATTTAGTCAAAAGGTGATAAAAGAAAATGAAAGTTGCAAAAATGCAAGTTCTTTTACCCTAAGCTGCACCTAGACTTCTTCAAGCTGCATCTTTCTTCTCCTTCCTTATGGTCTGGTCTTTCTCTGGCTCTTCTGGCTGGCTGGCTCAGTCTTTTATATGCTCTTTCCCCAAAAACAGGAAGTACTGTTCCCCCTTTGAAGAAATGAAACTTAACCAGGAAATGAATATTAACTGGAGAAATGAAACTACTCTTCTCAGGGATACCTCCCACTCATAGAAAAAACCCAGGCCTCTATGGCCAGATTTAATACCTTGCCTCAGTAGGCCTCAAACCTTCACAGACCTCAATCATTGTCTTCCTTGTCCCATTCTTTGTGGAAGAGGCCAACAGTTTCTAACTAGAATTCTAGCAGACTCAGTCTGGCTCCTTAACAGAGTCTTCCGCCAACATGGCACCCTCCAGAAGCTGTACTACAACTCTCATCATCCCCAGCCCCTGGGAGTGACATAGACTGAAGAGATAAGCCAGATGCCCAGGAGAAGAGACTCTTTTGAGAAGCTACTAGCAAGCCATAGCTTGGGTGAGGAAGAGCAGTTAAGAAGAGCAGTTAAGAGATAAAAGACTTGCTTGAAAGAGCTATCCCCTTGGATAGCTTCTTTAGAGTTCTGAATCATCCCAACTGAAGTTTGGAATGGATTCACTGCCCCACTGACATCGGAGCCGTGATCCTCCACTGCATTGGACTGGACCCTTCTGTATACCTCCAGACTGCCATTTGACTGCACTTCTTGCCTGAATCTTATCAGCTGTGGTGTCTTTCCTAACTCCCCTTGGTCTCAATCTCTTGTGAGTACCTTGTGGAATGTCTGTTGACCATCCTGCTTGAACCCTGGGTTGCCATAAGAGTCCATTGTGACGTCACTAGAAAGAAAGAGATTTCACATTGTTCTCTCTGTTTCCAAAAGAGTCAAATACAGCCCTGAGATTGTATGCTTGCATCCGTGGGAAGAATATGCTGTACCAAGTAAAAGGCAACAGTCACACACAGACACACACACACACACACACATAGTTCTAGTTTAAGGTCGCTCGCATTGCTTGCTATGCATTCCTTAATAATGAGAAAACTAGAGACAAAGAGAAGGGTTTTATCCAATGAGACAAGGAATGTAACAGGTGACTTATGGTTGTATGCACTAACACTTTCTCTTGTAACCTAACATGCTACTAAAAGGACCAATAAGGTGCTTTAAATGTAATGACATTGACCAATGACAAATTGAATGCACTTTTTTGATCAAGAGACTATAAATGTTTCAAGTATTTTTTGATCGGGGTGCTCTGGTTTGATTTGATGCTAGAGTGCCCAATACTGCAGTATTGTTCTAAAAAAACTTGGCTAAGTTGGATTCTCGACCCCTTGTGTGTTTGATTGGGATATACATGCTGGGGCCAGGACCTGCAAACCTTAATTGAGGGACATCAATTGGGCCCCTAAGGGGCTGGATTTTACAGGAATGGACCTCCCTAGTACACATCAGTTGTGTGCATCTTTGAAATACATGCATTGCTCTCCTATTGATTTAAGCATATTTGTGTTCATTATTCAAAAGTAGGCATTGTATGTCGAACACGTTTTATTTGGTCCATAAATCACATTGCAAGCTTGGAAATAAATGGACTTTGGTTGCAGATAGCATCCAAGCCCATGTTTGGTCTGGAAGATCTGAACTCGACAAATCCTGATCAAAAACAAACAAACTTATTTCTCATATATCCCTATCCAGAATTCAGGATCCAGAAAGCTAAATTAGAATGAGGGGGAGAAGCTCATGTGACACCCTTTCAGTGATGTGCTGTAAAGATCAGATTATAATGTGTGTAAAGATGGAGAGCTTTTCTATATGAGGCATTTGTTTATGCACTGATTTCCCCCCACTCATGGTTGTCTTTCGTTGAAATTGTGAGCCTCTAGTTTTGCTTGTTTTTAAACAGCACTTTTGGTGAGGTTTTTTTTTTTTTTAAGAGCAGGGGAAAAAGCAGTGTTATTTCTGAAAGTGAAAGAAAATGCCTTTTCCACATGTGTAATTGTGCATTCCACTATGCTAAAGTGCCACCTAGAGGCCATGTAGCAGAAAAGCAGGAAAGGAAACCCTCTTTGTGAAATGCTTGAATCTCAATCCTGTGATGAAACTGAAAGTAAAAACAGTGAGTGCAGAAAAGCTCTTGAACTAATAAGATACTAATTCACAATTATGCACTCATAATTGCAACAACAATAACAACCACACATTTTCAAGATTTCCCACTACACATCATCTGCAGAACATACCCTGAGCATTTGTGTTTCTCTAGATATTTTTTGCAACAATGACCTGATATTAATATTCAAGGACAGGCAGTTCTTCAGATGTCTAACAGCACAAGAGCTTTTGCCAGAAAAAATAATTATATGGCACGGCCGTGAAGAGTCAATAAATACTGTGCAATTTTACAATTAAGCCTCTTGTCAAAGACACAATATACCAATCATTTCAGCTTTTCAGCAGTTTGAAAACCCACCATAATCTAATTAATACTTGGCCAAAATAAGAACTATGTTTCATGAAAGCTAGATACAGGTTTCCCTGATATTTTCCATCAGATAGTAACTGATATAGGAAGCTACCTTGTTATAGGATATCTCCTAAGTTAAATTATAATGGATCTCTCAGACAAAGTTACATCAAACATCATATTTGTGTGTGTGCTTTTTATTTTTATTTTTTATATTAAGATAGCTATCTATTTGCAAATACAACAATAACAAAAAAGAAGACAATAAAAGTGTGTGTGTGTGTTTAGAGAGAGAGAAAGATCATATCATTAAACATAACCATAGAAAATAGTCACTTACATAAGAGTCACTCTTCAAATACTTAAAAGGTTGTCACACGGAGGAGGGCCAGGATCTCTTCTCGATCATTCCAGGGTGTTAGAGCAATATGACAATGGAACCAATGACGTAGGGAGGTTGTGGGATCTCCCACACTAGAGGCATTCAAGAGGCAGCTGAACAAACATCTGTCAGGGATGCTTTAGAGTGGATTCCTGCATTGAGCAGGGCGTTGGACTCAATGGCCTTATAGGCCCCTTCCAACTCTACTATTCTATGATTCTATGATTCTATGATAACACTTCCAGAAAGAAAGAAACAAAGAAAGAAAGAAAGAAAGAAAGAAAGAAAGAAAGAAAGAAGACTTTAACACTTCCATTTCAAATACATTCATTAACGTCAGCAGTCCATATATCTAAATAAGCATCCAAATAAGATTGATAGCCATAGGAGATACAATCAAATATAGCAAGAGCATTAAGAACTTTAGTCCATTGAATGGTAGGTAGTGAGTGTTTACCCTTCCAAGCTTGAAGTATATAAATCTCTTTGCAAATGTTAAGGCTCTCAGTATCCACATTTGCAGTTTGTCCGTCAATCTGTCCATCACACTGTGTGCTTAAGAAATTAGTGTGGTGCATACTGCTGAGAAATTCGGCATTTGGTGTGGAAGAGCCTGTCCTTGCTTCAAATGACCGGGCACTGGTCCATAAAATGGGTGTCATTCATTTTAAAATGTGTACCATGGTTTTCAGCTTCCCTGGACAGGAGTAAATGTAAAGTAATGCTCACTGGTGCAACAAGGTCACATAAACATGGGTGGGCTCTGACCAGGAGATGTATCTTAGGGTCATAGTGGACAGCTCAATGACAACGGCATTGCAGCATATAGCAGCTGTGGGGGAGGGGAGGCTAATTCTAAGTGTATTTGTTTATTCACAGTATTTTTCCTCTGCTCTTCAGCCAAAATGGTCTTCTGGAGCAGCTTACAAAGGTTATTAATGAGGCAGTTCCAGCCCTCAGGCTTACAATTTAAATAACATGACACAAAAGGAAAGGGGGTTAGGAGGGCAGAGGAAAAAGCAAAACTCAGGCAGCAGTTCTTAGTGTCAAATTCTTTATAGGTGTTCTTCCTGGCAAAGAAAGGTAAAACAAGATCCCTGCAATGGTTCCTTCTCTGGCCAATGTATGGGGCTAGGTTGATCTCCCACTTGCTGTGATGTAGTTCCTGGGTGGCAAGAGGTGCATCTTCTCAGTGTCCCTTGGTTCTCTGGCCAATGGGGAGAAACTGAACATTAACATGGTTGTCTGTCAAAGCCCAGGGCTTTGTGTGCTTGGCTCTTCAGAGTGTGGATCTGGCTCCCTTTGTATTCAACCATGTTAGTGATTAGCTAGGGTTTTCTTCTTATTTTTCTGGCAGCTATACGGTAATAATAATAATTTATTTCTTACCCGCCTCTCCCTTTGGATCGAGGCAGAGAACAACATTAGTACAACAAATCAACACACCTTAAAAAATCTTGATTTCACATTCGTCTGGGTAGGTCTGCCGGAAAAGGCTAGTCTTCAAAGCTGTCTTAAATTCAGAGAGAGAGTTAAGTTGATGAATCTCCTCAGGCAGGCCATTCCACAGTCTGTGGGCACAGAAAAAAAGGCCCTCTGGGTAAGCCCTCTGGGTAAACTAGTTGTCAGCCTAGTTTTGGCTGACTAAAGTAAGTTCTCTCCAGAGGACCTGAGTGCGTGGGGTGGACTGTATGGGAGAAGGTGATCCCACAGGTAACCTGTACCCAAACCATATAGGCCTTTAAAGGTAATGACCAACATTTTGTACTTTGCCTGGAAACTAATTGGCAGCCAGTGGAGCGATATTAATTTTGGGGTAATATGCTCACCCCTGGATGAATTGGTGACCAACTTGGCTGAAGGTTCTTCTCTTGATGGACTCTAGTCAGGCCTTCTGCCTAACCCTGAGCTAGACTATTTCTCTCCTCTAGCTACTATGAGAAGGATTCAACCTCAATGGCAAGCTGCATTATTAACGTCCTGCGTACTCATATGTTCGATGAACTCTGAGGCAGTTTTAATGCAGGTGCCTTAACTTGAATGGAATGAGAAATGGTTGCATGGAGCCATGAGGGAACTATTTTGTTAGATGTTACAGTCATAGGTCACTGAATGGGTTAATTGCAACCACTTATCTTTTAAGGCTGAGATATGATGTTTAGACTAAACCCTTTTAAACCATTTAATCCTTCACAACGGTACCACAGCTTTTAGTTTCTAAATGTACAAGCACTCTCAAATTTTATGACATACCAAAATTAAGGTGTCAGGTCTAGTAGTTGGTACATACTTATTTTTACCTCCAGAAACTATAAATACTTAAGGTAGTCTACGTAAACCAATCTGGGTATGTGAGATGAGAATCAGGTCATCAGTATAGAGAAGGAAAGACAGTTTCCTTTCTTCTAATTTTACTGGGGGGAAAGAATCAACAGTCAAATCAAGAGCTATATCATTTACAAATAGATTAAAAAGGAAAGGGGACAGGACACACCACTCTTTAACTCCTCGAGATAGTGCAACATTATCTGTCAGGTGTCCAGCAGGAGAAAATCTCACATGGATGTTCAAGTTTTCGTGCAGCAGTTTATTTATTTATTACATTTATATCCCGCCTTTTTTCCTCCAAGGAAGCCAAGGCAGCATACATAACCCTCCTCCTCTCCATATTATCCTCACAACAACAACAACCCTGTGAGGTAGGTTGGGCTGAGAGTCTGTGACTGGCCCAAAGTCACCCAGTGGGTTTCCATGGCTGAGTGGGGACTAGAATCCAGATCTCCCAACTCCCAGTCTAACACCTTAGCCACTATACCACACTGTTGTAACATAATTCAGAGGTGTCTATTTAAGTTTAACTCTGCATGTTTTGCCCATAACCTGTTCCTAATAATTGAGTCAAAGGCTGCTTGGAAAAAAAGCAAATGCCACATACACTTTTGACTTTTCTTGGGTTTTGTATTATTTGTTTTATCATTGTTTTTACTATGCTTGTAACCACTGGTTGAAGCAATGAAGCTTTATCCATCTAAAAAAAAAAAGGTAAAGGCAGAAGATTGTTTCAGAACCGATAAAGTCATTCCTAATTTCATGTTTTGGAATGGAGTTGGGATTGTTATGCTGGGGTATTTTAAGACTACACGGTCACAATTTATTTATTTACTTGGAATTTATTTACTTGAAAGTCCTTGGCTGCCATCTTGCCTGCATACAGCTAGCCTGCTCAAATCCCATTAACTTCATGGGGTTTAAGCAACCGAACTGCATGCAGGATTTCGGCATTTG
This sequence comes from Elgaria multicarinata webbii, assembly GCF_023053635.1. Lineage (NCBI taxonomy): Eukaryota > Metazoa > Chordata > Lepidosauria > Squamata > Anguidae > Elgaria > Elgaria multicarinata. The sequence continues at coordinate 9,748,662 of NC_086185.1, forward strand.
ATTTTAACGCAGACCTAAATGTGAAGTTTCAAATCCTGTGAAGAGTAAAATCCTCTTATGCAACCACATGTATTTCCCATCTAAATAAACAACTATAATTGTATACGTTTGGACACTGAATATTGGAACTGATTCGTGAATTCTGAATTAGCCCCATGATTTATAACAGGAGCAGGCAACTTATAGCCCTCCAGATGTTCTGGCCTACAAGGTCCATCATCTTTAGGCAGTATGGCCAACAGTGAGGGCTATAATTCCAGTGGAATTTTAGGATGCTTTTAGGATGTTTTAACAATGTATACTATGTTTTTAATCAGTATTTTATGTATTTGATATTTGCTGGTGTTGTTCCCCACCTCAATCAAAATGGAGAGGCGGGTCAGATAATTTATTATTATTTGTTATTATTGATGGGAGTTGTAGGCACAAACATCTGGAAAGTCACAATGGAATAAAAGGTGCCTGATAATTACTGAAATGCAGATGAAAAGAATTTTACAAAACCATACATCCCTATCTCTACTTCTGTCTTTTTAAAATAAAAAATGCATAGTAAAGTGTGCATATTAGGGGATCTAAAATTAAAACGAACATTAAAAATGTATCATCTTATTTATTTATTTATAACATTTATATCCCGCCCTATATAAATGAGATCTCAGGGCGACATACAGATAAAAGCATACAATATAAAACAGTAAATATACACAGCTAAAAACAAATTAAACCATAAACCAAGTTAAAACAATATATAATTTAAAAGCAGTAAAACTATTAAAACATGATGATCCTGAGATAAACCTTAGGTCTAGCTACGGCCTTAGTAAAACCGCTTGCAGAAATGTGCACAAAATGCTTATGCATTTTCATGAGAACTTTAAAAAATATTTCTCAAAGGTCAGGGCAAACTAAAGTTAAGACTGGAGAAATTATAATTGCTCAAATTGAACCGAATTTAATATTGGAAAAAAATGAGAAACAGAGACTGAGGCCTTAGCTAGACCTAACTTTAAATCCGGGCTAGAGGAGGGGAGATCACATGATGAAACTATCGCGGGATCTCGCCCTTGTTCACACGCAAGCTCTGGAGGAGAGCCGTCGCACCCGCCATTTAAAAAAAAGTTTTAAAGGGCCATGTGCGTAGGAGCCCACCAACGATTAAGGTGAGGATTATTATTATTATTATTATTATTATTATTATTATTATTATTATTATTATTTTAAAAAGGGTTCCCTGCTCCTCCTTCTGGCTCCGTTTCCCGCCGGATCTCCCCTGGCCTTCGATTCCCACCCCCTCCCGATGTCCCCTGGCCTCCGATTCCTCCCCGAGGTCCCCACCCTAGCCCTGATGGCCACAGTGCTCCTGTGGAGTGCTGCGGCCTGTCTGCTGCTTTTCCCGGCTACTTGGGAGTAACTGTGGTAGCTGGGAAAAGCGGCGGAATGGGCTACACACCCGCGGTCTTGAGCTCAGCCCCAGAATGCGGGAAAAAACAGGCCAGAAGTGGTGCAGGTTACCCCAGGCCCAGGGAGGTTTGACTCCTGCCTCAGCCCGGGATCCCCTGTGCGTCATCTGGATGCACAAGGATGAGCCCGGGCCTAGCACCGGGCTAACCTGCCATCTAGCAAGGCCCTGAGAGTTTCCTCCTTCCCTAGCTACAATCCTATGCCCACTTACCTGGGAGTAAGCCCCATTGAACTTAATGGGACTGACGTCTTGAGTTGATATTTTGTTGTTAGTTAACTTTTTTTTACTCTAAAATAAAAAGCTCCAAACTAACATAACTGATATGAAACCAGCAGGGTTTGTGGTGCAGTTTCTAGATTGGACCTAGCAAGGAATACCGCAATCATACTTGGTCTTTTATCTCCCTATTCCTATAGAAGTACTTGTAATTGACAGTGTGGTTCAGCCCCAACTGCGTTCAGTGTTTAGCATCATGGAGGCTTTCAATTTCTTTTAACTTTCTAATACGTTCTGAAGTCACTTTTTCTTAGGCTCTTGGCATAACCAGTCTTCTTTGAATTATTATAGAACAAACAGCAAGTGGCAGGCAATTCGGGGGAAATTATGTGGTGTTTGAGAATTTAAAAGACCTTTTGCATTTCTGCCTTGTAAATTTGCCAAAGTAAAGGCAAGTGCAGGATTGGAAATGAAACTTTAATATGAGTATGAAACTTGCCTTGTGCCACTTGAAACTTTTTCAGTGCACTTCATTATATCACATATCAGAAGAAAACTTCATATAATTAATATATGGAAACGGTAGAATTTACATAGAATGGGTGAAGGGAAAGAGAATCTGTTTTCATTTCATCATGATAGTTCAGGAGTGGAGAATCTTTAGTCTATAACATCTGGAGGTCCCAAACTCCTGTCATATCATAGAATCATAGAAGGGTTTCATATGGAAGGGGCCTACAAGGCCATCGAGTCCAGCCCTCTGCTCAATGCAGGAATCCACCCTAAAGCATCCCTGACAAAGCATATCTCTAACCATGGTTGAGGCTGATTGTGGAGGATGGGAGTTTGAGGACACCAACATCTGGAGGCAGTGGAGGCTGGTAGCCCTGATTTCAGTGGGGCTATTCAAGTTGCTGAACCGATTTTGAGGGGTTAGGGTTCAACACCTTGGATAGCTAATTTACAATTCTGGCTGGTTCTAGTTGAAACACAGAATGGATTCACACACAAACACACACACACCTGCTCAAAATTGGAGCCACTAGCCTCCGCTGTCTGGAGAATAACAGGTTCTCCACCTCTATTCTAGTTTATTAAAGGACAGGTGAATATTTGTTGTTCATAGTCTTATTTTTATTGTCATCTATGAAATATTATATTATAAATTTGTCTCACCTTTTACCAGTTAAAAAAACCCACATTGAGCACATATGTATTTATAAAAATTAAATACTGCCTTTAAATTTCTTTTTTTCCACCATGATATCTTACATAGACAACATGCTAAACCATGATGGCTACATTAACTCCCCTGTGAAGAAAAATTACAAGTCTGGGACTATTTAGCTTAGAAAAGAGGTGAGTGGGGAATGGGACATGTTAGAGGTGTACAAAATTTGTGTGGTGTGGAGCAAGTGGATAGGGAAACATTTTGCTCCCTCACAATACTAACACCCAAGCCTACCCCATGACGCTGAATGATGGAAGATCTAGGATACATAGAACAAAGTACTTCACACTGTGCATAGTTATGGAATTTGCTACCACAATATGAATTGATGGCTACTAACTTGGAAGCTTTAGAAGGAGGGTAGACAAATTCAGAGAGGGTAAGCTACAAAGCATGATGGCCAGGGCCGGTGCTACCATAGAGGCCACTCAGGTGGCTGCCTAGAGGGCCAAGCTAAGAGGGGTGCCGGGTACAGCGCAGCACTCACGCATGTTGGCTGTGAGCTGGCCCGAGGATTCAGCTGGGCCTGGGCGGGCGAGATGGTGTCCCGTGCCCATCCAGCTGAAGCGAAGCCAGGGACGCTGGGGTGGGGTGGGGGCTCCACGTTCGGACTTCCACCGAATGTGGAGCCCCCCCCCCCCCCCAGCGTCCCTGGCTTCCCTTCAGCTGAATGGGCACAGGGCACCATCTCGCCCACCGAAGCGAAGCCAGGGACGCTGGGATGGGCGGCTCCACATTTGGACTTCCGGAACATGAATGGGGTGCATGGGGTCTTTGAGTGAATGCATGTGTTCATGTGTGTGTTTGAGTGAGTGATGCTGAGTGTGTGTGTGTGCGTGCGTGTATGTGAGTTGGGGGGGGAATAATTTGGAGGTGATATTCCTATTAAACAATGCATTTTAGACCCATAGACGTTCCTTTCCAATTTGTTTGCTATAATTGGCATGATGTATTTCTTGCACTTTAAAATAAATTTAGCAGTTTCAAGTTTTGTGCTTCTTATTTTTTCCAGGAGACATCTGTTCTTAAAAATCAAAGTTGGCATTTTTTGGGGTGTGTGGTGTGGTGGTGGAAGTAGCTCACCTTGCCTAGGGCGCAAAATAGTCTGGCACCAGCCCTGATGATGGCTATTACATTACCTCCCATATCAGAGGTAGTATGACTCTGTATACCAGTTGCAAGGGAACATGAGAGGGAGGGTGCTTTTGTCCTCAAGTCCTACTTGTGGGCTTCCCAAAGGCATTGGGTTGGCCACTGGGGGAACAGAATGCTGAACTACATAGGCATGTGGTCTGATCCATGGCACTTTTTATGTTCTTATCTATGTACTATTTTTATTCCACGCCTAGGGAATCTCCTGCATATGCAGGCCTTCTTTGTGGATGACCCAGTTTCACTGTCCTACTAATAGCATCAAATGTGGTGTTCGAGGCAATGTGGTGTAGTGGTTAGAGTGTTGGACTAGGATCCAGATTTTAGTCCCCATTCAGCTATGAAGCTCATCGGGTGACTTTGGACCAGCCCCTGACTCTCAGCCTAACTTACCTCCCAGGGTTATTGTGAGGGTAAGATGGAGTGAAGGAGGATCACGCACACCTCTTTGGACTCTTTGTAGGAAAGATGGGATATAAATGTAACAAACCAATGAATAAATGTATAGTAACGTCTCTCCCTGTGTCTGAGGATTTTAGAGGGCTTGCTAAGTCTTACAACAATCTTGTGAGGTGAATTAGTTTGAGGAATTGTGCGGTGATAATTTACTCATTGTCAGTTAGCTTCATAGCTGTTGGAGTTCTTGGGCCCAATCTACACCAAGCAGGATATTGCACTATGAAATTGCTATTAAAGTGGTATATAAAAGGCAGGAGCCACACCAAGCAGGATATAATGGCATGAAAGCGGTATATGGCATGTGTCAATGGGCCCCAACAGTTGTCAGTGCACTTCAATACCACTACAAAGCAGTAGTGGCTGCTGCCTTTTATATACCACTTTTATACAGCTTTCATAGTGCAATATCCTGCTTGGTGTAGATTAGGCCTAGATGTTCACATACCCAAGCCTATATACTCTGCCCATTTCACCACATCATTCTGGGAATGCAAACAAATTCCCGGAATGATTTATAAATACATAATGCAGCCAAAGAGAGAGAGAGAGAGAGAGAGAGAGAGAATTTTTCATCCAATAAACACTCCAGGAATGACTCAGGTTTCGAAGGAGAAAACCTCCCAACACACACACACACACACACACACCCTCCAAAGATGGTTCTGAAGCTGATCTTTTTCACAGGACGATCAAGAGGCTTTTATTGAGTTGAATACATTTGCTCACTCGGTTTTGGAGAGTCGTCCTTCATTTATTCTTTCCTTTTGGAAGTACTTTCGAGTGCAAATTGCTGCTATCAGAAGCCTTGAACTGAGAGGCTATTATTCTCCATGCTCAGATTAAATTAATTTTGAACAGTTTAATGCAGCATGTCCGAGCTCTGAGTCCAAGTGGTGTCAAATATATTTCTCTGCTTTTTTAAGCTGCACCTTCAAGGGCAGGATAATTCACAGCGAATGTATTCTAATGCCTTTTGATAAGCATTAGGGTGTGTGGTTTTTTCCATTTGCAAGCCATCGGGCAACAAATGTTAATCATTTTCTTCTTAAAATGATACGAGGAAGGCATCATTTTTAAGCCCCAAAGAGGAATGTGTCTCATCCCTGTGCTATTCAAATGAAATCAGTAGTGACAACAGTCTCCAACATAGCAAGATGTATTAAAAGCTAATGGAAAAGAAAAGTAGCTTATTCTATACGTTTGTTGTGCGAGGAATGAATGATCTTACAGTGGTGTCTGTGTTATAAAACGAAGAGAGTTTTAATTGCAAATTATGTCGTTTGCTCTGTTTGCTGAATTGCCAAGAGAGAGAGAAATCCTCAAAGCTTTCACAAATCTCCTTATTTATTCCCTTCAAGATGAAGCAGGCTTCTGTTTGTTCCGGGTCCCCTCTAGTGGAAGGGTCATTGATCCAGTTAAGATGATACATTCCCTATCATTTCCCCAGATGGGTTGAGGACTGAGACCAGGGCCGGCCCTGCCATTAGGCAGAGGGAAGCAGTTCCCCCAGGTGGCAGAAGATGGAAGGTAGCAGCAAGGTGTTCAAGGAGAGAACTGTGTGCCTTGAACCTACTCTGCCCTAACTTAGTCTGCTGCCCTTAAGTTCCATGGAGAATATTGTTCCATCATTAGCATTGAAGACAGATTCATCTGCCAGTCCAGTCAGGTTTTGTACATGGAATGATAATAATAATACATTTATTTCTTACCCGCCTCTCTGTTTGGATCAAGGCGGGAACAGCAAGTATAAAATACATAAAACTGAATTAAAAACATAGTATACATTATTAAAACATCCTAAAAACATCCTAAAATTCCACTGAATAGGCCTGCCGGAATAGATCAGTCTTTATAGCTTTCTTAAATGCTAAAAGACTATTAAGTTGATGAGTCTCCTCCAGCAGGCCATTCCACAGTCTGGAAGCAGCAGATGAGAAGGTCCTCTGGGTAATACTTGTCAGCCTAATTTTGGCAGGCTGAAGGAGATTCTTCCCAGAGGACCTGAGTGTGCGGGGCGGATTGTACGGGAGAAGGCGATCCCGCAGGTAGCCTGGACCCAAACCATGTTGGGCTTTAAAGGTAATGACCAACACTTTATACTTCGCCCCGAAACTAATTGGCAGCCATTGAAGAGATTTTAAAACTGGTGTAATGTGGTCACCCCTAGGTGTACCGGTGACCAACCTGGCTGCCATATTTTGAACTAATTGACCTTTCCGGACTAGGCACACAGGTAGCCCTATGTAGAGCGCATTGCGGAAGTCGAGCCTCGAAGTTACCAGTGCGTGCACTACTGTCTTTAGGTCTTCCAAGGTCTGGGGCACCATCTTGCCCTTTGCTTCAGGCAGCAAATTATCATGGGATGGCCCTGACTGAGACTGTGCCTTCCTTCTCCATCTGCCTAGCCTGCCTCTCCCACCCTTTATGGGGATGGTTCTTGCCCCCAGGGAGATGGATATTTGGAACTCTTTCACATCGGAGTGTCCCATTCTATCAGCTACATGGTTATAGGATTGTTCAGTAAGGGAAGCAATGTGTTTGAGCAGAGAATGAAGTGGAGTTTCTTGTGGCAAGGGTGTTTCCTTCCCCATATCTAACCTAGGACAAAACATTTCAGTAGTCACTATTCACCCTTTTCCAGGTGTTATTCTAGCATAATAATTTTGCATTTTAACACTTTGGCAGGATCTACACTACTGCTTTAAAATAGTTTATAACAGTAGTGACAACTTTTGGGGCCCAGGACACATGCCATAGAGAGTTTTCAAACCATCTCAGGCCTTAGCTAGACCGAAGGTTTATCTCAGGATTGTCCCGGGGTCATCCCTGTTCATGTAAATGACACACAGGATATCCCAGGAGCAGGCAGGGACGACCCCAGGACGATCCCGGGATAAACCTTAGGTCTAGCTAAGGCCTTAGTTGTTAAGTATATGAAAAGAAATACTTGCTTAGTCATTAAAATTGTGTGTGTATGGCTATCTCAGGGTTAAACAGAGAAAGTCTATCTGTGGGCAATTACCTTGAGATAGAGGCTGTTCTGGGAACCTTGCCAAGATTCTAAGTTAGCCTCATCACAGCTGTATGTAATGTAGATAAGAATTGTGTAGATCTGTATATAGTTTCTCACTTGTGTAAAATGGAACTGATCACTGCTCTATGATCACTGCTTACTGATCACTGCTCTCTGTGTATGCCTCAGTGTGCTGATCTGAACTGATCTGAATTGGACTGCACAGAAGCCTGAAGGAAATAAACCAGCTCTGCTGTGTAAGACCTGCGTGATGTGTGTTTGTTTCTGAGCACAAACAGAGTTCCAGAGAGAGAAAAGTTCTGGCACAATAACCCAACATTAGTGTCACATCCTGCTTGGTGTAGACCTGGCCTCAGTCTTAGAAAGTTAACATCACTTACATGATGGCCCAATAAGAGCTCTTTGACATGAATATCCCGTGGAGCTGTTGGGCTCTTCACCTCAAGATCTGATTTATCTATACAATCAAGGACATAAATTCAGTGCTGATGTGAGTTAAAAAGCCAGTGCATCCTCAGCTGTTTTGTCATCTTGAGATAATAGATCATAAACAAGGACCAATGTCAGCACCTACAGCAATAGTCAATCCATTTGCAGCAAGAAATGACCATGGCATGAGGCTGCTGGGTTTGTGCTAGGCTGTTTCTACACCAGACCAAAAATGTGGGCTAGTCACGGCTGAGCACAGGGAATCCCAGGAGGAAAGAGGGATGAGAACAGGTTTCCCCAGGGATTAGTACTCCCTGGGAAAATCCATTCTTCCCACTGTCCCAGGATCGTCCTGAGACTGTGGGAGGTGTAGCTGCCCATCCCAGCTTCTTCCTTCCTCCCCGCGAGTATCAGGGAGTAGTTGAGGGAAGGAACCGGGCTGAGAGGAATTGGGGGTGGGGGGAGCGGGGATTACAGGGATAACCTAGCTTCAGTTGTCCATACTCTGGTAACCTCCAAATTAGATTACTGCAATGCCCTCTACATGGGGCAGCCTTTGAAGACAGTTCGGAAGCTGCAGCTTGTGCAAAATGCAGCGGCCAGATTGATAAATGGAACCAGAAGGTTCGAACATATAACACCTGCTCTGGTCCGCTTGCATTGACTGCCTATAAGTTTCCGAGCCCAATTCAAGGTGCTTGTTTTAACCTATAAAGCCTTACACGGCTTGGGACCACAATACCTGATGGAACACCTTTCCCAACATGAAACTTCCTGTACGCTGCGCTCAACATCTAAGGTCCTCCTCCGAGTGCTTACTCCGAGGAAAGCTCAGAGGATGGCAACAAGGGAGAGGGCCTTTTCAGTGGTGGCCCCCCAATTATGGAATGATCTCCCCAATGAGGCTAACCTGGTGCCAACATTGTTATCTTTTCGGTGCCGGATCAAGACCTTTCTCTTCTCCCAGGCATTTAACAGCACTTAACAACATATGCTAAGTTTATTTGTTTTTTAATGGACCCCAGAACTGTTGTTGTTTAAATGAATACCGTTGTTTTATACTGTTGTTTTTATATGTTTGATGGTTTTAAATTTTTTATACTTTTTAATGTTCACTGTTTTTAACTTTTGTAAACCGCCCAGAGAGCTTCGGCTATGGGGAGGTATATAAATTTAATAAATAAATAAATAATAAATAAATTTGAGTTGGAGCTCACGTGTGCTTAGCTCCTTTAAAAAAAAATGGCGGGCACAACACCTTCCTTCCTCCCAAGATGTCATGCCTGCATGTGGACTAAGAGAAGGATCTCACAATCAGGATCTTGCAAGATCCTTCCCCTCCCTCTACACCAGGCTGGTGTAGAGGGAGGCCCTATACTCCTGTGGACTTTGCCTCCCTTCCTGCCACCCAGGTGATTCAACAAGGCTCAGCAAGGGGAGGAAGACAGCACAATTGCTACAAGGCTTGTTGCCTTCAGACTCATCTGAGCTTTGCCTCTGGCACATACCCTGTGAGTGTAAGACTCAAGTATCAGTAGTGGATTAAACAAACTTAATGCAAAATAAGATCTCTTTCTTGTCACTGGATCATGTGAAGCCAAGATATGTGTTTAAGGAATGTTAAATATCTCCCTGTGCTCATATACATTCTGATTCAAGTGGAATGCTTGTAGCCCAGTAGTAGAGCATGTGCTTTGCATGTAGAAATGCCATCTGCATTTCCAGGTAGGGCTGGAAAAAATCCTGCCTGAAACCATGGAGAGCTACTGCCAGTCAGTGTTAACAATACAGGGTTAGATGGACCAAAGGTCTTATCCAGTGGTTCTCAACCTTTTTTGCTCCATTCCAACCTTTCACCATTGTTCAGAATATAATTCCCCCCCTTCCCAAGTTAGTCTAACTCAAAAGGTGCATTCCAAATAATATGCATATAACATTGAAAATCTTTTATTTTTTTCTATATTAGTCCCATTTAAAGGGGCAACACAAAGCATGGCCCCTTTTACATTCTCAGCTCCCATGCTTTGCGTTGCCCCTTTAAGTGGGAAGCTTGAAACGTCTAGGATTGTGAGGGAGGGAGGGAGGGAAAAGAGGGGCAAAGGCCTGGCTTTTGCAGACGACTAGCCCACATTTTTGGTCTGGTGTAGAAACAGCCTAGCACAAACCCAGCAGCCTCATGCCATAGTCATTTCTTGCTGCAAATGGATTGACTATTGCTGTAGGTGCTGACATGGTTATTCAGCACCTACAGAGGACGAGGTTATTCCTATACTGGTTTATAGGGAGGGAGGGTGGAGCCGAAAATGAAAGAGGCCAGATGCCTTATGGGGGCGAGCCTTTATGGCCTTGGCTCCGCCCCCACCTCCCGAGGCAGCACACGTGCAGCCCATGCTGCATTTGTTTCATTTCTGCCTCCTCCCCGCCCTCAACAACCGGCCACTGCCCAAACCATGCTGGTTGGGTGGTGAACAGGCGTGTGATGGCCATTAGCTGATTTAACTTTCTGAAGGATTTCCACAGCCTAACATTCCACCCCACAAGTGGGGTTGCTTGCACTGTCCTGCATTATGATATAAATTCCATGTCTGGATTGTGAACTAGTAGGTGTTAAATTACCCCATTTTCAGGCTTTTCTGCTAACCAGAGAGTTTTGCTTAACCGGAATTACAGCTTCCTAGTGAGTCTGAGGTCTTAGCTAGACCTACCATTTAGCCCGCAACAGAGGAGGGAAGATCCCACGATGTGTTCATCGTGAGACTGTGACGTGTGACGACCTCAGAAGGAGAGGCGTTGCACCCACCATTTTTTAAAAAAATTAAAGGAGCAGTAGTACACAAATGCTTGTGCGCTAAAGGTAAGTGTTTTTTTTTAAAAAAAATTAAAGTACTTTCCCTGCTCCCCCACCCTACCCCCAATGGGCACAGCACTCCTGAGGAGCACTGCGCCCCGTGCGCACCTCCCGGCTCCTCGCAAGGAATTGCACTGAGCTGGGTCAACCCACGGCAACCAGCCACACATTCCGTAGTCTCGGGCTCAGCCTGGGACCGCGGAAAAACCAGGGCCAAAGGGGAGGCCTATACCCTGGGTCAAGGGAGGGATCATCTCTCCCTGATCCTGGGATCCCCTGTGCATCATGTGGACGCACAGGGACAATCCCAGGGATCACTCTGGGATAAAGCCCCATCTAGCTATGGCCTCTGAGTAACGTAACCATTTTGGTTTAATTTCAGGTTCTTCACTTTTCTTTTCTTTTAAAGAGTCAAGGTCAACTGTCAACAAAATGTTGCAGAAATACACATTTCCTCTCAGTCGTGCTCCTGTGCAGGGATGTAGCCAGCTCTTTTCTCCAAGCTGGGATTCCATTTCCTTCTCCTCCATTTTCCATGGTGTTTCTTTGTGTTCCAACTCACATCCAACATTTTAAGGCATTCTCGGTCTTCACTGGGCTGTTTGAAGGGTGTTCCCCTATCCCTCCCCTTAGGGCTTTTCTTTTTAGTACTTCTACAAAATGCAGAGGCCCCTCCAGCCTGTTGATCTCTCCTCCTTGTTTCTCATGGCCCGATTTTGCCACTATTTCTGTTGACATTCACCACCTGAATTCACTATTAGAGGGAATAATGAGCAACTGTCCTCTCAAACATCTCCAGGGCAGAGATCAAAGTGTCTTTGGCTACGCAAGTATTAGATTTCAGATCTCTAGGTCGTGTGGAAAGCTCCACTAATAAAAATAAAATAGTAATGATACCACCATTTCAGAACATCTTTGCAAAAGTGATTTGCTAGCACAAGATTACAAAAAAAAAAAAAAACCCACAAGAGCTCCCCCCAAAAATCAATAGCAGTCCATGCCTCATAAAATGATAGTATTTATTAAAAACAAACCAGTGAAGTTATATTCGCTGTGTGACCTGCACAGCTTATAGTAGCTGCCAGTAAAGGAAGGGAGCATCTGGTTGATTCAAAAAACAATTCCTCTGGGCATTAGATGAGTTTATATGATGAGATCCTGCAAACACACTGATATTAAGTCTTCTCTGTCTCAGGAAAGAGCAGCAAATCAGAGGGGGGGATATTCTTTGCTTGGGTATGGGACTTGTCAACCTTTTCAAATGAATACAGTCCAACATATCTAATTGTGAACCCAAACCAATAATGTTTCATCCAAAAGCCCAGATAAGTATCTTTTGGATTCCCTTCGTGACCTTGGATTTTGCTACTCTGCCCGTAACTGGCTTGCTTCTTATCTAGTGGGTCATTCAACGTGTTGGCTAATGGCTGCTCATCTTCTTCCTTTCCCCTTTTAGTTGGGGTTCCACAGGGCTCATGTCTTGGCCTGTTGTTATTGTTTTTATATATGTTGTCCTTGGGTAATCTTATTTGATCTCATGACCTCCAATACCATCTGTATGCTGATGATACACAATTATATCTTTCATCTCTGGAATTTTCTCCTGATGTTCAGGATCGTATCTCAGCATGTCTTTCAGATATCTCAGCTTGGTTGCTTCATTGTCGTTTGAAACTTAATATGGAAAAGACAGAATTGCTTGTTTTTCTTCTCAAACCTTCCCTTATCTTTCATTCTCTATTACCATCAATAATGTTACACTTACTTCAGTCGAGGAAGCTCATAGTCTTGGTTTTATATTTGACTCCTCACTCTCCTTTACTCCTCTAATTGAGGCATTAGCTAAATCCTGTCATTTTTTGTCATTTTTTTATTATTGCCAGCATCCGACCATTTTTGTCTGTCTCTTCTGCCAAGACTCTTGTTCGTGCATTGGTTATTTCTCAGCTGGACTATTGTAACCTTCTCCTGACTGGCCTTCCTTCTTCTCATATCAGTTCATTGGTTTCTATTCATCATTCTGCTGCTAAGATAATCTGCTTTGCTCATCACTTTGATCCTGAAATCTCTTCATTGGCTTCCAATTCATCTCAGAATCCAGCGTAAGCTTCTCCTGATTGATAATTTATTTATTTATTGCAAAATTCAGAGAAGGGCAAATTTCAAAGGGTAACTGAATTTCACTTTGAATATTGGTCTGAAAATACAAAATTAGTTAAGTTCGCGTTAAAATGGGAACTGAAGAAATTTCTTCCCTCCCCTTACAAAACCTACCCTCCATGGATTTTTCTTAATTCCTCTTTAAAGACAGCAATAAGACAAGAAGATGCATTTGCATGTAACGTGGTATTACATCCTTTGCCATAGTAGTGAGTGGTGTATTGTAGCCAATGAGTAAATGAACAAAAAGCAACATAAGGGAACAGAGAAAAAATGGGCACACCGCTGGCAGACAGGAGAAAGATTTGACAGCAGCAATGACAAGCAGATTCAGAGGGAAGAGGGCAAAAAAGAAAGGGGAAAAAAGAAATCAAATTACTGCCAATCACACAGGAAGATAAAAGAAGAAGCAAGATACTTTGCTGATAATGTAGTGGTGCAAAATGAATAATGCAGAAATAGGCATCTTCATGTATTTATTATATGTGCTAGAGTGAGTAAATAGATATAGGACAGCTAGGGTGGGATAAAGATGTTTCATTTGTGCAGAAGCTTAAAATGCATGTAATGTTGACATAATCCAGCTAGAGTTTAAGATTATGAGCCAAGAGAAGTGTTGACAACACAATCCTATGCACATTTATTCAGAAACAAGTCCCATTATGTTCAATGGAACTGACAGGAAGAGTGGAGGGAGAAAATATGCAATTTCCCCAGCCTGAGGGGAATTGTGTATTTTTCTCCTGCTTCATTAATGGTGGCTGCCATTAATGCAGTGGGGGAACAGGACAAAGGAGGACCCACACCTGGCCACTCTTGAAGGCTTGGGAGCAGTTGGGCATGGGCCCGTCCTAGTGCCAGATGGGTCCACCCGGGCCTGTGAGGCCTGGAAGAGGGGTGTCCGCTGCCCTCATGGGCCTAGACATATTTTTAATACAATGCCCCCTTGGTTTTTATATTCCTCAGGAGGAGAGCACACTGGAGACTTACGACATCTTTACAATATTTGGTTTATTTGAAAATGTACAACTAGGACACAGGTGAAGGCAAAGATCTGCTACCCCACATCAGAGAGTGACATCCACCATTGCTGGATCCAGGTATTGGGGGACATCTGGCCATCTCTGTTCCCCCCTCTTCCCCAAGGCACTACTGCTCACTTGTTTCTTTTCTCCCTCTGGGCTCATCCAGGCAACCACACAAAGGGGAGTGCAAACCAGATGGTATCTCCTCCCTGTTATTACCTACTTCCTTGGAAAGGGCAGATGAACAGGTAGTGACAACAGGGAGGACTGACACTGTGTCTCCTGTAGGTGTCTCCCTTCTCATGAGTAGGACTTTTGCCAGAGGGCCTGTGATGAACTGCAGCTGAGCCCTGGGTGAGGCTCTGAAATCTCAGGCAATATAAGCCTTCAGTTCCAGGCAATGCTACAAGTATAACAATACCTGAGCATCAGCTCCCAGTACCTTGCAACCTAGCTTGCCTGGTCTTGCTTGGACTGATTTCCTGTGTTGCTGCCTCCAGGAGCCTTGCAAAGACCCTGCTCCTTGGACTGTGCTTGTTTTTGGACTGCTCACCTGTGATTTGACTTTGTCCTGCTCCTAGATCAGTCCCTGCTGTTGAATAGTGACTCTGTATCCCTGACCTCTGCAGGCCTTTGACTTTGCTAAATGGATTTGCTCCTAGTTTCCCCAGAGCTGAACTGAACTCGGTCATAGCAGTATGTTTTCCCTCACTCACATCTTCTCTAAATAATCCCAGATCTCGTAAGGGAAGAACGTCACTTAGCAGAATTCTCTCTGAATTTTTCCACTATATTTTCGAGGCAGCCACCATGTCCTCCCTCCCAACACTAGATCCATGCGGGAAGAACCAGCCCAATCGGTACTGAGCATTTTTAGCAGCATAGAATGCTAGCTGGCTGTGCGTGGGTGGATGTAATGAAGTATCCAGGGCAGGACCTACACTGCTGCTTTAAAACGGATTATAATAGTTTTGACAACTGCTGGGGCCCAGGACACACTCCAGATACAGTTTTCAAAATGTTTTCAAAGTGTTTGACCCTGCTTGGTGTGATATGTGGATGTATATACCTTTAAGAGGCCTGTAGCTGCTAGTCTCCAGGTCCTCATCGAAGGCCTGGCCTGTTTCAGCCACTTGGTGGTGTGGGCCTTGCAGCAGGGTTTTGGTGTGTCACTGTTCTAGGAGGTTTTAGTAATAAAGGAATCCAGCAAGGAAAAGACTCTGAAGTTATTGCCTGGTAGTCTAGGGGCAAGTGGCAGGCTGAGCAGGTAAGCTCACCTGTATGGTCCCTATGCCTGAGGGATACTACATGGACAAGGAGCTACAATGGTACCTCTTGGTTTGACCTTTGCTCCACCAAAGGCAATTAGTGTCACATTTGTCATTGCTGTATGCACTTTATCCTGCAAGCACTCTGCAATGTCTTTTGGAATTGTGTTAGCATCAGATCCAGAATCTAACTTGAAAACAACTGGAAGTCCTGCCACAACTACTGTGCTATACCAGGCTTCTGGGCTTCCCATGAGCCTAGCTTGATGGCATGTAGTCATTACTCCCATGAATAAGGCATTTACATCTTTGGTGAGACTGGAAGGCTCAGATTGTGTCCTACACATTTTAGCAAAGTGATTCCTTCCTGCACGCCTATTGCACTTGGTGTAGATCTGGCCAGCTGTCTGGAACCCTGAAGAGGAACGTTCTACATTGCAGCTCTTTGTTGAAAGCCGTGTGTGTGTGTGTTTGTGTGTGTGTGTGTGTGAGAGAGAGAGAGAGAGAGAGAGAGAGCTCTGTGTGTTTGCAACCCTATACACCTCTTACTCAAGTCACAGATAATGCTGTATCTTCTTTTGTTTTGTTTTTGGTGTATAAAAATATTTTATACGAGGAAAAGAATGCTTATACTCTTGCATCAAGTCCTGCAAGGCATGGGGATTTTAAGGTTTTGGCTGCAATTTTCAGAATGGTGGCTCATTCTTTATGCTTATAGCTCCAGAAATGCTGAGTGAGGCTTAGCATTCATCATTTTAACGTGATGGTCTCCTTCTGTTTTATCAGTAAAACTTCTTTTAAAACAACAACAACATATTTATTGCTGTGAAGAAAAGGCACCATGGAAAGGTGACGCCAGTGAATGGGTATACCAAAGCTATCCAGTGTAATTTTAGGATACTTTTGTCTCAAAGATTCTGGAACGTGTGGTCTACTCTCGTTGTCTTGACTTTCTCTCTAGTAACTCTGCTCTGGATCCCTTTCAATCTGGATTCCGTCCTTTGCATTCCACTGAAACAGCCCTTACCAAGATCACCAATGATCTTCTCACTGCCAAGTCTAAGGGCCATTATTCCGTTCTTATTCTCCTTGATCTAACTGCGGCCTTTGACACGGTTGATCATGATCTTCTCTTAGATTCCCTCCATGACCTTGGACTCTGTGGCTCTGTCTATAACTGGTTCGCCTCCTATCTAGAGGGTCGCTCTTTCAGCGTGTCGGCTAACGGCAGCTCGTCCTCCTCTTTCCCCCTTTCAGTAGGGGTTCCGCAAGGCTCGGTGCTTGGCCCGTTGCTGTTTTCTTTATACATGCTGCCCTTGGGTAAGCTTATTCAATCTCATGGCCTCCAATATCACCTGTATGCCGATGATACACAATTATATCTCTCATCTCCGGAACTTTCTCCTGATGTCCACGATCATATCTCGGCATGTCTTTCAGATATCTCAGCCTGGCTGCTTCATCGTCGTTTGAAACTTAATATGGCAAAAACTGAACTGCTTGTTTTTCCTCCTAAACCTTCTCCTCACCTCTCATTCTCTCTTACTGTCAACGATGTCACGCTTACTCCGGTCAAGGAAGCTCGTAGTCTTGGCTTTATATTTGATTCCTCGCTCTCCTTTATTCCTCATATCGAGGCAGTAGCTAAATCCTGTCATTTCTTCCTGTATAATATTGCCAGGATTCGACCATTTTTGTCTGTCTCTTCTGCCAAGACTCTCGTTCACGCACTGGTTATCTCTCGGTTGGACTACTGCAACCTTCTTCTCTCTGGCCTTCCCTCGTCTCACATCAGTCCGCTGGTCTCTGTCCATCACTCTGCCTCTAAGATCATCTTCCGCCGCTCTGACCATGTCACTCCACTTCTGAAATCTCTTCACTGGCTTCCAATTCACTCCAGAATCCAATATAAACTTCTCCTGCTGACCTTCAAAGCTTTTCACGGTCTAGCTCCTGCCTATCTCTCCTCTCTCATCTCACAATATTGCCCTGCTCGTGCTCTCCGCTCCTCTGATGCCATGCTTCTCGCCTGCCCAAGGACCTCCACTTCCCTTACTCAGCTTCATCCTTTTTCTTCTGCTGCCCCTTACACCTGGAACGCTCTTCCAGAACACTTGAGAACTACCAACTCAATCACAGCTTTTAAAACTCAGCTAAAAACTTTTCTTTTCCCTATAGCTTTTAAATATTGAGTTTGTTCTGACTCTATACTGTTAGCCTCACCCTACCCGGTGCCTGTTTACACTTCCCTGTGCCTGTTTGCATTCTCTTTCCCTCCTTACTGTTTACTACAACTTTATTAGATTGTAAGCCTATGCGGCAGGGTCTTGCTATTTACTGTGTAATCTGTACAGCACCATGTACATTGATGGTGCTATATAAATAAATAATAATAATAAGTATTTAGGATGTTTTTTAACTGATTATGTTTTAATCAGTATTTTATGCTTGCTGTTGTTCCCTGCCTACATCCAATCGGAGAGGCGGGTAAAAATAATAATAATAATAATAATAATAATAATAATAATAATAATAATAATTTTGTAATGGGAGAACCATTTTAATTATAGCAATGGTTTTCCAGTATCCCCTGCAGTAACTAATAATAAAAAATTATTTTTTTAATTACGACCTCCACTTAATAGATTTCTCATGATAGAGGTCTGGCTACCATACCACCTAGATTGCTGTGAATATGTATTCAACTAAGAGCTTCCCATGGCTGGCCTAAGAGATTATTACCTTCCTATATTAGCTATTTAGAAATAAATACAAATATGTAAATATAATGTACACATTACCAAAAAATTAATTTCAAATCTAGATGGGTTTCGGAAAAGCCATTGTCACTCCTCCACACACACACGCAATTGAGAAAATGTATCCTATTAAACTTGTGGGACAGTTTGTTTCTTCTCCAGCCGGCATTTAATTGGTCACTGGAAACAATGGACCAGGAACGACTGAGTCTTACACCTCAGGGAGACTCATCGATTCATTATGTGGTGCTCATCATTTCTCCTGAAGTGAGGAAGGTAGAGGAAAAAATCATATCTCTAATAAACATTAGTCCACCGGAATAGATTAATCTGAATTCTCTCTCTAGAGAATAAGAACTCATTTCAAGTTTATAACCTGTTTTCCCTTTGCAAATGTGAAGCAAGTTTCATTCTGTCACTGTTTCAGCTTTTGAAGAAAAGATACTGAGCTCTCCAGCTAATTCTGCTGATGTTCAATGCTCTCTCTCGCTCTCTCTCTCCCTCTCTCTCTCTCTCTCCCTCTCTCTCTCTTTTAGCTAAAACAGCATCAACGGTACAGAAAAGGGCAACTAAAATGGTCAAGGGGCTGGAGCACTTATGAGGGAAGGTTACAACAGTTGGGACTGTTTAGCTTGGTATCAACAGGAGCCTAAGGGGAGACATGATAGAGGTCTACAAAATTATGCACAGTGTGGAGAATGTGGATAAGGAGACATTTTTCTCCCTCTCTCAAAATTCTAGAACCTGGGGTCATCCCATGAAGCTGATTAGTGAGAGATTCAGGATGGATAAAAGGAAGGACTTCTTCAACAGCACATAGGTCAAAGATGGAATCTGCTACCACAAGATGTAGTGATGGCCAACCATTATGAATGTGGAATAAGAAGCAGGAAATAACACTATGAAAGCGGTATATGGAATGTGGATTGTGCCTCAACAGTTATCAGTGCACTTCAATGCTATTATAAAATAGTCGTGTAGATCTAGCCTGGGTGGTCCATAATAATTAAAACCATAATACCAAGCAATCAAATTCAGATGATAAAATACACTATAAAAGTTTAAAACTACAATGTAAAAATAACCAGCAGTTGCTAGCAGCAGTGGAAATATTTAAAGTACAATACCAGATAAAAACAAACTGAAAAACCAAACTGCCCAGGAGAATAAAAAGGTCTTCACCTGTGCTGAAATGAGCACAATGTAGATGCTAGGCGAACCTCTTTGGAAAGCTTATTCCACAAGTGGGGTGCCACAGCAGAAAAGGCCCTCTTCCTAGTAGCCACCCACCTCTCTTCCTTTGGCAGGGGCTCCTGGAGAAGGACCTGCTGAGGATGGTCTTAGGATCTGTGAAGGTGCATCTGGGAGGAGATGATCCTTCATGTACTCTGGCCCCATGCTGTTCAGGGCTTTGGATGTTACTACCAGCACTTTGAATTGGGCATGGAAATGGACTGGCAGCAGATGGAAGAGTACTAGCATAGTATGATGACATTGGCCATTAACAGTCTCGTAGCCCTATTTTGGACCCACTGATGTTCCCAGGCCATTTTCGAAGGCAGCTCCACATCTAATGCATTGCAGTCATTCAAACAAGAGTTCATCAGAACATGGACAACTGGCTATCTTTGTCCAGATAAGGATGAAATTGGTATATCAACCTAAGCTGATAAGAGGTGCTCTGTACCACTAGGTCTACCTGTGCCTCAAGTGACAGTTCTGTAAATGCCTACAGGTTGCCTGTGTATGTCCTCTCAAATGAGACTGACGAACCTCTTGACTTTGAGTTATATATAAATTCACAGTGACCCTGCTCAGACGGCACACTAAGTCACAGCGGTTAAGCATTTTGCAGTAAACATTATGGCTTAGCGTGTCATGTGAACCATTCCTAACCATGGTGGCTACATAACCATGGTTTAAGCACACTCACCATTTGCTGCAAAAGGGTTAGTGGCCAAACCACAGCTTAGTGTGTCGTGTGAACAGGCCGTACGTGGTTTTACAGATTCTTTTTCCCCCCCTCTTGCCTTCCTTAAGGGCCACCATCATGTCTACATCCTTTAAGCAACATGTCACTAAAGGCTACCATCAAGAAGTTAACTAGAATTCAAGAGAAAGCTTTGTAGCATTTGACTTAGGGATGTATAAAAATCACTTAAAATAATAATAATAATATACATTAGTCAATGGGGGGAAAGTGTGGACTTTTGAAAACTGCTCACAGAAATGCACACTTTTCCTGTTCGAATGAGCAGGAAAACAGATCAAATCTAAAATGGGAGAAGGACAAAATGGGCTTCAAAGTGATTGTTGGAGGATTTAGTTGACCTTGAAAATCACTGATTTTCCATCTTTAATTTGGCCAGCGCTATAATCCCATGCCTGTTTACTCAGAAGGAAACCCCGTTAAGTTCAACTGGAACTACTCCCCAGTAAGCAGTAAGCCTTAGTTCTTTTTACGCTACCCATATCTCCCATTCTCTTGGTGGTCTATTTAAAAAAGTCACAATGCTAATCTAAGCTGTATTTGATTAAGGAACTGGATAGGTAAGAAACTATTTTTCCAGGGTCTGGGTTCTCTGAAGTATTTTAGCCTCGTCTAGAATGCTGAAAATGCTTTACACACCAAATTGGGCTCGGTAATGTTACAACCAGTTTTTGAAGCTCATTAAGACTGTAATTTGGTCTTTTCGTTGCTCACTGAGCTTTGACCTCTATTAGTAGCAAGATCAATGTCTGTTTTCTAGCAGGTTTTTTTTTTTTTTCTGTCTAAAGGCAGCTCAAAATAACAAGCAAGTGATTCTGATTAACTTTTTTCCCCTCAATGTCAACATCCCCATTGAATTCCTGTACTGACCATTCTGTGTTGTGGGGACGGACCCAGAGAAATATCAAGTTATGCAGAACAGTTCATGGTTGCATAAAATTGGGGAGAAGCTGTTGTTGTGAGTAGCACGAGACCCCCTTTATTTCTTGTTAGCACTGCTTTCCTTGGCTAAGTCACAGTAATGAGAAGAAATAATACCAGGGAGAAAAGCGCTATATTTCTGGTACTAGCAGAAAATTCCTTGGTGGCCTTGTTAAAATGCATAATCTTTGTTCCTTACGTTTACTTCTCTGTCAAATTGTAAGAATAGCAGCTAACCTTATAGGTGCTGTTGTCAGAACCAATTAGCTGTGTGGCTCCATGCCAACATTAAGGCATGTCCAGATGTAAGGAGAAGGAGAACAAACGGAGGAAAATTGAAGTGGAATTTGAGAGCAAGATACAGCAAGAAAAGGGCGGTAATGCAGCTACAAAGGAGAGAGAACCAGGTGGAATAATGTCTCGTGAGATAACAGCAAGGATGTACAGCAGACAGAACAATTACTGCAGAAGAAAATAGATCAGATGGAAGTGTATTGTTTTTCAAAACAAGAAAGGAGATGAGCAGAGATGGACTATGAAGGAGAGGAAATACCGTTAAGTACAATTCTCCATGCAATGATTCTGGGTTAAAGAAAAGTCAGGAGGGAACGCATATTAACAGTGTGTGTGTGTGTGTGTGAGAGAGAGAGAGAGAGAGAGATTGAGAGAGAGAGAGAGAGAGAGAGAGATTCAAGCATTTTTAAAGCTACTTTGGATAAAGCTGTCTATACCTGGTTTTTGATGGGTTCTGCTTATGAATTAGGATGGATTTTAAAGACAGAGGAAAGATCTAACTCTCTAAATGCACATATAAAAATCAGATGCATGGAGCATCAAGCCAGCTAGTGATTGTTCCTTCATTTCGTGAATTGTCCCTTGCAATTTTACAACATTCCAAGAATCCATAGACATGGTGGTGTACATGCAGGCAATACACTGTCAGAGCAGTCAAACTTGCAACGGCACGTACTGTGGTTATATTTTAAAGCTGGCTCATAAATTTCTTTTTTCTCTCAGGCAGAAGTCTCTAAATGTGAATGAGCACAGTGGGTTCTGTGATCTTTGAATAGGGATGAATAAAGAATTCATTTCGATTTGTTTTTGATCAGGATTTACCCAGTTTGCACCTTCCAGGCTAAGCACAGTCTCAGACACAATCTGCGGTCAAAGTCTATGCATTTCCAAAATTATCATGCAAAATGCATTTGACAGCATGCATACATTTGAAAAATGTGCATCAAAATGCATACATTTGAAAAATGCTCCCGAATAAACTTTTATCGATTGGAGAAGAATGTGTACATTTCAAAAATGCCCACAATTGATGCATACATTTAGGATGTACTGTTAGAGCAGTATGACAATGGAACCAGTGACCTAGGGAGGTCATGGGCTCTCCCACACTGGAGGCCTTCAAGAGGCAGCTGGACAGCCATCTGTCAGGGATGCTTTAGGGTGGATTCCTGCACTGAGTGGAAGGTTGGACTCGTTGGCCTTCTATGCCCCTTCCAACTATGAATGAATCCATATGAAACTGACATAGACCAGATTCAGAGTGTTCCGTCCACCCACAACTTGATCATCTGGGATCTGCCCTTCCTGAATCCTAATAGGGATGCAGTACTTGGAGAGGGAAGCTTCATCCAACCTTGTTTGTTCTCCACTCTGCAAATTACAAGCTGGGGGGAATGTTTCATTTGTCCGTGGAACTGAAGGTTGGGTCCATATGAGATGTTTGTGAAATTTACCAAAAAGATTGCTGTAAATGTATAGTTGAAGATTCTTATGATTCCTTGGTCTCACACTTTCAGCTGTTCCTCCAGTATCTGGGAACTATCCACAATTCATCTAAGGAAATACCTTCCAGTCAAAACTTAGAATCATAGGATCATAGAATAGTAGAGTTGGAAGGGGCCCATAAGGCCATCGAGTCCAACCCCCTGCTCATGCAGGAATCCACCCTAAAGCATCCCTGACAGATGGTTGTCCAGCTGCCTCTTAAAGGCCTCTAGTGTGGGAGAGACCACAACCTCCCTAGGTAACTGGTTCCATTGTTGTACTGCTCTAACAGTCAGGAAGTTTTTCCTGATGTCCAGCCGGAATCTGGCTTCCTGCAACTTGAGCCCATTATTCCGTGTCCTGCACTCTGGGATGATCGAGAAGAGATCCTGGCCCTCCTCTGTGTGACAACCTTTTAAGTATTTGAAGAGTGCCATCATGTTTCCCCTCAATCTTCTCTTCTCCAGGCTAAACATGCCCAGTTGTTTCAGTCTCTCCTCATAGGGCTTGGTTTCCAGACGCCTGATCATCCTGCTTGCCCTCCTCTGAACCCACTCCAGCTTGTCTGCATCCTTCTTGAATTGTTGAGCCCAGAACTGGATGCAATACTCAAGATGAGGCCTAACCACGGCCAAATAGAGAGGAACCAATACTTCATGTGATTTGGAATCAATCTATACTTCTATTAATGCAGCCCAAAATAGCATTTGCTTTTTTTGCAGCCACATCACACTGTTGGCTTGGTTGGTTTAATCTCTAGGATTGCTGCAGTGCCAACTACTTATTATCAAAATATCCTGTTCGTTGTGACCATTGCTAAGGACACAAGGTTTCGCATAAAAATGTTAAATAGATAATATTTCTCTTATGCAGAATCTCTCTCTAGCATACGCTGGGTGCGGTAAATGTTATCCTCTTAACTTCTGGCTGCAATGCTGCAAGAATCAATTAAGAGTGAAGGATATATGAGGGAGAATTCTTTTTCTAAAAGAAAGTAGCATATATTATATAACTAATAAAATGACCATTGATCTGTGAAAGTTGCAGAGCTGATAAAGCAATCCTTCGCTCGGTTTCTTGGAGAGTATTGTCCTATGAAGAATGTACTTCAGGTCTACTAGGAAACATTATTTATTTATTTTTGCTGTTGCACTGATACATTATTCCACGTATTAGCTTATTCTGTAAAGTGTACTTGAGTTTCCTAATAGGGATTCCTCCCCAAAGTGCAAGGTTTCATTCTTAGTATTTCTAGTAATACCGTCATTTGACTAATGAATCCTTGAAATTGCAAGGATGTAATTCAGGGAAACATTTTTATAAATAATTTTAGCAGCTCTCCCCTCCCCCACTAACTTTAATTAATGTTGGACCTACAGTCAGAAATAATCATAAACCACTTGCTTTGCTTGCAGAACACGATGTAAAAATCTTGGCAATGTATAGCCCAGTTTGAATTTGTGCTATTTCTTTATGATCCATAGGCCATATTGGTTAAAGTAACTTAAATTTTACAAATCTGTCTTCATTTGGTTTTGTATTGAGCTGCTACACTCCATTGCTGTAAATTGAACTCCTTGAAATCAGTGGGTCTGTTTCGGTATTCAGTATTCAGATTTAAGGACTGAAGCCAGGAGCTTCAACATTCTCACAAAGGTTGTGAGAAATTATGAATCAATGTTTGCAATACAGATAGAAAACTAATACTTGCTGATAGAATGGTTCCCCCTGACATCTTAACAGTTTTGACTTGGCAATTAGATTAAGTCCCCTTTGCATTTCAATTACTCATTTCAGTTTTGGGAATCCCCAGTGTCCCTGAACGCTGTAGCAACAGCAATTAATTTCTTAAGTAATTATACCATTTCACATGTGCTCACTTATACCAGCATAGAGCATTTGTACTGAACAAGTGAACATGTGGATAGAAATGGGTGTTAGTGAAGAGTTTGGTACCCTTGCAATGGTCTGCTTCGCACATATTGTTAAGTGATAGTGTGGGTCATTGAAATTTGGCTTGCTGTTGTGTGTGAACTAGGGACGTCACAAAAATCCATTTGGGGTATGGTTTGATGAGTTTTCCTAGGCTTCCCTCTGCCTCTGGCTTTGTTTCGGTTCCCACTGCAATCTCTAGCGAGTTGGACAAGTTCATGGATTTTCGAGAAGTTTTTCACATTTTGTATGGGGGGAGGGGGGAGGCTCTGCAATTTGCACAAATGTCTGAGTAATTTTTACAAATTATGGCCAAATTTGTGCAAATTTGGCTGAATTTGTGGAAATTAAATAAATTAGGGCCAAAGTTGCACAAATTTGGGCACAATTTGCTCAGATGTTTTTGAAACTACAGAACCTTCCCCCAAAACTGCACAAAACAGTTCCCAGGGGTTTGGGAAACAGCCTGTAGCTTGAAAGCAAGTTGTACATGTAAGAACCTTAAACTAGTAAAAATCATACTAAGGGTTATTCCAAAATGTGGTCCTCCTAAGTATAGCGTAAAGTACAATTCTCTTTGATTTTATCACTGCACTCAGTTGTAAGCTGGGTTTCCAGTGGTTTAGAGACAAAGGCCCAGTTAGAAGGTACCTTAAACCATGGCTTTAACCATGGTGGTTAAGCCAGAAAGCCGGGCTGTGTTCAGAAGACACCTTTAACTACAGCTTAGCCATAGTGAATAAAGCAAAAAGCCTTATTCTCTGTGGTTAAAGGTGTGGTTTAAGGTGTCTTCTGAACACAGTCTGGCTTAACCACCAAGGTTAACGCCATGGTTTAAGGTGTCTTCTGAACAGGCCCAGTCCCTTGTTTATGGTACCCAGAATTTGCTTGATTCAGTTGTAACATATTTAGTGCAAAGTAAGAAGTCTGGGAGGAAATCAGAGTACACAAGGGGAGGAGAAGGAGCATGTACACCCAAGGCAGGCCTGAATGATCAAACTATCATTTGTCCTTGAGTTCTGACCCATGTCAACATCTTATGTGTTATACTGAGATTATCATTTTACTTTTAGAAAACGAACAGCTCAGCCCATTTCTTCCTTCTAGGATGAACATGGCAATTCTATTGATCTGCTGACTTAAGGAAATAATAATAATTAAATTGTCAACTCCTCCCCCCACCCCACCCCAAATTTCAGATACTGAGATTTATGCCAAGGTATCCTGTTTTCAGAAACC
Organism: Elgaria multicarinata webbii; assembly: GCF_023053635.1. Classification (NCBI taxonomy): domain Eukaryota; kingdom Metazoa; phylum Chordata; class Lepidosauria; order Squamata; family Anguidae; genus Elgaria; species Elgaria multicarinata. Next base: position 9,774,569 of record NC_086185.1, read on the forward strand.
AGGAGAGCAAATCAGACAACTACAAAATTTTTATACTGAAGTAGGTGATCAGCAGTATCGGCGACAACCACATAAATTAATTTGAATCTTCTTGTGGTATCGGTAAACTTAATGTAGTAATGCTCTCAATGTACCCACACTCACCTTGGGATATGATTTATGTTGACACAGGGAAAGGCAAATCTGCAAAATCCAGATTATCCTGTGTAAATCACACCAATCAGAACGACCTTATTTACAACTTCTCCCAACCAATGCATTACAAACTGAGAGATAGATTGAACCCCATGAATAGAGGGCTGGAACATTTTGTGAAAGAGTATTTTGCCATCATAAAACACAAGTTGATGGATGTAAACATGACAGGAAACACGTAACAGTAAGTTACAGCTGAAAGCTCAATGGCTGGCTATTCATTGTTTGTGAGATTCTCATTTTGTTTATTTATTGTTTATTTAACATATCCCTTAGCCATCTTCCAAACTAGTAGCAGATACAATAAACCATAGCCTTCCTTAGGCAGCTTAAAATATAAAACAATAAAAATCAATATCAGCAAATTATAAAGCTAGCTTAAATTTAAACAATATTTTAAGAAAAGGCAGTTAAAATACAATGCAGTATATATAACATGTAGCAGTATCAAATATAATAAACCCTGGCCAGATCTGCACCAAGCAGGGTATAACACTTTGAAAACGAGCTGAAAACGGTATATATGGAGTGTGTCTTGGGCCCCAACAGGTGTCACTGCTTTTATAAACTGTTTTAAAGCAGTAGTGTAGATCCTGCCCCTGCTCTGATTAAAGGATAGAGAAAACTAGTAGGTTTTTGGAGCTCTCTTAAAATCAGCTACAGGTGGAGCCAGCTATATATATATATCTTGGGAGGGAATTCCATAGAGTAGGGGCCACCACAGAGAAGGAACCTCTCTCCAGTGCCCACCAATATTACCAATCATAGTGGTGGCCCAGTGAATAGGTCCTCCAAAGATTATCTTAACATAGCATCAAATAACAGGAACACTATATCGGCCCCATTTGGATGACACCTTAAACCATGGCTTTGACCATGTTGGTTAAGCCAGAAAGCCAGGTCATGTTCAGAAGATACCTTAAACCATGGCTTTAACCTTGGTGAATAAGGCTTTTTTTGCTTTATTCACCATGGCTAAAGCCATGGTTTAAGGTGTCTTCTGAACGGGACCATAGTGGTTCTAACTACATGGCACTCTGCACATCTGTAGACCATGTATTGCCAGCATCACCTTAGCCATTAAATCACCTCTATAATGCTCATCTCAATGTGCTGTGGTACAATATCAGACATTGACCAGGGTGACTTTGGCTTGACACTCTGCTCACTCATAGGCTATGCTGAGTGACTCTGGTCCAGTGGCACATTCTCAGCCTAACTCCTCAAGTCAGTTAGAGAATAAAATAATATCCCCATTTATGCCATCTTGAACTCCCTGAAGGATGAAATTTTGTTGTTGTTTATTCGTTCAGTCACTTCCGACTCTTCGTGACTTCATGGACCAGCCCACGCCAGAGCTTTCTGTCGGCTGTTGCCACCCCTAGCTCCCCCAAGGTCAAGTCTGTCACCTCCAGAATATCATCGATCCATCTTGCCCTTGGTCGGCCCCTCTTCCTTTTGCCTTCCACTTTCCCTAGCATCAGCATCTTCTCCAGGGTATTCTGTCTTCTCCTTATGTGGCCAAAGTACTTCAGTTTTGCCTTTAATACCATTCCCTCAAGTGAGCAGTCTGGCTTTATTTCCTGGAGTCTGGACTGGTTTGATCTTCTTGCAGTCCAAGGCACTCTCAGAATTTTCCTCCAACACCACAGTTCAAAAGCATCTATCTTCCTTCGCCCAGCCTTCCTTATGGTCCAGCTCTCGCAGCCATAGGTTACTACGGGGAATACCATTGCTTTAACTATGCGGACCTTTGTTGTCAGTGTGGTGTCTCTGCTCTTAACTATTCATGGCTATAACAGGAGACATGCTTTCCATACACAAGGCCCCAAGTTCAATCTCTGGCATCTTTGGTTAAAACCATCCAGTAATAGAAGATGTGAAAGACCTTTGCTGATTGCAGGTCATCTCCTAGGCATCCCTGCTTCCTTTGATCCAAACAATATTGCTGAAGATGATTCTCCAAAGCTGGCTTCATTAAAGAAGACGGGAGGGTGGGAAAACTGTGGTTCTGATTAAGAATTCTCATTGTATCACTTGCAATGAAACACTATATTTATTTTAGACAGTTAGACTAAAGAACAAAAAAAAATCCTAGTTAGTTGACAGTCCACATAATGTAACGGCTTGATGTCAAGGATCACAATCCTAAAGAAAGAAAAATGTACGCTTAGGTTTTTTTTTATCTATTTGGCTAGGAATACTTTAAAGGCTCAAAGGATATAGCGATATTGTACGTAATGAGTTCAGTCTCCCGCAGCTCTGGGCAGGGGTTGAATATGCTATTTGACATATGTCCTAAAGAAGATTGGAACAATTTTCAGAGTAGCTTAGGAAAATCTAGGACTCCATTTCACAGTCTGTAATGCAGGGAAATGACGAGGCCATTTCACAGGGCATTTGCGGGGAGGCATTGAACCACGTTCAGCACCCTCTGGTGAACTCAAGCAAATGAAAGCTGTTTCGCCAGCACTTTAGAAATATCTAGAACTCCCTCTTTCCCCCTTCATTTATTTTACCTTTCATTTAATCGGAAACTTAGACAGCTGGCTTTAAAAAGAGTGAGAATTCTCAAGCCTTGTCACCCTAACCTCCCTCTAGTATTCACTGAGCCAAACTAAACATTGTGCTAATTGCGTATTATTATTATTATTATTATTATTATTATTATTATTATTATTATTATTATCTATTGTAAGTGTGCATGGTCCTGATTTGGATCAAGACCCATATGCTTTAGGAAGGGTGGGTTAAGTGTTCTCCCCCACCATTTTCATCACCCCCCCAAAAGAAATTAAGATGAGGGAAGCCCGCTCCCTGCCCAGCCAGAACGGCTTGCGGGGGGGGGGGCGGCTTTTGCGGGTGGTGAGGGGGAGGAAGAAAGACTCTGCACATGCAATGGCACGTGGGCAGAGTAACATGTAGGCGGGGCAGATCCTAGAAAGGCCTGCCCTGCTGAAGCGCAGCCTCTTTCGCTTCTCGGCTCACACCCTCCGTCCCTTTAAGTAGTATGGGGTGAGCCAGTTGCCTCCTTTGGAGGAGGGGCTGAGTAGGAATTTTCACCTGCTAGGTTTTTTTGCCTACTCCATACTGGAATTACAATTACCGGAGGATGAATAAATAGGTGAATTAGATTGATTGCGGGAATTTGCACGCTATTACAATAGGGACGGGTGAGCCCTCTGGCACCTTGTGGTGATTGGCACATCCGGAGGTCCTGCTCCTCGGGGGCTTTGCAGCTTTGAGTCAGGATAGGGTGTGCCTTTGGGGACCCTCCTGTCTCATCTACTCGGAGCTCTGCAGCCCTGAGTGGGGATGACGGAGGCCGTTCCCCCTCACCCACCCATACACTGAAGTGTGGCTTGAAAAAGGGGCCAGGTTTACCGGACCCCTGTGTTCAATGGAGTGGCCCTTATTGGCAGGCTAGGTGCCTGAAGAAAGGGTATAATAGATTCCCACACTTTCACATGCAGGTCCAGGGAGGGGTGAACTCCCCTTATTTAAATAAAGAGGCCCTAGTTTTATCCCAAGCTCTGGTGTCTGTGTCTTTATTCCGTGCTTTCTTCTTCACTCGCCAAAAGTCTCCACTGGCATCAAACATGTAGTTTGACACTGAGAGCCTCATAGTACCCTCATGATTCCTCACTCACGGCAGTTTGCAGAAGCTTTGCACAACGCCATCCTCCTCCAAGGCCTCTCCCATTCTTTGCAACCATTTCAGAATATATTATATTTCTATCCTTCCCTTTTTGCCTCCCTAAGGAATCCAAGGTGGCGTACATAATCCCCCTCCTCTCCATTTTATCCTCACAACAACAACCCTGTGAGGTAGGTTGGGCTGTGAGTTTGTGACTGGCCCAAAGTCACTCAGTGAGCTTCCATGGCCAACTGGGGACAAGAACCCGGATCTCCTGACTCCCAATCCAACACTATTACCACTACAACAGACTAGTTCCCAATGACGAAGGTTGGAATGCTAATGTATATCCACAATTCTGTTTTATCACACCACCACCTAGTGGTTATGCAATGGAAAATAGAGAAAGGCAGAGAAAGAAACACCCCAAGAACCCATCCACCCACAATGCTATCTAGAGGCCATAGGATCAATCTCCCCATTTATCTACTTGTCATTTCTTCTTAATTTATTCTTATTCTTTGGTATTCTTCATTTTTAAACAATTGTACAGTTGTTATTGTTTTAATTGATGCCTTTGTTAGCTATCTCATTTTGACATTGGAAAGGTCCGCATAGTTAAAGCAATGGTATTCCCCATAGTAACCTATGGCTGCGAGAGCTGGACCATAAGGAAAGCTGAGCGAAGGAAGATAGATGCTTTTGAACTGTGGTGTTGGAGGAAAATTCTGAGAGTGCCTTGGACTGCAAGAAGATCAAACCAGTCCAGACTCCCGGAAATAAAGCCAGACTGCTCACGTGAGGGAATGGTATTAAAGGCAAAACTGAAGTACTTTGGCCACATAATGAGAAGACATGATACCCTGGAGAAGAGGCTGATGCTCGGGAAAGTGGAAGGCAAAAGGAAGAGGGGCCGACCAAGGACAAGATGGATGGAGGATATTCTGGAGGTGACAGACTTGACCTTGGGGGAGCTGGGGGTGGCGACAGCTGACAGAAAGCTCTGGCGTGGGCTGGTCCATGAAGTCACGAAGAGTCGGAAACGACTGAACGAATAAACAACAACAAAGATAGATAGATAGATAGATAGATAGATAGATAGATGTGACTCCGTGTTGCTCTAACCATTTTGTGTGCTTTCTAGATCAGAGGTAGGCAACCTTTTGGGGCTATGGGCACATTTGGCCATTTGAACACTGTTTTGGGCACCACCACAAAATGGCTGCCATAGGATCTGCCCCAAAGACTGAGAACAATGCAGAGTAACCTGCCAAAAGACTAAAGGGCAAAGCTGAGGTGAAGTCTGAGTCTCAACACATTAAACAACTCATCACCAAGAAAAAACTATGTCATAGCTGTTGTGTTTCCCAGAATGCTCTTACTTTTGATGGGAGGCAATGACAAGGCTCGCTAAGTCATCCACAAAGCTTTTATTAAGCAATAAACGTCTCTTCTATCTGAATAGAGTCTAGCCCCTTGGAAGCGTCCCCGTAGGCAAAACTATGCAAACTAAGCAAGACAATTGTCTGTTCAAGAAGAATAAGAAGCTACTTCTCAAATGCCCATAATTTCAGAGAGCCTGGTGTAGTGGCAGGTTCTGGCGTAATTGAACGGGCTTTCTCATGCCTTCTTTCTGCACCGTGCGTTTGAGCTTCCGGTGAACTCTAGCATCAGCTAGCTTGTCGGGACACTCACCTCCGGAAGAAGGCTCACTTCCCACTAAGTGTGTATGATTTGGCCTTGAGGAGATAAGCTCTGGAGAGGGCTGACTCCCAACTGGGGTATCACCCATGAGAGCTTCCTCCCCCACTGGTACAGGCTGGCTGGTGTCTGGCACCACCTTTTCTAGATCCAAATCTGATTCTGATTGATTACCTGAAACACCTTCTCCCAAAACAAGGGCAGTGGGGTTAGACATGACACCAAGGAACCCAGGGTGGCATACATAATCCTCCTCCTCTCCATGTTATCCTCACAACAACAACTCTGTGAGATAGGTTGGGCTGAGAGTCTGATACTGGCTCAAAGTCACCCAGTGGGTTTCCATGGCCAAGTGGGGACGAGAACCCAGATCTCCTTACTCCCAGTCTAACACCTTAGCCAGTGAACCACACTGGCTCTCCATGGTAGCCTAATCCATCTCCGTGCTTAGTGTTTTTATGAGAGTGACAGCACAATCCTGTGCATCTCTTCTCAAAATTAAATCTCGATGTGTTACTTCCAGGTAAGTATTTAGAACCACAGACATAGCAGATGTTGGAAGTTGGCATTTAGGTTAAACTGAGATATATGAATGCTTATCATAAATAGCATTTTATAGACGTTGCCTTTTTCTTTTTCCTTGAGAACTGTGATGATCAAAGGCTGGATTATCTAAAACTTTCATCAGGAGAGAGGTTTCATAGATGCCAGTTCTGCAGCACATGAACATTTTTGACAGTGTGGCGAGGATGCTATCACTATATGAACCTGTTGTGCAAACTGACTTTGGGGGACATGTATAACAATGGCGCAGGTTTTATTTAAAATGTTTAACTAGGATTCATGTTCATTGTCATTACTTCCTGGCAACTATTAATGCCATCTGCAGTCAACTCAAGAGAGTCGTAATATGCCAATAATACAAGAACATCTGAAGCAGGATGTGGTATTTAGGAGTAGAGCATGTTTTTGGTTTCATTGTCACAAGCCAGGGAGAGTTCTTCCTGAGACTTTCCGAAATAGCAGAGTGATAGGAACATGAATAATTACTCTCCAAATCAATCAGCAGTATGACTGTATTAAAGTCACGATGACACTCGAGGGAAATATTTGGCTTTCGGCTTCCATGGGGGAAGTGGATTTGTATCACAAAAAATAATAACCTCAAGTATGAACCCTGGAGATGTTGATATTCATATGCCTGTGCATACGAACATCACCAGTGCAATGTCCCCAATGAAAGAAATCATAGCATTGCCAGATAAAGAGATTCTGTAATGGCAAGAGGAGCTGAGCTAAAATTTCCAGGCATCTCTCAGTACAGACAAAGGCACTATCTGAGTCTCTAGGTTCATACTCATGTTACTTTGGCCTTTGATCTCACTTCTGTTTTGTTTCATAAAAATGCACCTTTAATTCTCCTCCTCCTCTTCCTCCTCCTGACTCCTGCTCCTCACTCACAAGGAATGTATATTTATTGACCCTTTTAAGGAACCACTTCATGCTTCTGATGAAGTGGGCTCTGTTAGGGTGACCATATGAAAAGGACAGGGCCCCTGTATCTTTAATAGTTGCACAGAAAAGGGAATTTCAGCAGGTGTCACTTGTATATATGGAGAACCTGGTGAAATTCCCTCTTCATCACAGCAGTTAAAACTGCAGGAGCTATACTAGAGTGACCAGATTTAAAAGAGGGCAGGGCACCTGCAGCTTTCACTGTTGTGACGAAGAGGGAATTTCACCAGGTTCCCCATATATTTTATGGGGAACCATTGGGCTTCATGGTTTTAATTTGTGTGAACCACCCAGAGAGCTTCGGCTATTGGGCAGTATAGAAATGAAATAAATAAATAAATAGTTGCATAGAAAAGGAAATTTCAGCAGGTGTCATTTGTATATATGGGGAACCTGGTGAAATTCCCTCTTCATCACAACAGTTAAAGCTGCAGGTGCCCTGCCCTCTTTTAAATCTGGTCACTCTAGTATAGTTCCTGCAACTTTAACTGTGGTGATGAAGAGGGAATTTCACCAGGTTCCCCACATATACAAATGACACCTGCTGAAATATCCTTTTCAATACAGCTGTTAAAGATACAGGAGCCCTGTCCTCCTTTTCATAGGGTCACCCTAGGCTCTGTCCCATGAAAGCTCATGGCCCAATTTGCTGCTTCTCTCTAGGATGTCACAAGACTATTTGTTGTTTTATGGAGAATCTATATATACAGTATATTTGAGGAGCAATGCATGCATTGTCTGGAAGTAGTGGTGGGGTTATAAAGCTATTCCTGCTTCCAGTCAGAATCAGCTAGAAAGCCCCCCCCCATGGCAGCCATTTTGTGACAGCACCCATGACACTCTCTGAACATTCTAAATGTGCCCACCAACCCTAAAACTTTGGGGACCTTGATAATGGATGCATACCCATCACAGAGTTTGGGTGGTATGTTCAGGGCCAGTTGAAATGGTTACCTTTCAGGCTACATTCCCAGTATAGCTCTGAATTCAGGCAAAATTCCCACTGCTGGTGATGGTAGATATATTGGCAGTTGGGTAATGTTTTAACCCATCGCTAGCATTTGAGGACCTTTAGAAATGCAGCAAATCTTGGCCGTTGACATGTGGGCTAAATTAGGGTGACTATATGAAAAGGAGGACAGGGCTCCTGTATCTTTAACAGCTGTATTGAAAAGGAAATTCAGCAAGTGTCATTTGTATTTATTTATTTATTTATTTCATTTCTATACTGCCCAATAGCCGAAGCTCTCTGGGCAGTTCACACAAATTAAAACCATGAAGTGCATAGGTTCCCTGCACTTCATGGTTTTAATTTGTGTGAACTGCCCAGAGAGCTTCGGCTATTGGGCAGTATAGAAAATATATTTCACCATATACCTGGTGAAAATTCCTCTTCGTCGCAACAGTTAAAGCTGCAGGTGCCCTGTCCTCTTTTAAATCTGTTCACTCTAGTATAACTCCTGCAGCTTTAACTGAAATGATGAAGAGGGAATTTCATGTGGCACAGAGCGGTAAAGCAGCAGTTTCTGCAGCTGAAACTCTCCCCATGGCCTGAGTTCGATCCCAGCGGAAGCTGGTTTCAGGCAGCCGGCTTGAGTCGACTCAGCCTTCCATCCTCCCGAGGTCGGTAAAATGAGTACCTAGTTAGCTGGGGGAAAGGTAATAATGGCCGGAGAAGGCAACAGCAAACCACCCCGCTATAAAGCCTGCCAAGAAAACATCAGCGAAAGTTGGCGTCCCTCCAAGTGTCAGTAATGACTCAGTGCTTGCACGGGAGGTTCCTTTCCTTCTTTCTCCATATATACAAATGAGACTGGCTGAAATTCCCTTTTATATGCAACTATTAAAGATACAGGAGCCCTGTCCTCCTTTTCATACGGTCACCCTAGCTAAATGCAGATTTATGAATGCATATTGCAAATAGCACTTAATAGATCTCTGCTAAATAAGCCACAGTATCTAAATACATTGTGCATGAAAAATGGCAAGTGATTTTTTTCATGCGTCTGCCGTGAAAAAGCCCATCCACTACACTTTGAGGGGCAATTGAACGGAAACTTTACTTCCCCTATTCAACAGTTTTTTTCTCTTATTGTTTTTCATGGCTTGGGAATGTTATGCCTGGTCTCAACCTTTTCTTTCCCATTTAAAATTTACTTTCGCCAAATATATCATGACTAATAAACGTATTTTGGTGGGTCTTTGTGTTGGAACAGTTGTTAAATCAGTGTTCCTAAACAACATTTAAAATGACACTTTTATTAAGTTGGCATAGGGCACATTGCTGAATCACTTTTAATATGATAATGCTTGCAGTTTACAGTGCTGTTAAGTGCAGCTTGGCAGTTGGGTTTACATGAATATTTCATCCAGTAAAGGCCATGAGTCCATAATTATATAGAGACCTTCTCTGACAGAAGGAGACAGATGACTCCATTCCCAGTAATTTGCCAAGCTAGCAATAAACTGGTTAAAGACGAAGAACCGATACTTTCCAACCAGACAGGCGCATCTGTAGATCACTTTAAAAAGTTGGGCAATTGGCAATAAATATTTTTATAACTGGTAAAAGAGTTTCCAGTGTGTATTGCTTGAGGTAGTGCTACAGTTTCTTCAGGCACTTACCCTTTCATTTTGAAAACACCAGAAGTTACTTACTGCCAGTGCAGTAAGACTTTATAATTTTTTTTGTTTTTGTTTGGAAATCATGCAAACATGTCCTGTTTGCAATCCTGGATACAACCGAATTAGTGCACAAGGCACACAACTACTTTAGTATGAAAATTAGAGTCAGTATATAAAAGGCAGGAGCCACATTACTGCTTTATAGATGTATTGAAGTGCACTGACAACTGTTGGGGCCCATTGAAATACCTTATACCTCTTTCATACCACTTTCATAGTGCAATATCCTGCTTGGTGTAGATGAGGCCAAAGACAGGGTGAATGAGTTATAACAAACAGGATATTTTATAACAGGAACAAAAATTCAACGATATTGTAACAAAAGCAATCTTAACAGATAACATGAAAGTTATGAACAAATGCATGTTGTACAATTATAATAATCTACAGTGCTGAGACACAAATAAGACTCTGGAGTTTGTTTTAACAAACAAACAAAATACAATTTAATATAGTTACAATAGGAATGCACAGTGTAAAGACACAAAATAGTCTCTTCAGTGTTTTTTAAACCTTTTTAACAGGCTACCGGTTCAAAAAATCCTGTTTTAGCAGATGCTTCATCAGAGACACAGCATCTATAGGGCTAATGCCATGGAGAAAAGGGTAGAGTTCAAACCTCTATTCTATGTATAATCACTTGAAAACCCGGACAAACATCTCTAGCAGAATATTCTTAATAGCAGTCTGCTGTTTGCAAGCCTGAACACAAATGCAGGTAGAACAGGTTTTTTCATGAACTGTCTGCACATTTCTGAATTTGCAATCACATTTTTTTTAAAAAAAAATAATAACAAAAAGTGCTCTCTGAAATGCACTTTTTCACACTTCAGTGAAAGTGCACACCTTTGGAAAATATGCATAAAAATTCACATGTTTACTGTTTAAAATGTGCACTTTTCCTATTTGAATGAGGAAAAAAGGGGGGGAACATTAAAAATGGAGCAAATTGATTTGAACTTGGAAATTATTTTCAGGGAATTTAGGTGAGCTCAATAATCTCTGGTTCTCCCATCCCTTGAAAGCAGACTAACTAATAATCTCAATCTTCCTTTCCAGCTTTGATGGCTTCTGTACTTCATCTTACCCAATAAACCTGTTGGATACATCTTCACTTGAGTCTAATTTGGACCATTGCTTTTTCACAGGGCAAAGTGAAAACCACAGATGCCTGAAACCATGAGATTACTTCCATGTAAACATATACCCTTCCCCCACCCCCAGTTTCCTGAATTGGGCATATGAAGTGGAAACAAGGAATGGTGGATTCTCCCAGTCCTCAAATTTTGTTGTCACTGATATCCAGAATTTGATACAATATGCTACTGATATGAAAATGGTCAGAAATGTGATTGAAAGCAATAATATCCAAAGGCACTCAAGGGTGTGCAGGAAGTCTGATTTCTTTGGCCAAATTGGCCACCTGAAATGCAATGGTATGGTCCCTAGATCCCTTGATTTGAAGGACATTAATAATGGTGTTGGCTATCAAGGGTGATCATAGTATGTGTGATTGAGCTCTCTGGTTTATCTTCTGCTATTTCAGTTCTGTAGTTCTACATGCTGAGATATAGAAATTTCCAAAATGCAATCTGGTTCTTGAATCAAAATCACCAAGAGCAGTGTTTCAACTTCAAAGGAAACCATCCCTTGGCATTACCGTGAACTGCTGCTTTCTGTCTTCTGCCATCAAGATCTATTTAAAATTTAAACCAATTCACAGCTAGGGTTTTAATATATGAGGCCTACCTAATGCATCCTTTTTTTTTCCTTTTTTTTTTTTCCTTTGTAATATATAGGCATGTATGAGCCTCGTGTGGCGCAGAGCGGTAAAGCAGCAGTTTCTGCAGCTGAAACTCTCCCCACGGCCTGAGTTCGATCCCAGCAGAAGCTGGTTTCAGGCAGCCGGCTCAGGTCGACTCAGCCTTCCATCCTCCCGAGGTCGGTAAAATGAGGACCCAGTTAGCTGGGGGAAAGGTAATAATGGCCAGGGAAGGCAACGGCAAACCACCCCGCTATAAGGCCTGCCAAGAAAATGTCAGTGAAAGCTGGCGTCCCTCCAAGAGTCAGTAATGACTCAGTGCTTGCACGAGAGGTTCCTTTCCTTTCCTAAAAATATTTATTTATTTATTTATTTATTTATTACATTTTTATACCGCCCAATAGCCGAAGCTCTCTGGGCGGTTCACAAAAATTAAAACCACAGTAAAACACCCAACAGTTTAAAACACAATTACGAAATACAGTATAAAAAGCGCAACCAGGATAAAACCACACAGCAAAGTTGATATAAGATTAAAATACAGAGTTAAAACAGTAAAATTTAAATTTAAGTTAAAATTAAGTGTTAAAATACTGAGTGAATAAAAAGGTCTTCAGCTGGCGACGAAAGCAGTACAGTGTAGGCGGCAGGCGGACCTCTCTGGGGAGCTCGTTCCACAACCGGGGTGCCACAGCGGAGAAAATAGAGAAGAATTTAAAGATAAGACAAGTATGGACAACTCCAAACTCCTGTTATCTGATCTTGCTGTTCGGAATTGTCGTTATAAATCCTATCCACACATGCCAATATACTCAGCAATCCAACCTAGTTGATTTTCTTATTTATTCTCATAGCTGTGATGCCTGAATACTCTGTTGATCATCACTGGTTCTGTTATCTGTCCCACCTCCTAGAGAGGTGAGGTTGGTGGGTACCCAAGAAGGGACCTTTCCACAGCCCAGGTGTGGAACTCTCACTCCAGAGAGGTTTGGTTAGCCTCCTCCTTATTGTCATTTAGCTGACTGGTAAAGACGTTGCCATTCTTTTAATGCTGTTCACTGATATTGTGATGAATCTCTGGTTTTATTGTATAGCTTGTCATTTATTGTACAACTTGTTTGTAGTTCAGGATCTTTATTATTTTTATTCATATGGGAGAGGGTAGATTTAGAAATTTTCTAAAATAAATAATAATAAGGTGCAGTGTAGACTGTTGAATTGTAGGTTTTTTGTAGGAAGGTAAAGGAGCATAACATCCCGTTGACTTCATTCTTTTTCAATTGGCCATGTCTTCGTCTGGCCATGAGGGGGCATTTCTTTAGGAATTTGGCTGCTTCTAGGACAGAAGGAAAAGCTGAAACATTGGCCCATCTAGCCCTGGGGTGGTCATCCTGCAGCTTTCAAACTAATTTCGAAAGCCCTCTCTATGTGATCAATCCAAACCTCTGTCAAGAGAGCTCTGTCCCTTCCCTGGCAACTGATGAGTAGGAAGGAAGGGGGAAGGGGAGAGAGAGAGTAGGAGGGGAAGGAGGGGAAGGGGAGAGAGAAGGGGAGAGAGAGAGTAGGAGGGGAAGGAGGGGAAGGGGAGAGAGAGAGTAGGAGGAGAAAGAGAAAAGAGGTGACCCACCCATGTAGGGCTCTGGACCTGAGGAGGAGGAGGAGGAGGAGGAGGAGGAGGAGCCAAATGCACAGCTACAAGATGGGGGAATACTTAGCTCAGCAATACTACAAATGAGAAGGATCTTCGAATTGTTGTAGATCACAAGCTGAATGGGAGCCAACAGTGCGATATGGCTGCAAGAAAGGCAAACGCTATTTTGGGCAGCATTAATAGAAGTATAGCTTCCAAATCGTCTGAGATACCGGTTCCTCTCTATTCATCTAGAGTATTGCATCCAGTATTGCATCTCTCTATTCATCTAGAGATACTGGTTCCTCTCTATTCATCTACAGTATTGCATCCAGTTCTGGGCACCACACTTCAAGAAGGACGCAGACAAGCTGGAGTGGAGTGTGTTCAGAGGAGGGCAACCAGAATGTTCAGGGGTCTGGAAACAAAGCCCTATAAGGAGAAGTAGAAAGAACTGGGCATGTTTAGCCTGGAGAAGAGAAGATTGAGGAGAAACGTGATGATAGCACTCTTCAAATACTTAAAAGGTTGTCACACAGAGGAGGGCCAGGATCTCTTCTCGATCATCCCAGAGTGCAGGACACAGAATAACGGGCTCAAGCTACAGGAAGCCAGATTCCAGCTGGACATCAGGAAAAACGTCCTCACTGTTAGAGCAGTACAACAATGGAACCAATGACCTAGTCAGGTTGTGGGCTCTCCCACACTAGAGGCCTTCAAGAGGCAGCTGGACAACCATCTGTCATGGATGCTTTATTTTATTATTTTATTTATTCATTTATTTGCATTTTTATACCGCCCAACAGCCGAAGCTCCCTGGGTGGTTCACAAAAACTAAAACCTTTCAAAGTATAAAACAGTATAAAAACATGATATAAAAGGCTGATTCCTGCATTGAGCAGTGGAGTTGGACTCGATGGCCTTATAGGCCCCTTCCAACTCTACTTTTCTATGAAGAAGGAGGAGGAGGAGGAGGAGGAGGAGGAGGTTCTTCTAGCCCAGTATTGTTGTCTACCTTGAATGAGATTTGCTCTTTTTCAGCCTGGTTATCTGAGATCATCTCAGTTAGAAGTGCTGAGGATTCAATCAGGAAACTTCCGCTTACAAGACATGTACTCTGCCACTGAGTTACATCCCTTTCCCACTTCCCATAATGAAGCTCTCAGAAGCTGGAAGGTCCTGGTACATCATAATAAAGTCCTGATGTGACCGAAAATCGAAGCTGCCTTGCTTTAAATGTGATAGGCACAATGATGGTTGCGTGTGAGTCTGCCGATGGCTGGATTTTTCCTCTCAGTTCTCTTAGCAGGAAAAGTAAACTTCCCTTGAAAGGGGATGAAGTTGGCTGAGAAACAGAAAGACCACAGCTCGGTTTGGTAAGGGCACTTAAAGGCTTGTTTGCCCTAATAGGAGTCATGGAGAGACATGCTGAGGTGGTTGTTATGGAGCTGTTATCCAGCAGTACTTTGAGTTGTTACTTCAATGCAAGGCGATAACCTGACGGGTGGGGGGGGGGGGGGAAGACAGCATGTCAAGTAACTACTAGTGGATATAGAAATGGAGCCAATTTGCACCTTTTCCTCACCCCTTCAGATATTAATAATGGTGACTTTTCTTCTTTTCTTTTTTTGAGGTGAGGAAAATCCTCATGGTCATGACAGGGTGCATTTTCCTCACCACTACAATCTACAATTTCATCCTTGATCTCATCCTCAGATGGAAGACTGAAAACTGTAGTCGGCCCTCTTCAACTTGGTGCCCTCCAGAGGTTTTGGATTTCAACCCCCTTCAGACCCAGCCAGCATGGGCAGTAGTCAGAAATTCTGGGAGTTTTAGTCCAAAACATCTGGAGAGCACCAGCAAATGCTGCCTTTAGAAGTATGTGGGCTGGAGGCTGTGCTTTGTCCATGCAATTGGAAGGTGGGATAGGTAGAAATCAGGCGGTAGACCTTGCTGGTGGGTTTTCTTTGAAAGCCTTCTTCCTAGCCTGCTGTTGCATTGTTTCACATCTATGAGATGCTCCAGGAAGTGACACACTAGTAGTGACCAGGAAGATAAGTTTGGGGAAAATATGGGCATCAAAATAAGATGCCTCTCTCTCTCTCTCTCTCTCTCCCTCCCTCTCTCTCTCTCTCTGCTTGTCTACAACAGGCAATATCCCAGGGATCATCCCAGGATCATCCCTCTGCATCCACATGACGCACAGGGGATCCCGGGAGCAGGGAGAGATGATCCCTCCATTTCCCCAGGATATCGCCATACCCTTTTTCCTCAGTTTTTCCTGCAGTCCTAGGATAATCCTGAGGACTGCGGGTGGTGTGACTGACTGTCCCGGCTTCTTCCCTCTTCCCTCCAAGTAGCAGGGGCATCTGAGGGAAGGAGCCAGGACAGGAAGAGTCCAGGGCCATTAGGGGTGGGGTGGGGAGTGGGGGTGGGGCTTCTTTTTTTGACTTACTTTTGCGCTGGAGCGCAGGTGCACTCCAGCTCCTGTATTCTTAAAAAGAAAATGGTGGACGCGTCATCCTCCTTTCTCCCTGGACGTTGCGTGCCGCATGTGAATGCGGGGGGAGGATCTCACAATCAGAATATCGCAAGATCCTCTCCCCTCCCTCCCGGATCACCAAGAGGTGTAGACGTGTGTGTGTGTGTGTGTGTGTGTGTGTGTGTGTGTGTGTGTGCATTCACACACTGGCTGAAAACAGAATTCACTCCTGGAATATTACAACTAGGGCTGTGTTCCACTTTGGTTCAGAGAACCAATAGCGGAGCGGCCTGATTCGCCTCTGACAAAGGTGGAGATGAATCGAGTCGGGAGGACAGTGGATCGAGGCGAAGTGGTTTGCCTTGATCTGGAGCTTCGGATGCAGATAAGTGGGGGGAGGGGAACTCACCTGGTGCTGGCACTGCAGTCCATGTGGCGATGGCGCCAGGTAAGGGGCGAGGGGGGCTTATCTGTGTTCATCACGAGCTTCAATTGAGGCCCCAGCTTCAAGCAGGAAGAGGCTGCAGCCTTCTCTTCTGGCTTGAAGCCGGGGCCTCAATTGAAGCCTGCAACGGACTGTGATGGACATAGGTAAAGGGGGGGAGTTGGGCTTACCTGGCGGCAGAGCAGCGATGGCAGCAGAGCCAGGTAAGGGGGCAGGGGGAGGGCCTGCTTCCGCTTTGAGGCCTGGCCCTCAGTTGAAGCCCGCGACGGGGCAGGTAAGGGGTGGGGGTTTGCTTACTTGGCTCTGCTGCCACTGCCACAGTCCATGCTGCGATGGCAGCGGAGCCAGGTAAGGGGGGAGGGTGGCTTACCTGCTTCCATCGCGGTCTGTCACGGCTTCAATTGAGGCCCCAGCTTGAAGCCGGAAGAGGCCGCAGCCTTCTCTTCTGGCTTCAACCGGGTCCTCAATTGAAGCCCGCGATGGACCACGATGGAGGCAGGTAAGGGGGTGGGGGGGTTGGCTTACCTGGTGCCACCACTGCTGTTCATATGGCGACAGCGGTGGAGCCGGATCTCGCTCTGCAGAGCAAAGTGGGGAACAGGCGGATTGACCCAAAGTGGTTCGGGCCTGATCCGGAAGTTCCGGATCAGGCCACGAAGCAGTTTGGAGGGTCCATGCACAGCCCTAATTACAACGTTGTTTCTTAATTTAGTGACTCTGCACACCATGAAGACACTCTGCATATCCCACGGTTCTGTTGCTGTTGCCTTTTTTTTCTGATTGATTCTTCCTTTCATCTGCTCAGGAAACCCTTTAAAGACAGATGGTACTTAAGGCGGTAGAATTCTTGGGGTACTTGAGCGGTTCAACCTTTTTGGATTGCATTGCAGAATGACCCATTTTACAGCTCCGTGAATGAACAGCGCAGATTGGAACACAGCTCTCCGTCGGATTTCACACCTCTCTGAAAGTTGCCACTCAGTTCTTGGCTCAATATATCAAAACACACTTTAGAAGGGTGTTTTTTTTTAATATGCGTATTTTGAGAGAAAGTGTGTTCAAAGATATGTTTTTACTGTGTCTCTACACAGTCCAAGAACGCCACTCAACAGTGGAGTTTTTAGGAGATACCACACAACATGTTCCAACCCCACCATTGTGTGAATGTGGACTCCCATGGAGTAGAGTAAAACTCAACACAGTGTTTGATTGACAGTTCCTCTGCCTTCTTTCCTCCCCCAGTCCTCCCGATGCTATTCCATCAGCCATTGCTGTGAAAAAAACCAATCCTTGCAGCTCTCCTAGAGCGCCACTTCTTCCTTTGGCCACTCAAGCCAGGAAACTCTGTAGCCAGTGGGGAAACTCCACTCAATGCAGCAAGAAACTCCACGGAGTCCTCCAGACAACACATTACACAATGGTTGTGCAGGAACTCTCCTCTGCACACTGTGGATATTCGGGGTGGAGTGGGGTGTGGGGGTGGGGGGGGTGGAGTTTTCTCTCCAGACATTTTTCTCAACGGTGGTGTAAAACTCCACCATGGAGTTCTAAATCTACTGCTGAGAAATGTGTTGTCTGAACCGACCCTGTGTGTGTGTGTGTGTGTGTGTGTGTGTGTGTGTGTGCAATTTTTGTGTTGATTATTTTTTTTAACTCAGAGATTAATGCAGTAACAGGATGAAACAGACTTGAGTTATCCCATGTTGAGGTGTGACAGACCGGAAAAAAATAGACTGATTCATCCATCTGTGCAGAATTCCCTTTTAAAGTTTTTAAATGCTATTGTCAAAATGGCAGGATTCATATATTCATGGTACCAGCAGCAGAAATACGGAGCCTCTAACCCTGACAGTCTTTAGTGACTTGAAAAGGAATTCTGGTAATATAACAGCATCTTCAGGATTGATTTTCACAGACACATTTCCAGGTGATTGTGTCCAATCATGTGATTTTTGTCAGTGCTGGAAGAACTTTGACCAGGAATTCTTGAGTGTTGTGTTCATTTAAGTGTTCCAGTGACTCCTTTTCAGCTATTACACCCTTCTAGGGAAAAAGGGGGCCCTCTCTATTCTCTGTGACTTAATAAGAAATAATGTATGAACTGCATTTGGCATAACTGAAAAGCAATTCAGAGTCAGACAGAAGTTGATTGTGGACCTGAGAAGGTCTTGCTTGAATTCCCTTTTTAAATGAACCTCTTTATCATGCTTTCCCCCCTGGATAGAGGCCATAATCTGTATTGCTGACATCATCACACATGCACGTATATATTCAATTCAACGCTCAAAAAAGCTTGCGGCTTTAAGACCAGAGTTAAGGTTCCATCATGTTGGCTCAGCTTCAGAAAGGCAGGGATTTGGAAGCTTTGGGTTGATGCCTTAACAGACATGCCCTTTGGGCAATCTCACCTTCCATGCACCCACCATTTCCCCTGGTCTTCCAAGCTCCAATCCAAATGGGGAGGGTGGCATTCCTGGGACTAGCAAAGATGGATCACATTTTCCTGATCCTGTATTGTCACATGAAGCATCTGAGCCTTTACTGTATTGCTCAACCTGCACCACGTAAGTCATCAAATTGGGAGCTCACTTTTTACACGCTACATTATACAGTTACTTATGACATCCATAGGTATAAGTCAGGGATGGGAAATCTCCAGCCAATGGGCTGGTCGAAGCCCAAGGGATTTCCCCATCTGACCCTCAAGCTCCTTCTGCTGTTATCTCCAAGCAGGGATAAGTAGTTATTTAAATGCATTTGAGCTGTCCTTTGCTGACATGAAATCTATGGCATAGAATTACCTGGCATAGAATTCTCCCATCATTGGATGGTCTAAAAGTGAAAGAGATTAAATAAATGAATGAATAAATACCCTTATTGTGATTCAAGCCACAGGTGACAAAATTGAATTTGCTGATAATTTGTAATTCACTGGTTTCCTGCTTGAGTTTCCCCTTGAGTTCTTTTCTTCCAGAATAGCTACTTTGAGGTCAGCAGTAGTGTTCTGGGAGGCTGAAATGTTCTCCTGCTATTCTGAATATTGCCCTTTGTGATGTCTGATTTACTTCCATTTATGCTTTTGTGTAGAGACTGGCCTGTTTGGCCTATGTAGAATGCACAAGGGCATTGCTGGCAGATGATAAATGATAGCATGTGTCACATACATGAATGACTATTTGGGCAATTGTGGAATCCAACTACCTTGTAAATTGTCACTTTGGAAAGCTGTGCCCTGCAAGCAAAATAAACAGAGGGAACCTTAGATTTGCCTATACCATCAGAATGTGAAGTAGTTTCCAAAAAGGAGGCTTAAACAACATGAGTTACATGCAATACAATGGGGAATCATTGATTTGAATATGTGCCACTATTGCTATTGATAATACAGATATAAAGATCACTGTAGTGTTATCAACTCCCTATAATCTTTCCATAACACGATTTCATATCTTTTCTGCTTAAATTTATCCAAAAATGAGTACCATAACTAGTACTGAGGACCATAGCTGTATGGTAGAACAAAGAATCTTGTGGCACAAGCTTTCATTCTTTCAAATGTATGACGTGTTATCCTTCATTGGTAGGTTCGTGGGTTGACGCTTGCATCAATGGAGCTGTGGCGTCACCAGCCTCTGTGACGTCTATTTAAACCTCCCCTTCGCTGCCACCCCCCTATTCTTTACCTCTCAAAGATTGCGGGAACGATAAACCTCCTTTGAGTTACTTATTTGTGTGTGAGAATGACGGGGCAGTTACCAACTGAAGGAACGTAAATGACTGAGCAGACATGGTTGAAATAACAAAATAAAAATGTACCTTATTCATATAGTAAAAGATTTTGAGAGACACTTTTAAGTTTGTTTTAAAGTTGTGCATATAAATCTACCTCCCTCAACCTTCCAGGGAATACTAACCAACTCCGAATCCTATAACCCCATTTTCCTGATCCTATTGTGATGCAAGCCTGTACTAAACCTTGCTCACCCACACCCACACTAACTCCCTAACTGCCTGTCACTTCACTCCCCCTTATTCTCTCTCCCTCTCTCTCTCTCTCAAAGCAACCAACCAATCGGACAACCCCATTCACACTGCTCCCCATTCTAACTGCCCCCTCCCACTTAACTTACCATTTCCTGAAATAAGAAAAGAATTGGCCACATCAATTCCAACCCTGAACCAAACCCTTAAAAATACAAATATGAACAATGACACAAAATACCATTTTGTCACAGGGGCATTTATGGCTGCCATTTACACAACGGGGAAAATTCGTCATTTCTGAAGCCTCCGTTGTTGACATGGGCAGATGGGCTTGGGATGTCGTTGGATGCTCGCTGAGCCTCAGAAGAAGACCGCGTGGAGGTGACCAGGGCTAGGGAAAGCGTCCAATGAATTCTACACATGGTTATGGTGGGGGGAGGAATTTCCAAAAGTAGGCCAATTGCAATTAAATGTAAGCTAAAACATCTACACAATAGTGACTACTAACAATAGTAGCAATAGTAGTAGTAGTGACCATCTTGGCTGTTCTCTGAAAATGGATGCTAACAGCGGAGGAGATGGACGTTCTTGGGATTCGAACCAATAGAAACAAACTCCCTGATAAGTTCCAATCTAGCAGGTTCACTGCAGAAATCTCTCTTTGTAATGTCTTTGTTAGGGTGACCATATGACCGGATTTGCCCGGATTTGTCCGGGTTTTTGATAACAAATCCAGGCGGAGAAAGCAGCTCTAATAGGAATTAACAAAAATGCTTATAACTCCGTCATTTTTTAAGATAAAGACATGAAACTTGGCACAATGGTAGCTCTTACGAAGGGCTTTAGTCATACCAAATTTGAAACAGATCCGTTCTTCCATTGATTTTTTAGAATTTTTTTAAAAATTGCGGTTTTAAAATTATTATTTTTAAAATCGTCATTTTTAAAGATAAAGAGATGAAACTATGCACCATGATAAGAATTACATAGAGCTTTAGCGACACCAAATTTGAAACAGATTCGTTCATCCATTGATTTTTAGGAATTTTTTAAAATTTGAGGATTTAAATTTTTAAAAAATATATATGTTATTTTTAAAGATAAAGAGATGAAACTTGGCACCATGATTGCTCTTAACAAGGACTTTAGCTAAGCCAAGTTTGAAACAGATCTGTCCATCCATTGAGTTTTAGGATTTTTAAAAAAAGTTTGTGATTTTAAAATTATTTAAAATCGTCATTTTTAAAGATAAAGAGAAACTATGCACCATGATAGGAATTACATAGAGCTTTAGCGACACCAAATTTGAAACAGATTCGTTCATCCATTGATTTTTTAGGAATTTTTAAAAAATTGATGTTTTAAAATTATTATTTTTTAATCTGTCATTTTTAAAGATAAAGAGCTGAAAGTTGGCACCATGATAGCTTTTAGTTAGAGCTTTAGCCATACCAAATTTGAAACAGATCTGTTCATCCACTGATTTTTAGGAATTTTTTAAAATTTGAGGATTTAAATTTTTAAAAAATATATATGTTATTTTTAAAGATAAAGAGATGAAACTTGGCACCATGATTGCTCTTAACAAGGACTTTAACTAAGCCAAGTTTGAAACAGATCTGTCCATCCATTGAGTTTTAGGATTTTTTAAAAAAGTTTGTGATTTTAAAATTATTTTTTTTAAATGACATTTTTAAAGATAAAGGGCTGAAAGTTGGCACAATGATAGTGCTTAAGGAGAGATTTATCCTTGCTAAGTTTGAATTATATCTGTTCATCCATTTTTTTTTAGGATTTTTTTAAAAGTTCAAAGTTTTAAAATTATTGTGTTTTAAAACTACTGGAGCCATATCCTTCAACCTCAGGTTGTCAAACCTCCTCTTTTGGTGGAAACAGAGGCAGCTGGCAGTGGAGTTTTTTTAAAAAAAACAAGAGTCACCAGATGCAACCAAGCCATAAGCTGTTGCCCTACCCCCAGCCACAGGGTACAAGTGCACAGCCTGGCTGGACCGTTGGGAGACTTTGACAGAGAGAGTGGGGTGGGGGATTATTTGAGACTGGAAATGTTGACAGATTGGCATAAGGCAGAGAGAGACTGAAGGCAACCGAGATGCACCTGTAGCTTGGCCCTGAGGCTGGCTTGCCATGCAGAGTGTTTTAAGAGTGCATCAAAGTTGTGCAGGAGGAGAGGAGGTGGAGGCGGAGGCGGCTGGTGGCAGAGGTTTTTAAAGTATTGGGCAAAAGGCGGGAAATAATAATAATAATAATAATAATAATAATAATAATAATAATAATAATGTAAGAGTCACCAACATGACCAAGCAATAACCTGCAATAAGCAATATCCCAAGCAACATGTGTGCAGCCTAGCTGGACCATTGGGAGACTTTGGGAGAGAGAGAGAGAGAGAGAGAGAGAGAGAGATTATTTGTGGCTGGAGGCTTTGGTTTGTCTGCAATGACTTAGAGTGAGAGATAACAGAGGCTGCACAGACAACCCAGAGACATCTATTGTAACTTAGCCCCATGGTGCTGGCATGAAATGCAGGGCATTAGGAAGAGGGTCTCAGAGTCGCATGTTTGTGCAGGAAGTAGACAGGACTTCCAGTAGCAAACCCTGTTAACAACAACAGCAGCTTGCTATGAGTGAAGATACAGTCAGAAAAGATATTTGAGGGAAGGGGAGAATGTAACACACAGAGTATAGCAAAAGCTTCCAAGTACAGCAAAACCTACAAAAGTAGGAGTGAGTGAAGTTAATTTCAAATACATTGAATCTCTCACTTGTTCTTTATTTCAGTGATTTTAACATTAAGATGTTATGTAGAACAGATTTGTCTTGGACATGTGACCAAGGCTATGTTCGGGTGGACACGCCCCCTTGGTGCTGGGCATGCCCCCTTGGGGGGTGACCATGTTGTCCTCCTTTTTGGTTTCCAAAATATGGTCACCCTATCTTTGTGGGAGAACGGCAACTTTTTGATCAGCAGGAAAGTGTCCTGGCCAGTTCTCCCACTGGTTTCTGCATCTGGTCCTTTCTTTTGTCAGATTTGGGTCCATTTATCCTCTTGCATAGAGACAGGTCTGTTTGTCCTATGTAGACAGCGAAAGGACATTAGACAGGAAAGAGAATAAGAGGGGTTCCTATTCCAGATGCGTCTTGCTAGAACAACAAGACTGGTTGTATTCCTATAACCATAGTTGTTCTTTGGGCCTGATTTCTGGCTTCCTTCTCAACCCAGCATCCTGATTTATGATTTGTCCTTTGGTTCTGTCATGCTCTTTGGCCCTGAGTACTGACTAGCCCTACAGCCACAACTCAGGGGCCTCTTTGTAGATTGTGCCCCAGGCAGGTTGGAGTCCAGTCCAGGGAAGCTCGGAGGATGGCAACAAGGGAGAGGGCCTTTTCAGTGGTGGCCCCCCAATTATGGAATGATCTCCCCGATGAGGCCCGCCTGGCGCCAACATTGTTATCTTTTCGGCGCCAGGTCAAGACCTTTCTCTTCTCCCAGGCATTTAACAGCATTTAACAACACATGCTAAGTGGTTTTTTTTAATGAACCCCAGAACTGTTGTTGTTTAAAATGGATACTGTTTTATACTGTTGTTTTTATATATTTTTTGATGAATTTAAATTTTGTATACCTTCTTTTTTAATGCCCACTGTTTTTAACTTTTGTAAACCGCTCAGAGAGCTTCAGCTATGGGGCGGTATATAAATTTAATAAATAAATAAATAAATAAAATGCCTCTATGAATACCACACCCTCACAAATGGTGTGCTCCTAGAAAAACTACAGGTTTTGCAGTTTTCTGGAAGTCTCGTAACACTGCAGACTTACGAGGAAAATAAATCTAAAAATTACTCTGTTTCCAGCTTCAGTTGTCTCTTGTGCAAAAGAGCATTTTAATGATCATTGGGTTTCTTTCTTTCTTTTTTAAAGATAGAGATTGAGGCCCATTTTTTTCTGTCTGTGGAGGCAAAGATGACACCATGTGTTGTGCCCATTAGTCCTGAGGAACGAGCAATAAAGGGGAGGCCAAGAGACGAGTGGATAACTGTGTGGATTTTCTTTTTGTTGATGAAATTTCTCCCTCGGCAATCATAACACGGAGGCAACCATATTGCTGTGTGTTCCGTCTTTTGACAGGCAGGCATTGCAGTGTGATATTGGGAGCAGAACAATGAGAATGATAAAAAGGAGCGTGATCTTAGCTTCCTATTATATAATGGCCAATTCTCTCCCAATGTTTACGTGCCTGATGGTCAGGCACCATGCCTTTGACATTTTTAAGGAGATATACTTACTGTTCCTAATCATTATTGCAAGTCTTAAATTATGCGTTGTTAAACAGATGTTTTTGCTAAGTTCGGATAAGTCCTTTCACTCTAACTAGGAGGACAGAATAGTTGTTTCCCAGACATGTGCATTATTTTCTGGCTAAGGTGATAGTTCTCAATACCCTAAATGACTGTGCTCTAGATCAATTGGTCATGGAACTGACTGGAGGGAACTGACATGGGTCCTCCCTCCTTCCTGCAAGTAGAGGAGCACTTAAAATAGGCACCGAGTTGTGCAGGGAGTTCCGGGCTCATTGGAACCCCCTGCACAACTCGGTGCCTATTTGCAGCATCTTCGACATCTCTGGGATGGTTCTCGGTGTGTTGGGGTGCCAAGTTCATTTTTAAAAAACTACATTTCCCTTGGATCACGGCCACAATGCAGGGAAAAACACAAATGCCACACCAGGAATGTCCCTCCTGACTTCCAGGATGATGCGCTGGTGTTTAGACACAGGGGGACAATCCCAGAAGCAGGTAAGCCTGGGATCCTCCCATAGATTAGCCCATATCCATGCTGTAAGCAGTACCTTAAGACACCATTGGCAATTTTAGTTTTTAATACTCTTAGAAAGTAGTGGAAAGCTTGCTGTCCTGCTATGGATGGATTGAGGGTCAGCCCTATGACAAACTAAGGGCAAATCCATTTAGCAAAATCAACAAACAAATGATCAATACACAGTTTTATCTGTCCAGCAAAGGGGCAGTCCAAAAGTAGGGTCAATAACACAAGAGATCAATCCAGGGAATAGCAAGGTCAAGGAAGCAATGTTTCAAAGTACCGGAAGATGTTGTTCCAGCAGTTAGCCAGTTTCAACTGATAGCTTATGAGCTGAAGCTTATATAGCTCCACATGGGTACATCAAAGGCTTCTGAAAGAAGTCCTCCTCAGAAAGAAGGCCCAGTAAATGAGGAGTCTTTTTCTCCCAAGTAGCCTGGTTGCTGGAGTTCTTGGGGTGGACTTACTGGAGTCCAGGAATGGCAGGCACTTCTGGCCTCACCGCTGCCCCCATCCACCTGCCTGCATGATCCAGGCCGCACAAGTCCCTGAATGGGTCACTGCACCCTCTACAAACACCCTGGAGGGTATGATAAAGTCTCACATAAGCAGATGATGGCATGGACCTTCTAAACATAGGCAAGAGGCAACTATATTGGATAAAACAGTTTGTAGAGGAAAAACAGGAAAAATAAATACAGGAAAAACAATACAGGAAAAACAAAGCCTGTATTGCAGTTAAAAGTGTGGAGGGTTCATATGCTCTCTATCTTGCAGCCATTACCCCCTGATACTTTAATTATTGATTCAGTTAAACTCGATGCATGTAAGATGTTAATAAATATTGCAGATGCTACTAAAATCAGAAGAGTGGTAAAGCTCAGAAGGATATGGGCTGGTTGATGTTGTAGCCCTGACATATTTGTGAAAAGAGATGAGAAGCATAATGTGGAATGTAAGGGATCTAAGTGTTAAATGATGCATTTGTGTGGAATAGTCCATAAGCTGAACTAGCTAATAGGGGAAAGGAGACAAATGCATGTTGATGGAGGCATTTAAATATTCAAGCCAATGCACAGAAGGCTCACATAACCAGAAGATAAATGACAATGAACTTTCACAAAAATACTATCCTAAAACAATTGCATTGTCTGTGCAGGAAGTTAGGGCAACATTCCCAGAATTCTAAATCACTTCCCCAATATAATCAAGGGACTCCAAGTTCACTCCTGTGACTGACCTAATGTGTCGGCACTGCAGCTCATAAGATCAGGCGAAAGCTGAAATTGTACCCACGCTTACCTGGGAGAATGTCTTCAGTGGGATTTACATCTGAGTAGACATGAGTAGGATTGTACTGCAGGGCTCCGAAGTCTTGCCCAGAATCATATTGGCCTACTGTTTCTGGTCGCATGTAATGGCCTTGCCTTGTTGTTTGTTGTGATTGGATGCAATGTAAAATCACTGCTTGGCATTTACTTTATTACATTTTTTTTTTTTTACTCTAGCCTTTCTCTAATGAAATCAGAGTGGTATTTAAATCCTTGCTCCCTTTTAGAGACATAAGAGGAGCCATTTTGGATCAGACCAAAGGTCTATCTAGAATTCCTGTCCCCACATTGGCCAAGCAGATGTTGATGTGAAGTCCACAAGCTGGCATAGCAACTTCTCAGTAGTGTTCCCAAGCAAATGATACATATTGCCTCTGACACTAGAGGTAATATATAGCCTTCTCCCATACTAGGGTGACCATATGAAAAGGAGGACAGGGCTCTTGTATCTTTAACAGTTGTATTGAAAAGGGAATTTCAGCAGGTGTTATTTGTATATATGGAGAACCTGGTGAAATTTCCTCTTCATGACAACAGTTCAAGCTGCAGGTGCCCTGCCCTCTTTTAAATCTGGTCACTCTAGTATAGCTCCTGCAGCTTGAACTGTGGTGATGAAGAGGGAATTTCACCAGGTTCTCCATATATACAAATGACACCTGCTGAAATTCCCTTTTCTATGCAACTGTTAAAGATACAGGAGCCCTGTCCTCCTTTTCATATGGTCACCCTACCCATACAATCTGCCCCACACACTCATGTCCTCTGGGACGAACTTCCTTCAGCCAGCCCAAACTAGGCTGGGAGGTATTACCCGGAGGACCTTCTCTTCTGCTGCTCCCAGACTGTGGAATGGCCTGCCGGAGGAGATCCGTCAACTTAACAGTCTTTTAGCATTTAAGAAATCTATAAAGACTGATCTCTTCTGACAGGCCTATCCAGTGGAATTTTAGGATGCTTTTAGTATGTTTTTAGTATGTTTTTTAGGAAGTTTTAACAAGGTATACTATGTTTTTAATCAATATGTACTTTATACTTATTGTTGTTCCCTGCCTCGATCAGGATGGAGAGGCGGGTAAGAAATATTATTATTATTATTATTATTATTATTATTATTATTATTATTATTATTATTATCATCATCATCTTGACTAGTAGCTACTGTTAGCCTTCTCTTCTCTGGATTTATCTAAACCCCCTTTCAAACTGTTCAATTTGGTGCCCATTGCTACATCTTACACTAGCTGAGTGGGGATTTGAACCCAGTCCTCCCAGTCTAAATCCAGCACTCTAATCCCAGGGTAAGCAATGAGGCTCCTGGGTACCAGTTCACCCCAGATACCTTTCTTGGTGCTTGCCAAAGTGCCTAATCCCTTCTCTCTTTTAACCCATTTTGTTGTGAAATAGGTTTCTGTTGGTGCTGAAAACTATGGGTGATTCCGCTCAAACAACACCTCTGCTTTTTTCTTGGTCTTTTGAGCAGGTCACTTTTCCTTTGCCACACCTTCAATGGCAACCATTTTGTGGTGGTGCCCAGGGCAGTTTCTCACATTGCAATATGTGCCCATGTCGCATAAAAGTTACCTAATCCTGTTCTCACTACTATACATTGACCCCTTATTTTGCTTATAGAATTCATGTATAACCCTGGATATATATATTTTTCCATTTTTATTTTTATTTTATGTTGGAGGCATTTAAACTTGTCCACAAGAGGAAGAAGGGAGTCTTAGGCCATGGCTAGACCAGGCCTATATCCCGGGATTGTCCTGGGGCCATCCCTGTGCATCCAAATGACACACAGGGGATCCCGGGAGGAGGCAGGGACAGCCCCCTCCATTTGTCTGGGATAATCCTTAGGTCTAGCTAAGGCCTTAGAAAGAGGAGACCTTTTAGTTAAAACAAAACAAAAACAAAAGAACAAGCTAAAACAAAAACAAAAAACCACCACAACAGCCAATACTGTAATGATTAAAAAGAAACACAGGTTAAGACCCCGAAATCTGACATCTTGGGTAGCAAACCTTATTGAGAAAGAGCAACTATAGTGACATGACCTCACACCAAAGCTGCTGCCTCTTGAGGATGTAAGTTAGTATCAACATTGACTGATCTGTCCAATAAATATTAACCGTAGCGCTTGTTCTTTTACATGTTCTCCAGTTCACAAATAGTGCAGCCAGGTGCTGTTCTTTTACAGAGGACCTCTGTCTGAACAACTGTCAGGGGACGAATCTTTATTTGAAGATGTCTTCTCTTTGATGGGCTGCACATCAAAGTTGAACAACCATAAGAAGGAAGAGTATCCCTTGAAGTATCCCATCAAGAGTCAGCCCCTAAACAGGAGACTGAACAGGCATAGAGGCTAGCTGGACACAGTCTTCCTCACTACAGTGAGATGTACTGCGTTTCTATTTAAAATTATGGTTACTATTTCTAAATTTTCATTGATTTTCTTATTTTTATTTATTTATTTACAGTATTTATATACTACTCCCTGTTCAGAATTTCAGAGTGGTGGGCAAAATTAAATAGAATAATCACACGTGAGAAGTACATTATAAAAGAAGCAAAGTGCAAAATAAACCATGGCTGGTCGTTAAAAAAAGGCTTCCTGGAAGAATGACATTTTCAGGAGGTGCCAGAAGAAATATAAAGCTGGTGCCTGCCTCACCTCCAGTGGCAGGGAATTCCATAGAAGGGGGGCCACCACACTGAAGTCTCTTCCCCTGGTGGACTCCAATCGGAGGATGGGTCTATGGGGAACCACCAGGAGCGTAACCCTACTGCCCCTGTTTTAGGAGAAGATGTTTCAAGTAATCAATCAGAATCAGATTCAGAACTAGAAGATGCAGCACCAGACACCAGCCAGCCTGTACCAGTGGGGGAGGAAGCTCTCACAGGCGATTCCCCAGCTGGGAGTCAGCCTTCTCCAGAGCTTATCTCCTCAAGGCCAAATCCTACAGACTCAGTGGGAAGTGACGTGTCTTCTGGAGGTGAACATCCCAACAAGCTAGCTGATGCTAAGGTCCACCGGAAGCTCAAATGCATGGGGCGGAAGGAAGGAGTGAGAAAGTCAGTTCGATTATGCCAGAACCTACCTCTGCACCAGGTGCTCTGAAGTTAGGGGTGTTTGGGAAGTGGCTTCCTATTCTTCTTGAGCAGACAATTGTCTTACTTAGTTTGCATAGTTTTGCCTAGGGGGACATTTCCAAGAGGTAAGCCTATGCGGCAGGGCCTTGCTATTTACTGTTTTACTCTGTACAGCACCATGTACATTGATGGTGCTATATAAATAAATAATAATAATAATAATATTCAGGTGGAAGAGATGTTTGTTGCTTAATAAAAGCTTTGTGGGTTACTTAGCAAGCCTCGTCATTTGCCTCCCATCGAAAGCAGGAGTGTTCTGAGAAACATGACAGGAGCATGCCCTCGGATGACCTCAGCGACCGGGGAGGTTGGTAGGGGAGAAGGCGCTCTCTCAGGTATCCTGGTCCCAAGTTGTTTAGGGCTTTGTACACTAGTACAAGAACCTTAAACCTGGCCCAGTGGCAAATAGGCAACCAGTGCACTGGCTCCCTTGCATATGCAAATGTGATGCATATACATTTGCATATGCAAATACAACACAAACGTGTGTCCTCTTTCCCTTTTCTTTTTTCTCTTTTTTTGGGGGGGTGATGTGTAACTTGTCACCCTAATATATGGAGTGTACTCTTTTCACACCACCACACATCCATGCACATGGCACATGCAGGCAGTTTTGAAAGGGGGAGAGAGAGAAAGAACACTCTCCCTTATATACCCTGATTTATGAAAAGAGCACAGCTCAGCTCCTGCTATGGCAAGTTCCCATTTTTAATTCAAAGAAGCTTTTCCTCAAACTCATTAGCAATAGAAATCCAAGCAGTTGTTTTGATTTGCTTTTTGACATGTGTCAGGGAAAGTGTTGGGAAAGGAAAGTGAAATGGCACATGCCTTGGTTACATCCCGTTGGGATTATCGTAACACGCTCAATGTGCGGCTTCCTTTGAAAATATGTCAGAAACCTCAGCTGGTCTAGAATGCTGCAGCCAGACTGTTGACTGGAGCCGGTTACAGGGAGCACGAGTCCCTTGTTGCAAAAGCTTCACCGGCTACTGGTCTGTATGTGGGTAGAATACAAATTGCTGCTCATGACATTTAAAGCCTTGTGTGTAGTGATGCAAGTAGGGCTTGACCTTCAGCCAAAGACCAAGATATTGCAAAATGAACCCCACCCCAATGACCAGTCAGAGAGCAGCATGAGGTGAGGACCTCTCAGTAGACGCAAGCTCTGTTTTATCCTTGTCGCCGTGATGATGCAGAATTTAAGTGCCTTGAAGAGTATTTCTTTTTTCAGCATCGTTGTCAAACTGTCTTTTGTTTGTTTGTTTGTTCTATCAGGAATGTCAAAGTAGTTGTAATGCGTGGAACGGGGTGGGTGGGAGAAGAGGAAAGTTAGTTGTGTGCGCTTCACAAGTGAAGCAAGACACATGGCCATCTAAAGGGAGCTCCCATAAGAATGTTCAGTCCAGGGTCTAAAATGACTTGGGACAAGACTATTTGTAAGACCATGTTATCCCATATGAGCCTGCTAGGTTTCGAGATCTTCGGTGGAAGCTCTCTCTTGGTCCCACCACCATCAGAGCCATGGTTGAATGGGACACAAGACAGGCCTTCTTGGTGGCTACTCCCATGCTTTGAAATGCCCTACTGAGTTCTCCTCTTTTGGATTAGTTTTTTGTTGTTGCTGTTGTTGTTTTTAGTTTTTTGGGTTATTTTGGTCTGTTTGCTTTTATAAATGCTGTATTATTTTAATGTGTTTTGTTGCTCGTATCTGGCTTTGGGATTATTTTGCAATGAAAGCCAGGTAAGAAATTTCTTAAATACCTAAATATATCTGGCGAAGGGAAATTTTTAATCTCCAAGAGCCACACACAGCATCAGTAACAGGCATCCATGTCGGCAAAGAGCAGGCCTTAAAACTTACTTTGTCCAGGCTCAGGGTTTGATGGAGCTTATGAAAACATATGGGCATCTACTTGATAGACTCTTAAGAAGGGCCTTAGATTTACTATGCTAAATCCTTAATGATTGGATCCAAGGGGAGACATGATAGGACTCTTCAAATACTTAAAAGGTTGTCACACAGAGGAGGACCAGGATCTCTTCTCGATCCTCCCAGAGTGCAGGACACGGAATAACGGGCTCAAGTTACAGGAATTCCGGCTGGACATCAGGAAAAACATCCTGACTAAGAGCGGTATGGCAATGGACCCAGTGACCTGGGGAGGTTGTGGGCTCTCCCACACTAGAAGCATTCAAGAGGCAGCTGGACAACCATCTGTCAGGTATGCTTTAAGGTGGATTCCTGGATTGAGCAGGGGGTTGGACGCAATGGCCTTAGAGGCCCCTTCCAACTCCACTATTCTATGATTCTATAAGGAACCAAGAGCAGGAGGGAAACAGTGATGTAGTAGAGCCAGGGCACACAGGGTCAAAGTGCTAGATGGAGCCTTTCTATTTGTGGTTGAAGTCCATCCATTTCTGAGCTTATGATGCGATTCGCAGAACCAAAAAGAAATAGTCCAAAAAAATTGCATTTGGGAAATATGCAAGGAAAATATATCCATTTAAAAAAAAAAAAAAAAAAAAGTGTGCCTAAGTACACTTTCATGAGTGGAAGAAGAATGGATACATTTTGAAAATTTGGGGGGAAATACACACAAAAATTACATACATTTTATTTTATTCATTTATTTATTTGCACAAACACAATCTGAAACAGACACAAGATGGAACAAACTTCAGAGTGTAGGTTGGTCAAGCTCAAATTTTGTTGATTCACACACGTCCCTAAAATTGGGTCTCTTCCCCCCCCCTCCTTCTATGGACAGGAGCAGAATTCTGCCCACAGACCCTCTAGAACCATCCCATTTAATTCCAGCAGAGAAGTTCAACGCGAAATATTTGCACTTGTATATCCAACCTTGCGATCTGTTTTAGCACAATCTGAAATCCCTGCATCTCGTATCTAAGTGCTGCAGTCAGGAAAACATCTTACTGAATTGTGTCCCTCAACAATATGTTGAAGGTATGGCTATTCAGTAATTTTTATATACTGTTTCCTTTCATAATGTTGAGACATGATAATGATGTGTGTGCATGTGTGTGTGTGTGTGTGTGTGTGTGTGTGTGTGTCAGTGTCATAAACTCCTCCATATATAATCTCACTGATGGATGATGCACTTATTTAAGCATCAGTGGACATATAAAGTTATCTACGGGTGACTAACAACCTTGAATAAATACTATTTCAGCTCAGCTCTGGAATCATAATACCTTAGCAATGCAATTACATGCTGGGACCTATTATCCCAATTAATTGACTGTTTTATGCTCACAGTGCTCTGTACTTGAAACATTTTGGAGGTTCAGCCTTCACTTACCCACAGGCAAAAAAAAAATAAGAAAGAAAGAAAAGAAAAGAAAAAGGAAAGAAAAAAAGTATAACATGTAACCAAGAAACAGCTTTCATTTATGTACCAATATCTGTGGCGTGTAATTATACTTTAAGCATAACTAGGCAGGTTGTCGTTTCATTTCAGTCATCGCAAAACTATATATTAAAACCATGGGAAAATATAGCTATCTAATTTCTGAACTCCTTGGGAAAACTGTAGCTGTAAAAGCTGTTCTGTCACCGGCGTTCCACATCTTTCCTGTAATTCTTTTGGCAAAGGTTAATCTTGATTGTTATTAATTATATTCCAATTCCAAGCATGGAAAAAGTGAAAGAGCAGGCCACCGGGGGTCTGCGGATATGCTGGATGGGTGAACAAGCAAGAAGTAGTCCATTAATGTCTAGTTGGGTTGCTACTTTGTAAAATGTCAGCCCTGGGCTATTCTTTATGGTTCTGGAATTTGACCACTAGAGTTTACCTTTACTCCCTCTTGTGGTTTCTAAAGCTGTATTGCCAGTGCTATAAAATAAAACACAGTTGTAATTCTTCTCCTTATTGTAAGAAGCATTGATCGCCTCTGATTGTATATTATAGCAAAGGGGCAGTCCATTACACAAATTTATTGCGTTTTCTTCCTGATAATTACTGGAAGCTATTGAACAAGGCAGGGAATTATAACCAGTGAGTTCCTGCTCTAGCTGAGGAAGCAGATCCAGATATTTAGTAGATCTGAACAGCTGTAAACAACACATCCTGCTTTCAACAAATTTGAAATTTACAACTAAGTGCACTTGGTGGTAGGTTTTCCTTGCTTTCTTCTTCTTCTTCTTCTTCTTCTTCTTCTTCTTCTTCTTCTTCTTCTTCTTCTTTTTCTTCTTCTTCTTCTTCTTCTTCTTCTTCTTCTTCTTCTCCTCCTCCTCCTCCTCCTCCTCCTCCTCCTCCTCCTCCTCCTCCTCAGTTATATTTTCTTTTCTTTTCTTTTTCTAGATCCATACAGCAACACATGGAATATAGTTTAGTGGTATGCAGTGTTGCATGATTTTTGCTGCCACCCACCCACCCACCCACATTTTTTTTTCTCATCAGTAGTTTTGATCGTATCAAATGTTTCTTAGCAAACCACAAATTACATCTACCACCCAAACTTTAATCACAGAGATCAGGTAGTTTGGGGGTATGTTCATACACCAGGAAAGCCCAAAAGGTGGGGTGGGGTGGCATCATAGGCATGTATGTGCAGCACATTTCACCCAGGGAATTTTCTTTTCTTTTTTTTTCCTTTTAAAAAAGGTGAACGTTTATTGAATACTCAGTCATAAAGGAGATTATTTTTATTCATTTATTTATTAAACACTGCAGACCCTGATGCCCTTCTTTGCATTCAGCTTGCTTGACCATGGGAAGGCCACTGCAGGTGTGTGGCGGGGGAATGAGGAGAAATGCCTCCCTCAATTTGGTGCTTACTGCTTGAGACATCATTAGGGCGTGCCTGGCACACCCCTTGTGCACACCTATGGGTGGCATAACTAGGCACAGGGGCGCATCTACAAAGCATCTACCATTAGGGTGTTGTTGAGCCTCTTAAAACCTAAGAGCTAAATTAAAGAAAGTTCTTCTTCACCAAGTTCATATTACAGTATGGAATTCACTATCACCCCTGCTAATTAAAAAAGTCTTGGCACTTTGGCCCAGGGGTTCTGCTGCACCACTGAGCGAGGTCTCAAGGAGAGATCTTTTCTAGCCTCCCTCTGCAAGAGCTGTTTGATTAGGGATTGCCAGGAATTGAAAGTGGGGCCCTATTGCGTACAAGGCATGTACTCAACTACTGAGGTATGGATCCTGTTCTTGAAGCAATAACTAGCAGCTGGAGAAGGAACATATCCCTTTGCTCGCTGACATAAATGAGGTCATAACCCCAAAAAAAGTGTAGAGCTGTCCCTGACAGTGCAAACTCAAAACTGTGAAATGACCCTTTTTATAATCTTTCACAGGAAATGCCTCAATGGGATTTTTTATTTATTTATTGCATTTGTAACCCATCTTTTTCTCCTCCAAGGAACTCAAGGCGGCATACATAATCCTCCTCCTCTCCATTTTATCCTCACAACAACCACCACCCTGTGAAGTAGGTTGGGCTGAGAGTCTATGGCTGGCCCAAAGTCACCCAGTGAGTTTCCCTGGCCGAGTGGGGACTAGAACCCGGATCTCCCAACTCCCAGTCCAACACTTTAGTCACACCACACTGGCTCTCCATTTTGTGACTTGTTTAGTTCTAAATTGATGTTAAACTATGGAATTTGCTTAGGGTGACCATATGAAAAGGAGGACAGGGCTCCTGTATCTTTAACAGTTGTATAGACAAGGGAATTTCAGCAGGTGTCATTTGTACATACGGAGAACCTGGTGAAATTCCCTCTTCATCACACCAATTAAAGCTGCAGGTGCCCTGCCCTCTTTTAAATCTGGTCACTCTAGTATAGCTCCTGCAGCTTGAACTGTTGTGATGAAGAGGGAATTTCACCAGGTGCTGCATATGTACAAATGACACCTGCTGAAATTCCCTTGTCTATACAACTGTTAAAGATACAGGAGCCCTGTCCTCCTTTTCATACAGTCACCCTAAATTTGCTACCACAAGACATAGCGATGGCCACCAATTTGGATGGCTTTACATAAAGGGGCTGAATAAGGGAGGGACCAATTCGTCCGTTTCTAGACTGTGACAGTTTCACGTGTGTTCATTCATAATTCTGTTCCATCCCATTTCCATTTGCCATGATTGCATCCATCTCAGAATGTTTTGTTGATTAAAAAAAAGAAAAACATGAACATTTGCATTATTATGAACATACTTTTTAACATAATATGTCGTTTTATATATGTTTTATCCTCATGTATTATGTGCATGTTTTGATGTAAAATGTGCATTTCAATACACATTTTGTTATGGTTTTTTTGTGTTTCTTAGTCAACAACTGTATCACAAAATTCAGAAAAGTGTGAAAATGAATGGATAATCGATACATTACTCTAGGAAGAGTGCATCAGGTTGGTTCACTTAAAAATGAAAACCAAACAAAATTATCATGTGATCCGTACTCTTGATTTGGGTTTTTTGGCAAGTACAAACAGCCATCCTAAGCACACGTGACCCTTAATCCTAAGCAAATTTACTTGGAAGTAACTAGATCTGACTTCCTATCATGCAAAGGATTGTAGATTTACTTGGATGTATATTTTATTAGAAGAAATGGGACTTCTGTGTAAATGTTCTTAGGACTGGGTTGTAAATGTGGTCTGCAATGCCACAGCCAGAGGAAATGAATCACACCTTGAGTATTATTCCGCTACAGACTTAATATTTACTTTGAATAATCTTGAGGTTTCAAGAGTAACTGCTCTGATCTATTTTTAACTGTCAAGAAGCAGGGAAATTTGACTTTTAAATGACAAAGGCAGCTCTGTTGTTTGCCAACGAATATAGCTTTTATGAAAGAAAATGAACTTTATGGCCATTTTTGTTATTTTAATAAGATTTGTCCAAAACGGCATCAATATTAGATACCACTTTTCTGGGAGAATTTAAGGCCAGAAGGGCAGGCTATATCACACTTGAACACACACCTGGTGTGTGTTCAACATAGGAACATAGGGAACTGCTTTATACTGTGTTACACCCTTGGTCTATCTAGCCCAGTGTTACTGACACTGACTGGCAGCAGATCTCCAGGGTTTCAGGCAGGAATTTCTCCAACCCTACCTGGAGAAGCTGGGTATCGAACCTGGGACCATCTGCATGCTCTACCACTGAGGCATGGCCCCTCCGCTAATTAAGTAAAAGTTGGATACACCCCAACTTCAAGTTTTCTTTGATGGGAGAACAAACTGCAGTGGAAAAACAGTATCACTGCAGTTATTCTCAATATTATTGTATTAATTATTGGAATCCATGAAGAGCTCACACTGAAAATCACTCACAGGTGGTATATCACCCCTGTTAGACTGCACTATATTAGTGGTAATATATCCCCGCTCTGTTGGAGTGGTTGCTCAGTTCCTGGCACTTATATTCATCTTTGGTGGGAATGTCAACAGGTCAAAACTTTTTGGTCAAGGGTTTTCCAAACCATTACAAACATTATTCATGTTGAAGTAGAAACTGATCCAGCACTGGCTCTACTTTCTATTTTTAGGAATGCCAATAGAAACATTATTCCCAAAGCCTTGGTCACCCATTTGCTGGTTGCAGCCAGGTGGGAAATTGCCCAATTCTAGAAAAGCAACAGACCTTTTGAAAATCAATAAAAATAGTGTTTAAAAAAATGGGGAAAATTAGCTTAATTATAGACAATATTAACCATAGGGGAATAATAGTTATGATCGGGGGTGGGGGTGAATCTAGGGAGGTAGAATAATCTTTCGATTTGCCCTTGAAGGGACTCAATCCTTTGAATGACCCCAAGTGAGCAGCTGCTCATGGAAAACCCACAAGCAGAACATGAGTGCAACAGCACCCTCCTGCCCATGTTCCTCAGAAACTGGTGTACAAAGGCATACTGCTTCTGATAGTAGAGGTAGCACATAGCCATCAGAATCAGTAGCCATTGATATCCTTCTCCTCCATTAATTTCTCCAATCTCCTTTTAAAGCCATCCACATTGATGGCCATCACTGCATCTTGAGGTAGTGAATTCGATAGTTTAACTATGTGCTGTTTAAAGAACTACTTCCTTTTATCCACCCTGAATTTCCTACCATTCAGATTTCTGGGATGACCCCATTGGGTTCTAGTATTATGAGACCTCCTGCCACCTCCAGCACTGCTGCTCTCCTTTCCTTGTCTACCCCAAGGCCTAAAAACCTTGGGCAGGAACAGAGAAGGTGGCAACTGCAGCAGCAGTGTAGAACTGTTGAATGTCCATGATCAAGGCATTGATCAAGGAGTGGGACTAAGTGTCCCATCATCTCCCATGGGAAAGTGATGCTACTGACTTGGATTTCCAGTGCTGGGGTGGCTCAGTGGATATTGGGATGGTATATCATGAAAACAAAGGTGGAAGGGTGGCTAAAAACCTGATAAGGACTAGTGCTGGCTCCAGGTTTTTGAGGACCTTTGGGAAGACAGCCCCAATGGGTCCCTCGGGGAGTCTACCTTCTCACTGCTATTGACACCAGCTGATCTTGATCCTCTTCCTTCCTCAACATTGCTACCACTTGCCTGCTTGACAGGTAAGGGCCATTGAGCAAGTAGGCAGTGCCTGCTATTGCTTCTCCTCACCATCTACCTGAGAGACAGGTGAACAAGCAGTTTGTGATGGTGAAGAGGAGGAACAACTCCAGGTGGCTCCTGGTAGGGTGCTGACCCAACCGTGTCTACCCTTGATACTGGCTGTGACAGGAGCACTCCCTGTTGCAACATGTTGTAGCAGGTCTGACATGCTATACTAATAAGAAACTCTGGCATCTAAGAAAGCTAAATTTGCAATTGTGACTAGAACAGATCGGGGGGGGGGGAGGTGTTATCCCATACTATAAATCTAGTTCTGATAATGTAAATGCATTCTGGATATGAACAACAAGTTGCACCTGCTGAAAGATTTAGATGTGCGTCAAGGTCTTTGTTCTCCATTGCTGGTTAGGTTTTGTGGTGTGTGTGTGTGTGTGTGGGTGGGTGGGTGGGTGTGTTTGAGGATAGCAATGAGTGGCCACATGTCAAAATGAAAATAGCCAGGAGCCATGTAAAGCTCATCCCTGGCAGACTGACTGCAAGGGTTTGCTGCAAATGTCCAGATGTTCTTTTCAGCTTGCTGCTGGCAAACAGCCCAATTAATATAAAGCAATTTGTGGCAGGTATTTTTTTAAAAAAAAAAAGTAGGGGAAACAAACATTTTAAACAAAATTTCCCTTAGGAATCCCTTTATAATTATAATTGTGTCATTTGAAATGACCTTAATGATATTTTGTAAATTAACATAGGCACGTACGTGCTCGTATACACATTTGCAACCACAAATAGAACAATATGCCATAATGATTGCTTAGTTAAACAAAATGTCTAGCACCAGCTGCAACGATATAGATACATAGATAGAAAAATATTGAGATAGATACATATTATCCAATTACAAATTACAAAATTACTAATAGCACAATCCTATCCATGTCTACTCATAGATACATAGATAGAAAAATATTGAGATAGATACATATCCCCAGTGTTATCCAATTACAAATTACAAAATTACTAATAGCACAATCCTATCCATGTCTACTCAGGAGTAAGTTCCATTGAGTTCCATAGGACTTTCCCCCAAATAGCCATGTTTAACAGCTTTCCTTGACTTAAATCCCAATAAATGTGTTGGATTTCAGTTTCCATCATCCCCAACTAGCCTGGCAACTAGCCTGTCAATCTCTGGGAATGATGGGAACTGAAGTCCAAACCATCTGTAGAGCTCCAGGTTGGAAAAAGCTAGTGATTTCGCCCCAATGTCTGATTGAAAGGTTGAACACAGCTAATGGTGCTAGGTCACATAGAGTTCATGGGGAGACCATAGCTTCCAAAATTCCTGATTATTGCCCATGCTGTCTGGGGCTGATGGGAATTGAAGTAGAAACATCTGGAGGCAGTGGAGACTAGTGACTCTGATTTCGGCGTGGCTGTGAATTTATTCGGGGTTCAGCACCTTTGATAGCTCCTTCAGAATTCTGACTGGTTCTGACTAAAACCTAGAATGGATTCACAGTCCCACTGAAACTGAAGCCACCAAATTCCATTTTCTGGAAGGTCCTAAATTGTGCAAAGCTTCCCTATGCACTTCAAGGAAGGGGTGAATGGGAAATACATGGTAACAGGTGTGCAGTGCACTTCAGCACAAGCAAACGCTGCATCAGGTGCAGGTATTGATCATCCCACTCATCCACATAGCTTCTCTCTCTCTCTGAAGGGAATTCTATTGTGGTACAAACCTGCACTTCCCAGCAGCCTCCTCTCCTTAGTTCAGCTTCCTCATTAGGTTGCTGCCTCATTAGGATGGATTCCATGGGGCATTTCTTCATTGGGAACCTATGGGGGAGATGGATCAGAGGTTTCGCAATACTAATTTTTATATGGCACACCATTGCCATTACTCTGGTCAAGACACATTGCAGCAGCATGGCAAGGTTTAGCTGTATATTTTACAGGGCGTGGGTGGGAGAGAAATCTTTTGATTCTCTTGCATGTTCCTCAATAGGACAAATTCTTATGGCAATTAAAGATCATCACTGTCAAGTGAAAAGAGCCTCGGCAAACCTTGTGGTGAGTGAACCCTATCCCCCAAATAGGTCCAGTGCCTTTGATAGTTTCTTTAGAGTTCTGGCTAGTTCTGACTAAAACACAGAATGGATTCACAGCCCCACTGAAATCAGAGCCACCAGCCTCCACTGGAATAGCCAGTGTCATTTTGGCATCTAACCCTTAGGACATGTGCCCTTTATGTAGGAAAATTGAGAAACTGAACAGAATCAAACTTGGCAGATTTGTCCATTTCTAGTGATAAGATCCAGAGAGAGCACAAGGTTGGTTGCTATCACAGCCAGGATTTCACCCCTTCCACATCTCATTAGTGTGCCAAAGTCTCTCTCTCACTCACTCACTCTCACTCTCACTGTGGTGTAGCTAGTTACAAAAAATGATTTAAATCTGGCCATGAATAAAATGCAGCTCTCACTCCCGCCACTGAAATGATAAAAGTACATACTGCTTTAAAGTGAACTATCCAAGCTGTCAATCAAAATTCCCAAGAGCCCCACGAACGCTCTGAAATGTAGCGCAGGGCTAAGGCATTATGCAATAATGAATGGTGAGCACATCAGTAATAACTCCCTCAAGAGTTGGGAGTTGTGACCAATAATGAGAAAAGCAGGGATTATGCGTGTCTGTTGGGATTCAGATACTGTGCTGCTAAATACTTAGACAGATAAACAGCATCCTTCGAGCTCAAGGTGCACATCGCATAAATACATGATTTTATCCTGTACAGCTCTGCCTACTTCCTCATAACAGCATTATAAGTTCTGTGTCCAAACACCCACGGGCTTCTGTTACCCAGAACAGAAATGGCAGGAAAAATATGTATGCAAATGGTCATTGGATTGTGCATTGCTGTCACAGTCCTAGTAGGATAGAAGACGTTTATAGAGCAAGACCCAGTTTCATTTAAATAAACAAGCAGAAAGCACCGATGGTGGGGGTGGGAGGGGGGATACAATCAGATCTGTGTCATTCTGTACATGAACATCATCAAATACGTACACTTGTTCTTTGTATTCAAGACTAGCAGATATTCCCGGTGTTGCTCAAGTTCCCGAATAATGTTTATTTTATTTTATTTTACTTTATTAATTACATTTCTATACCACCCAATAGCCGGAGCAATCTGGGCAGTTCACAAAAAGTAAAAACATTCAAAGTATAAAATAACAGTATAAAACCATAATATAAAATACAATATAAAAGCTCAACCAGATAAAAACAGCAGCAATGCAAAATTACAAATTTAAAACACCAAGTTAACATTTATTTATAGACTGTTAAAATGCTGGGAGAATAAAAAGGTCTTCACCTGGCGTCTAAAAGCAGATGATGTAGGTGCCAAGCAAACCTCCTTAGGGAGCTCATTCCACAGCCGGGGTGCCACAGCAGAGAAGGCCCTCCTCCTGGTAGCCACCTGCCTCACTTCCTTCCTGTTAGGTATGGGACATGATGGAGGATGGAAAATGGGGGGCAGGCTGCTAGCACAGTTACTGCTGTTGCGGCTTTCTTTCCACCTCCCCCCTCTAAAAAAAACCTTGCGGAAAGGAGAAATAAGCTGTTCTACAACACCTGTCAATGATGAGCCCTATATGGCTTGGCTACAGGTTATCTGAAAGTTATCCTCCCTTATGAACCTGCCTGTGCTTTGAGATCTTCTGGAGAAGCCCTTCTTTCAGTCCCACCATCTTCACAGGCGCACTTGGTGGGAACATGGGAGAGGGCCTTCTCGGTGGCTGCTCCAGTGCTTTGGAACTCTCTTCCCGGGGAAGCTAGACTGGCTCCCTCCTTGATGGGCTTTCGGAAGCAGGCAAAAACTTGTTTGTTCCAGCAGGCCTTTGGAGAATAATCTGGTCCTCCATCTATGTTAAGGACTTGTAAAATTGTCATGTATTTTAAACATTTACGTTTTAATATTGTAATTTTTTAATTATAATATATATATACTAGCTGTACCCGGCGTAACATATGCTGTTGTAGCATATCTTAAAGTTTATTAATTAAATATCATCGCAGGGGCGCGGGCTGCTTGGAGGCCGCTGATACAGCACCATCTGGCAGACCTGGGTGGCAGGGCGGTCGGGGGGAGGGGGAGCAGGTGTCCCCCTCTCCCCGGGGTTCCTGTCAGCCTTGGGCCGGCTGCCCAGCTCTCATGAGATTAAGCCGGGGCCTGGGCTCACAGCAGGCGAGCGGCCTCTCACCCGGCCACGCCTCGCTCATGCTCCAGACCGTGGTACTGCCCCCTTCCTGGGGGGGGGGAGGATTACTTTGGAAAGCTCGGAGGAGTTGGGCAAGGGGCTTAGCAACCTGTATCAGCTGATGTTACATGTTGTTACTATTGCTTAGCAACCTGTATCAGCTGAAGCCTGTACGGAAACATACCTAAGCTTTTACATACATTTCTTTTCCTAGGTTTAAATGTATTTGTTTTAAATTTTGTAAGGCCGCCTTGAGGCCCAGTATTTGGCAAAAGGTGGGATGATGATGATGATGATGATGATAATAATAATAATAATAATAATGAGAAATTGATGGAGAATTTCTCCTCCCCTTGGAGAAATTTGGTAAAATGGGCCTCCCAATTTCTCTGCCCACCAAGAGGGTGGAGAATCTTGAGTGGCTGTTTGCACACAGCTCTAAAAACAAACAAGCAAGAAACAAGAACTTTAAAACAGGAACAAAAACCCACCAAAGAAAACCCAAACACCACATGGGATGTGTGTGTGTGTGTGTGTGTGTGTGTGTGTGTGTGTGTTTGCTTGCGGTACTATAATGAATTATATTTGGAGTTTGTGTTTGAAGGGAGCTTGCCGCATGAATGGGGGAGTTGAAGGGAGGCTGAAATGACAGTTGGAAAGAGACAGTTGACAGTTGGAAGAGGGAGAGTGAAGACAGTGGGGGGGCAGAGGGGATTAGCTCTGTGGGAATGGGTTTAGAGGATGACTAGTTCTAATCACATTCATCCTAGACTTCATTTTACTGGGTAACTGTCAGTGAAGCCCATGCTTTGAGAGTTTGAACACCTTCTGTAACGCTTACACCTACACGGTGCTGTTAGAACAATATGAGGGTGACAATGCAATTTAAGGCAATACCTAGAAGAACTGTGTGAAATTCACTGAAGTTAGCCACATTTCTGAGGAAATGGGTGACTGGATGATGTTTTATTTGTTTAAAACATGGTATTCTGCTCTTCAGGAGGACATAGGAATTCCTAGGGACTTTTTTTCCCTCAGTGGGAGAGGGTCCCATACATCTCTCCGACAATCCCCCAAGAACAAAATACACGGCATATGTTGTTCTACAGCTTTATGCAGTAAACTGATCGCATTTCCTTTCCCACTAGTGGCATTCTAGAATTTGTGGAAGATACTAAAAAAGCAATGGCATAAAGCAAATAGTGTTCCGTTTTCTGTTTTGTGTGTGTATCTGTTTTATTACAAACACTTTAACAGATGGGTTTGGGGGTTTGTTTTGTTTTTATTTTTCTCATGTGCAAAGTTGTGATATTAAAACTCATCTTAAAACACCTATCAATGAGGGCTTAACACTTCAGATGACATGCTAAACCAGTGGTTCCCAAACTTTTTCAGGTCACCGCCCCCTTGGCTCCACAAACTCATGCCCACCACCCCCTACCCTACACTATAAAAATCATTATTCAGAATAGCAGTTTTCAACGACCCACTAAGGAAGATAAAAACAATAAAATTCAAAACAGTAACAATTAATTGAATATTTATTCAAAATCCAAAGCACCCGCTGCAGGCTTGCTGAGGGAGGGAGGGAAAAGAGAGTGAACGCCTCTGTTTTGCAGCCGTCATGGCGGGGCACACCAAGCAGGGTATGTCTCTTCATTAGCATTTTGGTGGTTTTGAAACATTTCAATTCACCATTAAAAGGACTCTT
The DNA here is from genome assembly GCF_023053635.1 of Elgaria multicarinata webbii. Taxonomy (NCBI): domain Eukaryota; kingdom Metazoa; phylum Chordata; class Lepidosauria; order Squamata; family Anguidae; genus Elgaria; species Elgaria multicarinata. The sequence goes on from NC_086185.1 coordinate 9,818,464, forward strand.
TTTAAAAGGTATTAAGATGTGTGGATTCTTCCCCTATATGGCTTGGGACCAAACTACTTTCTCTCATAAAAATGTCCCTGGGTTTTAAGACCTTCCGGAGAGGCGCTTCTCAGAAAAGACCACCTCAAGTGCCCTCTGCCGCCCCCTTGCCTCTTAGCGCCCCCCTGCCGCCCCCTTGCCTCTTAATGCCCCCTATGCAATCCCACCGCCCCCAAGGGGTCAGTACCACCCACTTTGGGAACCACTGCGCTAAACCATGGTTAGGCTGCTAACATTTTTGCAGCAAACGGTTAGCAAGCATGTTTAAACTGGTTATATGTAGCCACCATGGCTACGAATGGTTCGCACGACACACTAAGCCATAATGTTATCTGTACGCCTCCCTGAGATCTTAATGATATAGGGCGGGATACAAATGTTTTAAATAAATTAAATAATAAATAAATGTTGAGCTCAAAGTGCTTAACCGCCATGTCTTAGCATGTCATCTGAGTAGGGTCAATGTCATGACAATTGTGTATTAAGCGTGTGTGTGAACAATGCTTGCTTACTTCACCCACTCCAAAGTCCTTGTGGATTACTAGATTGTGAAACAGACTGATGAATGAGTGGAAGAGAGAGAGAAGTTAGGACAGGATGGATGAGACAAAAGGTTGGATAGTTGTGAAAGCAGGGAGTCACTGGCTTTCTGCCTGTCAAGCAGACCAGCAAAACGGCTTGGGGCCAGGCTATCTGAAGGAACGCCTCCTCCCGTCTGTACCTGTCCGGACCCTAAGGTCATCCTCAGGGGTCCTTCTCCGCAAGCCCCTGCCAAAGGAAGTGAGGCAGGTGGCTACCAGGAGGAGGGCCTTCTCTGCTATGGCACCCTTGCTGTGGAATGAGCTCCCTAAGGAGGTTCGCTTGGCACCTACATTATATGCTTTTAGACGCCAGGTGAAGACCTTTTTATTCTCCCAGCATTTTAACAGTCTATAAATAAATGTTAACTTGGTGTTTTAAATTTGTAATTTTGCATTGCTGCTGTTTTTATCTGGTTGAGCTTTTATATTGTATTTTATATTATGGTTTTATACTGTTGTTTTATACTTTGAATGGTTTTAATTTTTGTGAACTGCCCAGAGAGCTCCGGCTATTGGGCGGTATAGAAATGTAATTAATAAATAAATAATAAATAATAATCAAGCAGTAGCAATACTGAGAAACAGGCAGAGAAGCAATAGCAGCTGGTGACAATGGGGTGAGAAGGCAGAGGCACTGAGTGAGGGGACCCATTGTGGGTCTCTTGCCCACAGGCCCTCAAAAACCTGGATCTGGACCTGAGCAGAGTAGTCAGTGCTATGACATGATGGTGGCAAAGTTGAAGGCTCCTGTAACATTCCCTTCTCTGTGCTGCTCTTCCATGTTTAGGGATGTGCGAACTCACCCAAGCCCGATCTGTTGGACACTCACTCTGCCCCCCCCCAACCCCCATTTGTCAGGCCATCTGTCCACCCTCACTCTGGAAATTACGCATTTCCCTCGTTGCGTAAATGGTGAGCATAAAGGCCCCATTACGCAATGGGGGAAACACACAATTTCCGGAGCTGCCATTGTGTGCTATAACAGAGGCTCTGGAAATTGTGCATTTCCCCCCATTGCGTAAATAGTGGCCATAAGGGTCATTCATTCATTCATTGTTATTTATTACGGTCACAGACCAGCAAAATCAACACCAAAACATGCAAAGGATAGATAAAAAAGTGACATAAAAACAAAATACAGCTTGGTGGGTTGCTTCTTTCAGAAGGATTGCAATGTTATTTTTCTGATTTGTATTGAGGTCATGAGAAACTTAGAGACCCTTTCAGTAATATGGGAGGACACATCCCTTAAACAGATTAATACCAACATTGTGGGGCTACATCCAGAAAAGGCTGTTAATAAAGGAAAGATTAACTTTTTTTCTGCATTCCTCATACATGTTACAGTGCAAAATGACATGTTCGACAGATTCTATTGCTCCAGAACCACAGGGACATCTCCGTACATTAACCGGGATCTTACTAAATCGTCCTTCTAGTAATGCTGATGACAACACATTAAAGCAAGCAAGGGTAAATGCTCTCCTATACTTGGGAATGGTTAAAGCATACAGATATGAAGCTGCAGTGAGTCCACAGTTATTAAAATTATTGTAGAGCAATGGAGAGCAAGATTTGTTAGCAGCAGTTACTATTAGTCTTTGAACAACAAGAGATTGGGCCTTCTGGAGCCCATAGTTGCCCACAGCTTCCACAGAGAAACCCAGCCTAAGTAGCTTCTTCTCCATCTCTCTCATCCAATCTGAGAGCAGTAAAAAGAGATAGCTACCAGGAGCTGCAAGGAGGTGTAGCCGTAACCACCATTTAAAGGCCTCGATCCATGCCTTGCATTCAACTGATCTAATAGCCACTTCCTGGCCATAAAGTTGCTCCGTTCATGTCTTTATTCTTCCATAAATGGGGCTTTTACAGTCACCATTTACACAATGGTGGGAAATATGTACTGTAATTTCCAGAGGCTCCAGTATGGTGCACAATGGAGGCTCCGGACAAGGGCAGATGGCTTCCGAGTGTTCATTGGGCCTCGTGGGTACTTGGAGCGCAGGTCTGCGAGTGCGCTGCGGGCACTCAACTGGGCTGGGAGGGGGACACAGGTGAGTCCATTGGACTCCCAGACTCAGTTGGGCACCCACAACATCCCTATCCATGTTGCGTTAGAACGCAGCCACAGGCTCAAGCCAAGTATCTTGACCAAGAAAGGGCTAATGACCCTTTCTTAACATGATGCCAGTGTAAGATTTGTAGATTGCCCTATGTTTCCATACAAAGGTATGGAAACTGCAGTACATGTTAAAAGCTTGATGGTGCTTACTCCCACCTAAGTGTTTATGGCAGGGAATCTATGGGCCTCCAGATATTGTTGGACTACAGACTCAACTATCACTAACCATTGGCCATGTTGGCTGGAACTGGTGGCAGCTCAATTCCAACCACGTCTGGATTTTGACAGGTTCTGTAGCCCTGGTTTATATGATTGCAAACTTAATTCTTTCTTTAACACTTCAGGATAAGGTAGTAAACCTGTACATGCTTTCCTGGGGGGAAACTCCACAGTCTGAGTAGTTATGCCTGGGATTGCACTGAAAGGCTGCAATCCTGTCCACACTGGGAGTAAGCCCTATTGAGCAAAGTGGGACTTACATCTGAGCAAACATATGTAGGATCACACCGTAAACCTCAGAAACCTGACTGTACAATTTAGTACAGCCCTTAATATGACCCCTAACACCTATTCCAACCAGTGAGTCATTATAGCATAGCCTGTATCTTCTTGTTTTTGTTTTGAAAAATCATCTCAAAGTTAATTTAACTTTATTTTCCACCTCTCTCTGCCTCTGCCTCTCTAAAAATGTTTTCCGTGATACAGAGACTGTAAAACATTTCCTTTTGGATTACGCCTGGCTGGTAATTACTGTGACTAGCTGTAGACACTACACTAATTCAAAGACTAAGCTGCATGACTTTTTTCCCACTTTAAATTAAAACCTTGCCTAATTGGGGATCTCATTAAGAGACATATCGGGAGAGATTCAGGTAATGTGTTTGCTCAACAGTTGCTTGAACAATTCTCCAGTTTAATTTCAGCAAGATTGATCGTTGTGTTCCTTTCCCGTGGAAGAAATTGGATGACATAACTTCAACTTCCAATCTCTATAGTAAATAATACTAACTTTATTTACTACAGACTAAATAACAAACTAAACACATCCCAGGAATAAAATCTCTAAAAGATATGGCAAAATAAAATATCTTCATCCCTTATTATTGTTGTAGTTCTTTCTAGTACCGGGCTGAAAATGACTTCTGCTTTTATTTTTCTTGACCGTTCTCATTCACTTTGATAGAGAAGCAATTCCCTTTGAAAAGAAATTCAAAGGAGAAGAGAATTTCAGAGAAGTTATCATGAGATGAGTTCAGGATTCTTATGTTTACCTTACTTATGAGGTGGCCATGGGGTGTGTGAGAGATTCTCCTCTCTTTCGTTGCATAATTATCTCTCCGGCAGCCTGTAACATCCTTGGCTTCCTGCAATTGAATTAAAGCCCAGAGGAATACATCATGAAGTAATTCCTCCCATGGGGCTTTTTGAGTTTAGGAAGTGCAGGCTGCAGAGGAACACAGAGATGTATAACAGAAAGATGAAACACACATAACACCCTTGGCTATCTCACAGTGATCAGGTTATCTTAAAAACATCACCCAGCGTATGAGTCAGACAAGGTAACAATTTTTTTCCCAGGAAACTGGAGGGCAGATTTTTGCACATCAACAGGTCCACCTCTTCCCTGGACCTGGATACAACACAGCCCTCCTCACACCTGCATTATGTATTTTATACTTACTGTTGCTCCCCGCCTCGATCAAAATGGAGAGATGGTGATCATGTGATTTTGAATTAAAACTTCCCCTCTCAGCAATGCTATTAAGTTCAATGAAACAGTGCAGAATGATAGCACTTTACACACTGGGGACATCCTGCAATTATTTTTAATACTCCATTATGTCATTTTTTTAAAAAAAGTGAGATTATTGGGGGAAAGCACAGGAGATGTCCTGGAGGTTGATGGTGTTATGTAAAGGACCCACAAACTTCTGTGAATGCCCTATCATGAGTGTGCAATACATTGTTCATATAGAGACGCCTTAGGAGAGGCATTGCAACATTCTAGAGTGGGGAATAAAAGTCCCAAGACCAGGAAACCACCAAATCAGCAGTCAGGGGAAAGAGCTGGGACAGGGTAAGGGGGTATAAGCATCTGGGGATCCCTAGAGAGCCATATTTGCACCCCTGGATGACACGTATTTGGCCCATGGGCCTGTGATTCATCATGCCTGATCTACTCAGCTAAATTGTATAGTTAAATCCAATCACCTTGGAAAATATTGCCTTCCCTTTCAGCTCTTTGTCCTTGTGGGTGAGCTGTTCATTTGCACTTCTTGGTATATCTAACTTTGGTCTTTAAAATCTAATGTCTGGCTGGATCGGGTTTGCGACCCTGGGGATGCAAATGCACCTAGAGCGGCAGTGCCTGCAATTGTCTTACCACGTCTTTGGCTTCTGCATAAAATCTTTCCTTTCTCCACATAAAACGAAATGGGGCATTATTCCCGACAGCCTCCTTTGCAGCTGTCCAATTTGCCGCTGCAGGTTTTGCACGTTTTCTTTTATCACTTCATTTAAACACTTCTTAGCCTGCTTTTTCCTATTAAACCAAAGTTTCAGGTGGCTTACAAAAATTAAAAACCAGGGCAACCAAAAGAAATAAGTGCAGATCTCAGTTCCAATTAGCAGCCCTACACTTTTCACAATGACAACAGACATCCATGATTAGATCCTGCCGAAGACTTCAGTAAATTGTCTAAATCCTGGGGTCTAAAAAAAAGGTGTCACTGTTTGTGTTTGGGTAGGGTGACCCTATGAAAAGGAGGACAGGGCTCCTGTATCTTTAACAGTTGCATAGAAAAGGAAATTTCAGCAGGTGTCATTTGTATATATGGGGAACCTGGTGAAATTCCCTCTTCATCACAGCAGTTAAAGCTGCAGGTGCCCTGCCCTCTTTTAAATCTGGTCACTCTAGGATAGCTCCTGCAGCTTTAACTGGTATGATGAAGAGGAAATTTCACCAGGTTCTCCATCTATACAAATGACACCTGCTGAAATTCCCTTTTCAATGCAACTGTTAAAGATACAGGAGCCCGGTCCTCCTTTTCAGTTTGTGTGTGTCTTGCTTTGACTCAGGGAGTTAGTCCTTCCTCGTAACGAAAAGGCAGCTGCATTGCTGCTGTGCTCACCCTGTTTAAGATTTCTGGAAGTTCTGTGTGTCCATTTTTGAAGTGTTTAACCTGAGATGCAGATTCTTATTTAGATATATCTTTCAAAATCCCCCCAAAATCAGGGCATGCTTGGATTTCCTTCAAAATGGGCATGAATGAGGATCAATGTGGAAGCTCTGATGGTGCCCACTTAGAGGTCTGTATGTGGAAAAATGGTGGAGATACATGCATTTCTGTAAATGGGGAAAATATTTTTAAAAATCCCCCCAAAACCAGGGCATGCTCGGATTTACACCAAAATGGGCATGAATAAGAATCTAGGTGGAAGCTCTCATGGTACCCACTTAGAGGTCTGTATCTGGAAAAATGACAGAGATACATGCCTTTCTGAAAATGGGGATTTTTCAAATATTTCCCCAAAATCAGGGCATGCTTAGATTTCCTTCAAAATAAGCATGTATCTGGATACATTTAGAGGCTGTCATGGTGGCCGTTTTGATGTTTCTAACTTTAAAAGTGATGGAGATGTATGCACTTTTGTTAAATAGGGTTAGGGTTGAGGGTTGAAACTTTCAAAATCCCCCCAAAATCAGGGCATTCTCTGATTTCCTCCAAAATGGGCACGAATAAGGATCTAGGTGGAAGCTCTCATGGTGGGCAGTTGCAGGTGTGTATCTGGAAAATGACAGAGATACAGTACATGCCTTTCTGAAAATGGGGGGATTTTTCAAATATCCCCCCAAAATCAGGGCATGCTTAGATTTCCTTCAAAATGGGCATGTATCTGGATACATTTATAAGCTCTCATGGTGCCCATTTTGATGTTTCTAACTTTAAAACTAAAAAAGTTATAGGCATTTGACATTTTCAATTCAAGGCTATGGGGGGAGGGGAACACGGAGCTCCGATCCGGATCCGGAGCACCTCAGCAGACCATAGGCGGATTGACACAGGGCAGAGCAGACCCAATCCAGAAGTTGTGGATCAGGATCCAGAGAGGATCAGGGGGTCCGTGCACAGCTCTAACAAAAAAACACCCACTGGTCTTCGTTTATTTCCTCTTTCTTCAGCGTCTGAGGAAAGAGGAAGCTGTTAATCACAGAAGCATGATTCAACGTGATGGGAGGGAAACACGATTGACCTCTGTCTAAAGAAGCTCTAAATCAGCAAATCCAGAAATTAATTTTGGGTGGTGTGATTTGAAGAGCATTTATTTATTTATTTATTTATTTAAAACATTCGTATCCCGCCCTATATCATTAAGAAGATCTCAGGGCAGCATACAGATAAAAGCATACAGTATAAAACAATAAATACACACAGCTAAAAACAAATTAAACCATGAACCAAGTTAAAACAATATATAATTTAAAAGCAGTAAAAACAATTAAAACAGTTAAAACCATGTGCCATCTTAGTAAATGTAACCATTAAAGGCTTTGTTAAAATTTTTGTTAAAATTTTTGTGAACCGCCCAGAGAGCTTCGGCTATTGGGCGGTATAAAAATGTAATAAATAAATTAAATAAATAAATAAATAAGCCATGTTTTCACTTGGCGCTGAAATAAAATCAGCGTTGGTGCCAGTCGGGTCTCCAAGGGGAGGGCATTCCACAGCCGGGGTGCAACCACAGAGAAAGCCCTCTCCCTTGTCCCAACATAGTGTATGTGTTGCACTGGTGGGATGCAGAGAAGGGCTCCTTCAACAGATCTCAAGTCTCGGGCAGGCATATATAGTAGTATGTAGTATTAACTAGTCTAATCTCAACAAAGCTTAGTAATTTACTTGAAATAGATGCTGGTTTGCAGGGTCTGACATATTCTGCTTTCCTCTTCTTTTTGAAACTTTTTTTTTTAAAAAAAAAAAAAACAGCCATTGTGTACCTTTCTGTTAGAAGTCTAGTGTTAATGATACCCTATGTATTTTATTTGAAAGATCAACAATTTCACATTTGAGTTGCTTAAGAATTTTCAGATGAATACGAAGAGCAGCTAAATAAAAATATACATTCTATTTCATTGCATATAAAAAATTCAACAATGTTACTAGTCTACTAAAATTTTATGGCCTACAAGCTGGAAACAGGTTGTATCCAATAAAAATTCTCTGCACTCTCAAGAAAAATTGCATAGCTAAATAAAGGGGGAAGAGACAGAGAGAAAGACAGGAGGGGGAAGTGAAATGCCTCCCTTGCAAAGTCAAATATCTTGATGAAACACGGTTAAATCCCTGATTGTAAATGACTCTCTCTGTCTCTCTGCATTGAAGAAGCACTTGAATAAGATGAAACACAATACCCCAGGCAGAACAATAAAGTTGTCCACAGGAAAGCACATGCTCCTCAAAGAAGAAAACTATCCAGAAATCAAGAAACATGATAAAGGAACAAAGTACATTTTTAAGGATATTAAAATCAAGTAACTGAACAAAGCCCCTAATTTACAAACTAAGTGCACTTGTCACTTATCAAAGATCTTTACAAATATAACATATCCCCATGTTGGAAGTGTTAGCTCTTCATTGACACCCACATCTTGCAGAGTGGCACATGCCAACTGCTTGCCAATATGGTCTTCCATTTTCCCCCCAAGGCAAGAAAAGTCTGCAGTTTCCTGTAAAATAGTACGCAAGTGTAGACCAGCTTGCTGTTTCTCTTCCCCTCACCTGCTGTAGACCCAGAGTCCACCAGTGACCTGGACATGGACTCAGAGATTAAGAACTAGTGATACCAAATGCAGTGACTATGAGGCCAAGCACTACTGTGGAACCAAACCCAAGATCATAGAATCATAGAATAGCAGAGTTGGAAGGGGCCTACAAGGAGTCCAACCCCCTGCTCAATGCAGGAATCCACCTTAAAGCATCCCTGACAGATGGTTGTCCAGCTGCCTTCTGAAGGCCTCTAGTGTGGGAGAGAGAGCCCACAACCTCACCAGGCAACTGATTCCATTGTCGTACTGCTCTAAACCCTGCTCTAAACCCTTGAGCCTGGTGCAACCATTGCAGCCCCCAAGCCTAGCTACAGCAATGGGTCAGTATACCCATCTCCAAGAGCACCACAACCCATGGAGCCAGTTCACCAATGCTGACAATGCACCTGGCATGAGTCCTTGGAGAAATGGAGGAGAGTTAGCCCCCAGGTCATAGGTCTGTTCCTTTAAGGCAGGGGTCTAAAATCTAGGGCCAGGGGTGCAAATCCAGCTCTCCTGAGTTCCCAATCTGGTCCTCTGGAGTTCACCATTCAACCATGGCCCCTTCTCAAAGTCAACAGGTGGTTTCTGCTTCCTCCAAACCCCCCCCCCCATTGTTCAGTAGTTTTCCAGGTTTTGTTCCATTTTTTTTTTCCTGATTGTAAAAGGTTGAAACACTTATCTTACGTTTTAGTTATTGTTGGTAAGTTTTAGGCTAACGTATGCTGGAGAATGTACTTTTTTAAAAAAAAAAAAAAAATTGGCTGAAGTGTAAAAGGATTCCATATAGTCTTGAGGCTTATTGGAGCAAATTGCTCACTAGGAGTTCTCCATGGTGCTGCAACACCTGTCCTGCTTTGCTACCGTAAGGGCCAGGGGCTCCTGTTTCACACTAGAACATGGCATCCCCTCTCTTCCAAATCCTGAAGCAGGCACACTTATGCCTTCAGGCGTAAGGCTAAATGCATGCATGGTGACTCCTGCAGGTGCTCCCATCTGACTGTTCTGCATGGCCATCTGAAAAGGAGGCCCTATATGGGTCCAGCCGCATGGCCGCAGGCTTCCATGCGATCAGGAATCTTACAAGATTGGGGTTCCCAAGTGCCTGGAAGCCATAGTGCAATAGTAGAAGATGTGCTTTGCATGCAGGAGGTCCCAATCCTCTGGAATCTCCAGACAGGGCTAAGAAAGAATTCCTGCCTGAAACACGGCAAGTCAGCATTGACGATACTGGGCTAGGTGGACCAATGCTCTGATCTCAGTAAAAGGCAGTTTCCTATGTTCCTTAAAGAAAATCTCTCCTTTTCAAATATCAGTGTTTAGTGCACAAATGTTGGGTGAGGGCTGATGGGGCACAGGCAAGGCCAGCCCTGGCATGAGGCAAGGTGAGGCAGTAGCCTCAGGCAGCAGAAGCTGAGTGGAAGAAGCATGGTGTTCAAGGAGAGAACTGTGTGCCTGGCAGCCTGCTGTGCACCCAAGAAGTTAGCCTGATGCCTTCAGGTTCAGTAGAGGACATTGTCCCATCGCTGGTGTTGAAGTCCGATTCATCTGCTAGTCCAGCCAGCTTTTGTTCATGGAATGGGAGAGGGCGCCATCTTGTCCTTCATCTCTTGGGCCATTCCTGGACAGTGGTGTCAGAAACAAGGTCAGGAGTCCCCCTCCACATACGTAGCCCTTAGGCTTTGGGGCAAATCTGTGAAAAAGAAAATCTGTTAGAATGAGCTGTTTTAAAAACAAAATTAATATGCAAACAAACGGAACCTTTAACATCATTCCCTTCTTTAATAAAAATGAAACAAAAGAACTCCTGCAGAATTTAAATTGACAGCATCCTTTTAAAATGATGGCCTGGTAAATCCAAAGGAAATTTTGCTATTGACTTCAATCGAGTTAGGGAGAAAAAAATCTTTCATGTGTTATGATGCCAGATCTTTGAGTCTCATTAAAAATTATAGCTGCCATTTTTTTTCTCAGAAGATGAAAGACTGTGGCAAAAAAGGAGAATTTTGATGATGTATAGAGGAAAAGATTTTGAAATGGCCTGAAAGAAATGAAGGTATAAAGTAACTTCTTAAAAAATCATGAAATATTTATTTGCTTTTAATGTCCCTAATGTAAATTATACAGATATAGTCAATATAAACATAGATTGTATTAAAAAGAAGAAAAAAGTGGACCCATTCTGTTTCATCTACAATGTGCTATGCGTAAACATGACAAAACTATAGTCAAACATTTTAGAGTTCTTTGTTCAAGAATTTTGATGCTGTGGTGTTTAAAGTCATGTAAAATATGCAATAATGATTTCTTGTTCCTGGGAGCGAAAATAGCCAGAGAGAATAAATGGCCATCTTCTTCCAATCATAAGGAATGAATAACAAAAGTGGAAGAAGGAATGGTTAGTCACAAGGTTATAGGTCAGATTAGGGGAGCCAGGAATCAAGTTTATGTGCCAGGTTAGAGAAGCCTGGAGTCAACAATTCATTCATTCATTCATTCATTCATTCATTCATTCATTCACAAAATTAGTATCCACCTCATAATACAGGTTATCTGAATGTACTAACAGAGAATGACCCAGTTGGATACTGCCCTTGCATTGAAACAAGGTGCATGTGTAATGTTTCAGGTTTCTGAGCATCATCACATAAGACGAAAATCACGTTTCCATAACGTTGCTTCTCTGCCCACACATTTGTCCCTCTTTACTTCCTCTTTCGAAAGAGGAAGTAAACAACGTGCACATGGCCCGTTCATTGGGCCGTTTTGATCCCGCTGCTTCTCCTGCACACAGGAGCAGATAGTGGCAAGTTCCACCTCGAAAAATAAGTCAGACTTACTGGGATGTTTGTCATGAGAAGCAGGCCAGAGGGGCAGGAAGCACACGGGACCCAGACGATATGGTGAGAGGGACCCATCAAAATCTGTGAGTGCCCAGCAATGACCGTGCAATAAAACACTCATCTGATGATGCCCTCTATAACTAGGATGAGGAGGGGCAGATTACAATCACTCCAGAGACAATTTATCTATCTATCTATCTATCTATCTATCTATCTATCTATCTATTTATCTATCTATCTAAAAAGTTTAAGTGAATAATAACATGAAGAAAACGATTAACACAAATATGAATCAAATTTATTCCACTCCCCTTTCAACCCACAGTTCTCTGTGAAGAGCGGTGTTAGTTTTGCTGGATCAACAACAGCTGTTTATCCCCATTCATTAGTCCCCTGTTCGCTTGTCTCTCTGTGTGGAGTGCACGCTGCATTAAACTGCAGACTTTCTCCTTCTCCACCACGCTGCTGGTTTCTCCATCCTTCCTTCCTTTTTCTCCTCTTTCGCTCCCTTTCTGCTGTTTCTTTCCCCTCTTCTCTCCTCCAGCACAGCTGCCCCTTTTCAACAGAGCTTTTGCTCTTCCCTCGCTCCATTCTACGCCCCTCCCACTTTATACTCGGCCACCTTTCCAAGGCCCCGAGAGACAGGCATTACACATGCACTGCGCTTACAAGCAGAATCACACTTCTGGGAGGCTTCCAGAAGTGCTATTCTGCTTGCTAACAATGGTCCGTATGCCTTGGGCAGTATCCTACAGAGCTGTCCCACTAACACCACTGACATGGCACTAGCATAAGGGCCATCTATCACAATGGCAATGGCATTCGCTTGCATGATGGGGTTCCCCAGAAAACCCATTGTGCAAGAGAACACATCGATTTAATGTCATTGTTCATGATAAAAAGGCAGAGTACACATCAAATAAATAAATGATGTTAGCGGAATGACTCTGTAGGATACTGCCCCTTGTTTCAATGCAAAATTGCCACAATTTGCTGTGATTTCAGCAGCCACACTGGCAGGGGGGTGGGGTGGGTCATGTTGCTCGTAAGGAACGTATTGCTCACATCTTCTGAGGATCTTATATCATTCCCATATACAATAGGATGAACACCATTCACCCAGGTGGATGACCCACTAGCCAATACCATTCACCCAGGTGGATGACCCACTAGCCAACACCATTCACCCAGGTGGATGACCCAGTAGCCAACACCATTCACCCAGGTGGATGACCCGCTAGCCAACACCATTCACCCAGGTGGAAAGCTTCGACTGTGGGGTGGTATATAAATGTAATAAAATAAATAAATAAATGACCCAATAGCCAACACCATTCACCCAGGTGGATTTATTATTTGATTGATTGATTGATTGATTACATTTTTATACTGCCCAATAGCCGAAGCCCACTAGCCAACTCCATTCACCCAGGTGGGGAGCTTCAGTTGTGGGGCGGTATATAAATGTAATAAAATAAATAAATAAATGACCCACTAGGCAACACTGTGATGGAATCGCTCGGTGATTCCCCAGCCGGAGAAGGGAAGGTCTGACTCAGCCAGACCAGACACACGCCCCTTCACTGCCACTTGTTAACCCTTTAGAGTCTAGGTTCTCAAGGAAACAACTCCACACTCCAGAGATAGGGACCAAACACTTTTATTCTTCACACTACACATTTCTGTAAGGGTCCACACATTAAAGTAAACATGTAAGAGGTTTGGGGGAAAACACGGACAAAAGAACGACACGCTTAGGACAGCAGGGAATAATACCTCCCCCTCCCCCTTCACACGCTTAAGCCAATTAAATTCACACACTCTCCCCACTTTACCACCCACCAGCCATAACTCTGGCAAGGTCCCTTGCCCACTTGTACCCAAACCTGAACTAAAACATAACAAACATTCAACTCTGTGACTCAACCCCTTTGTTGCTCACTCCAACTTGACTTTACGCCACTCGAATTAGAACTCTTTCCCTCAGCGGCTGCGTGGAGCTTCCGCCATCCAGCTGGCCCAGCCTGGATGCTCTAACTCACCACCCACACAATGGACTCCTAACACCCACAGGAAAGAGACGGGACCCTTGGGTGCCTAGGGCTTTTATCCCTTTCTGGGACCCCCTTGTCACCTTACCCACCCTGACCAATAGAAACCCCATAGCAACCCACACCTCTCCCGAAGGGAGGGGGGAATGCTCCCAGACATTGCACAGCTGCAACTTGTTACTTCCCCCCTCCCCGGTACCAGCCTGGGGAGGCGTTATCAGATACCAGGCACTTCTCGCCCAGCGCTGCCTTGGCATTTCACTTGCTACTCCCTTCTCAGACACAAAGAAACCCCTCTCCCTCTCTCTTGCATGAAGCAAAAGATGTTCTCTTAAAGGGACTATGGGCTCAGCCCATGACAAACACCATTCACCCAGGTGGATGACCCACTAGCCAACATTACCAGACTTGTGTCCTGGTTTATTTGCCCTCTTCCAGTCCATTATCATTCACAGGCAGCTTTGGTTCCCCTTGTTTCTCATGAAAAGTCTCTCTGCCATGAAAGAAAATGCACAAATCTGTATTGATGGGTCCAGTCTGTGTAACAAGATGCATAAGTTGAGGGGGCTAGCAGAGAGAAGTTGTTTGTTAATATTATATCTTGGCTATTCCATTAAATTGAGCTCAAGGGCACTAGCATCAATAAAATACAAAGTAAAATGCAAAATAAGCATCAAAAACATATAAGCAAGGCATGTAAAACACTTCAATAAAAACAATAGTACCAATAAAAACAACCAACCATTAAACCAATTGCTGCATATTTACAAAGGCCATAATAAGGGTTCTTCCAGTTAAGGCTTTTATTATACCATCACCCTGCCTCATTCATGAGATTTCACAGAGTGTTGTCTTCCACTCATCACCCTCCCATGTTTTCCCTCTGCTTCTTCTGACTTTCTTTGTTCTTAATGTAGAGAATCTGGTAAATTATTATTATTATTTCTTACCTGCTTCTCCATTCTGATCGAGGCGGGGAACAACAGTAAATATAAAATACATAAAACTGAATTAAACCATAATATACATTGTTAAAACATCCTAAAATCATTTTTAAAACATCCTAAAATTACACTGGATAGGCCTTCCAGCAGAGATCAGTCTTTAAAGCTGTCTTAAATTCAGAGAGAGAGTTAAGTTGACGAGTCTCCTCCGACAGTCCATTCCACAGTCTGGGAGCAGCAGAAGAGAAGGTCCTCTGGGTTACAGTTGTCAGGCTAGTTTCTGCTGACTGAAGTGGATTCTTCCCAGAGGACCTGAATGTGAGGGGCTGATTGTACGGGAGAAGGCGATCCCACAGGTACCCTGGACCCAAACCATGTAGGGCTTCAAAGGTGATAACCAACACTTTATACTTCACCTGGAAACGAATTGGCAGCCAGTGAAGAGATTTTAAAACTGGTGTAATGTGGTCATCCCCTAGGTGCCCCGCTGACCAGCCTGGCTGCCATATTTTGAACTAGTTGAAGTTTCTACATAGGCACAAAGGTAGCCCTGTGTAGAGCGCATTGCAGAAGTCAAGCCTTGAAGTTACCAGCGTGTACACTACCGTCTTTAGGTAAAGAGAAAAATTCACATCAGTTAAAGCTGCAGGAGCCCTGCCCTCTTTTGTAACTGGCCACTCTAGCTGTACTCCTGCATCTTTAACTGTTGTGATGAAGAAGGAATTTCACCAGGTGCTGCATGCATACGAATGACACCTGCTGAAATTCACTTTTCTATTCAACTGTTAAAGATACAGGAGCCTTGTCCTCCTTTCCATAGGGTCGCCCTAAATTAGAATTCCATACTTTCCAAGGTGTCGGATAGAATTGCTCTGCCTGTCTGCTTTTCCTAAGGTGCACATCTAAAAATGTGAAGTGGGAATGTGACACATACAGATTTGCTTTTAAGTAATATGTGAAAAGCACTTTGTTAACTGTGCTTCCCTTGGCATTTTCCATTGAAAAAGTATTTACTCCCACTGCTGTAAGCAAGTACTCAGAAACAATAGAGAGTGGAAATGTAATAAAGCTTAATTTCAATAACGAGGTTCAGCAATTTAGCTGCTACAACCCATTGAATCCTCTTACAATAAGAAGAGGATGGTTATGACGTGTATTTAACCTTTAACAAGTAAAAGACTAATGTGTGTCATATTTGGAAGGCTATACTAAGAAGGGTGTGTGTGTGTTTTAATTACTCTCAAATAATTTTTAAATGACATTTAAAGAAGAAGAAAGAGCCTATGGTGAGATAACAATGCAATTTTGTTTTAGAATTTTAATTGGAATTGTCTCATGTAAAAGGATGGTTGTAGCAGAGGACATGTATAATCCATTGATGTGCATCACAGGTAACATTTATCGCTCCCCGAGTGATAGATGGTTTCTCTGTAAGCAGAAATTGGCATCTTCATTAAAGACATTCCAAAAATAAACATCTCATTTGAAATAACTGTAGCATTTATTTTGAGTAGCAATTTGATCAAAAGTTAGGGGAATAGGTTAAAAGTTATTGAGTGAATGGGCTAAAAAAAGTAAAGAAATTAAAACTGTTGTGGTGGAGAACCATGGGGCACAATCTGTGACTTTAAAAATGCAGGTCTACTCAGAAGTAAGCTCCATTGAATTCAGTAGGGCTTACTCCCAAATGAGTGTACTTGGAATTTCAGTTTAAATGATAGAAGCTGCAATCACATGCACAACTTAATGTCCTCCAGATGTTTTGGAATACAAACCCCATCAATCACAGCCAGCATGGCCAATGGGCAGAGATGGTGGAAGCTGTAGTCCAAAACATCTGGATGGCATCAGATTGGGGAAGGCAGCTACACCTACATAGCTGAAAATGTTCCATTGAATTCAATGGGACTTCTAAGTAGCGATACACATGACTGCACTGTGAGAAACAACGGAAGATGCTTCATGGCTAGTATTTTATTTTTATTTATTAAATTTATATACCGCCACATAGCCGAAGCTCTCTGGGCGGTTTACAAAAGTTCCCTATCTTGTGGGCCGCTCATTCACAGCAAATCACAGTCAGCCTAATCACACATTGACTTTACTGCCACAGTAGCTCAGACCACTTGCAACAAATCTCAACCAGGGAATGGGGTACTGCACACTTAGAGTGTCTTCTCTTCGCCTCAAAAATGGATCATTTGCAAGGCCACTGGAAAGCTAGGTTTTGCCAGCTTGTTGTTTTAGAGGCCCAGGTCTGGCCAGAAAAAATACCCTATTATACAGCCCGGCTAAGTGAGCGATCAGTCATTACTATGCTAAGGAAGAAAATGACTGTACAAAAGAGAGAGGCCTTAGCCTACATTTAAATGTCTCAGATCAGAGAGAGAGAGAGAGAGAGAGAGCACAAATAAGAACTTGTGGTGTGTAGGTCGAGAAATAATGAGACAGACAACAATAGCTGGGTTTAAACAGGGCCACTTTTATTTAATGATCTGCAAAGGGGTGGAAATCCTATCGGGCATCCAGCATGGCCTGCTTACAGGCCCCGCAGGTCGGGCGAGCCATTCGTAGCCCGTGGGCAGGCGCAGGACCATTCGCCTTCCCACAGGCCTGCCCCTTGTGGGGTAGGGAGACCTTCCTTTGTCACCCCCAACTCATACTGCAGGGCTCAGAGTGGGTGAGTAGGGTTGGCCCCAAAGGTAAGCCTTATCTCCCTAGCTAGGCCACGGGGCTCAAAGATGGAAGCCTCAGATCTTACCAGTCGCCTTGAACAGTGCCTGTGAACGCTCACCAATTCGCAATCCCTCTGGATGCCCGTACCTAGCGCCAAATGAAATGTGACCAAATTAAACAAATTAACCTATTTATTACTCCCAAGCTGTCTTACAGTGTGGATTAGGCAAAAAAAAAACACAACCTCATGCACAAATCAGTACATGAGTAAAAAATTCCGACTCAGCCCCAAATGGCAACCAGCAAGCCCACACTGTTTACAGAGAGGGAGGGAGCCGTGCAGCAAAGAGCAAGCTGAGAGGGGAGAGTCTTTCTCTTAAGACTTCTTAGTCCCCTCCCAGTCTTGTGGCCCAGATGTGCCAAGCCAATGGCAAGCAGGCACGTCTCATCCTCTCCCATGCCCACGAAGGCCTCTCAATGCCCAAGCATGGCAGAATGGCACTTGTAATGGAACACAGACATTATAAGGTAGCGTAAGATGTTGTTCATCAAAGCTTCATGCCGACAAGATAGTGGCTCCATTCAGAAGACACCTTAAACCACTTTAATAAAGCATTTTGCCTTATTCACCATGGTTAAAGCTGTGGTTTAAGGTGTCTTCTGAAGAGGGCCACTGTCTGTCTGCAAAACTCTCATTTTGGACTCATTCTCTCCCTTGGAATACTGTCTGTCCAGCACTGGCATTGCACGTCACATTGTCTTTGGAAAATGGTGGCAGCCCACAATCTACTTCCAAAGTTCACCAAATCCATGGCTGTGTGACATGTTCTCCCATTAAAGTACTTCTGCAGTAACAGCTCAGATATCTTGTGCTTGTACTTGGATAGCTACAAGTTGGGATCTGTGAGAATTTTGTTTGACCCTGTTTAGATTACACCCTAAGCCATGGTGGTTAAGCATTTTGAGCTTGTCTTAGTGTTTCATGTAAAACATATCCCGGTTGTGGAACGAGCTCCCCAGAGAGGTCCGCCTGGCGCCTACACTGTACTGCTTTCGTCGCCAGCTGAAGACCTTTTTATTCACTCAGTATTTTAACACTTAATTTTAACTTAAATTTAAATTTTACTGTTTTAACTCTGTATTTTAATCTTATATCAACTTTGCTGTGTGGTTTTATCCTGGTTGCGTTTTTTATACTGTATTTCGTAATTGTGTTTTAACCTGTTGGGTGTTTTACTATGGTTTTAATTTTTGTGAACCGCCCAGAGAGCTTCGGCTATTGGGCGGTATAAAAATGTAATAAATAAATAAATAAATAAATAAATAAATATCTTAGCATATCGTGTGAACCATTCCTAACCATGGTGGCTACATAACCACAATTTAAACACATCCACTAACTATTTGCTGCAAAAGGTTTAGCGGCCTAACCATGGCTTAACGTGTTTTCTGAACAGTTCAGTTTTGATAAGAATTTACCAAAATCCACTAAGTTCTCTATAAGGACAAAACTTCATATTTCGGACAGAAAGTTCTTTCTGTCCTTTCATATTTGGGACTGAAAGAACTTGATTTTTAAAAATATCTATATTGACTCTGAAAGTGCATATGCAACACATTAGTTGACCCTTGTAACCAGAATTTCACAATAATAAAAACAGTTTTTTTAAAAAAATAATTGTCCAAAATTCACGAAATCCTTCATATTTGGGACAGAAAGAACTTGATTTTTTTTTTAAAAAAAAAATCTGTATTGACTCCAAATGTACAAATGCAACGCATTAGTTGACCCTTGTAACCAGAATTTTACAGTAATAAAAACAGTTTAAAAAAAGAGAGAAAATTGACCAAAATTCACAAAGTCCTTCATATTTGGGACAGAAAGAACTTGATTTTTAAAAATATCTGTATTGACTCCAAATGTACATATGCAGCGCATTAGTTGACCCTTGTAACCAAAATTTCACAATAATAAAAACAGTTTTTTTAAAAAAAAAAAATTGTCCAAAATTCACGAAGTCCTTCATATTTGGGACAGAAAGAACTTGATTTTTTAAAATATCTGTATTGACTCCAAATGTACAAATGCAACGCATTAGTTGACCCTTGTAACCAGAATTTTACAATAATAAAAACAGTTTTAAAAAAGAGAGAAAATTGACCAAAATTCAAAGTCCTTCATATTTGGGACAGAAAGAACTTGATTTTTAAAAATATCTGTATTGACTCCAAATGTACAAATGCAACGCATTAGTTGACCCTTGTAACCAAAATTTCACAATAATAAAAACAGTTAAAAAAAAAAAAAAGAATTGACCCAAATTCACAAAGTCCTTCATATTTAGAACAGAATGAACTTGATTTTTTTAAAAAATCTACATATTGGAGAAAGTGTAACTGACAAATTCACCCATCTCTAGTGAGAAACTATGATGAGATTAATTAAACATTGTAGGATTTTCATAGCGATTGAAACAACAGGGTAACATTAAGTGATGCAAAGAAATTAATTGCCAAGTGGAGATTTGAACTTGAAGGTCCCCATCTAAGTCACACCACACTGCCTCTCGCATTTTTTTTTTTTTTTTTTTTTTTTAGTAGACGTATTTAGGATCAAGCTGCCAGAGACAATTATAATTAAGCTCTTCACTATCTAGCAGTCTGAAGGAAATGCAACATCCCACACCGTGGGGTTTTTGCCTCCCACTCTCATGCACTTAATACATTTCCCCAGAGGCTGTTACAGGTTGAGGTGGTGTTCTCCTTCCTACAGTAATTGCTTGTATACAAAGTACTGTGGAGATATATAAAAAAAGTATATATCAAACAAATTAGATATATGTCAGAAACCTATAAATAATGAATTAAATATTGGTGCACTCATAAATATTGCAGAAAAGAGCAATGGATTCCAAAAGAACGCTTCCCTTATGAGTTCTTACACGAACCGCCAGGGTAGTTTGTTGCTGTGGAGTCTGAATTATACATTTCTGGGTATACAATTAGTCCGACCGTCAAGCTTTTAAATTTATCTTTGGTAGGCAACATTTCTAAATTGAATGAGGGATAGCCCTCGAAAGCACACCACTAGTCTAGTTCGTATTTATTTATGAACGTTTGGATACGGAGTACGGGTTTGAAGTTGTGTGTGTGTGTGTGTGTGTGTGTGTGTGTTTACAAAGATGTTTAATTTCTTTGTGACCTGTCTAGGCATTTTGGCTGAAGAAGGCCAATGTAACATTTAAATGTCAATTTCCATGGATATTCTGCATTCTAAAGGTAGTCACACATCATGGTGGTTTTATGCTGGGGTTGTAACTGTGATATGGCGGCCTGTGAGTTGAGTTGAACGTTTTATAGTACCTCAAGCCCAGATGGCCACACCCCTTCCTCAGGTGTTTTTTTTTAAAAAGCTACATCACTGCACCTGTTGCTAGTCAGAGCAGACAGTACATGATTAAAACTGGGAAGCTTCGTATATCTTGATTTCCCCACTATTCAGCATGCTGGGGGGAAAGTCGGGCATTCTTTGCTTTTTCGAGAATAGAGGACGTACGGCCTGCGCAAGATGGTTTTAGTAGGGTGACCATATTTGGGAAACCAAAAAAGAGGACACCTAGTGTGTGTGTGGGGGGGGAAGCAGCTTTCTGAATCCTGCAGAAAGTACGTTATTACCCCGCCCCTTAAAGAACCCAATTGGAGTGGAGGAGGGGAAAGGATTTAATTCTTCACCACCACCATCCACTCCAATTGGGGCCTTTTCTATAATGTCCACGAATGACCCACTTTCCCCTTTAAGACCTCAATTGGAGCTCAGGGTGGGGGAATGATGTGCCTCAAGAAAGCATGTCATTCCCTCCTGCCATGCTAATGGCAGCCTTAAAGGGGAAGGTGTGTCATTCCAGGACATGATTGAAAATTACAGAAAATCCCCCCTGACACCATGGAAAGAACAAAAACCAGGACAAATCCGGGGAAATCCTGACAGTTGGTCACCCTAGTTTTAGTGAACGCATGACTGCCTTGGGGCTTGACGAAACCCAAGTTATTAACAAGCCGGCGTAAAGTATCAAAAAGCCAACTCACTGTAGCTTGAGAGGGCTGCATTAATATAACACTTTGCAAATGTTGAAAATGCTTTGTATACCTTATCACGGCAACCCTTACAACAGTTCTCTAAATTTGAGAAAAGTAAGTGGAGAAAAGAGTAAAGTAAAGCATTGTTATCCCCAGAATACAGATGGGGTTGCTGAAGCTGAGAAGCAAGAATGCCTTGCCTAACACCGATGCTATGGCTGAGGTGGGGATTTGAATCAGGAACTTGGCAGTTTCTAGATTTAATTAATTAATTGGAATATTTCTAGCCCACCATATATCGATAGACCTCAGGGTGGGATACCATCAGTACAACAATTCAACATAAGTCATAAACAAGCAGGAAGCAGCCACCAGCCTTTCACTGTGTTTAGATCTACTGATCTTTGCAACTAAGAATTTAACACCTGAATGTATTTTTCCCCTTCTTCCCAATTCCCTTTTGTTTTGTGTTGGGTATTTTAGATTGCAAACCTACGAACAGGGGCTGTATTCTTTCTAATCCTTCTAATCTGCTCTGGGAACCTTTCTGGACATTCTGATCTCACATGAGAAGGGCGTGAGATTTGAGAGAGGCCTTCATAAGGCCTTACCCTATGTAGTTCAGCCTCAGCTGGTCAAGTGGTGAAACCTGCCCACCCTTGGTGCTTACAGGTACCTCAGGCATGTTCTGATCATCTAATTAAGGTCCAGGAAGGTGTGTGTTTGTTTCATGCTGCTCAGATTGCCCAGGGATGAACATGTTTTTCTCCTTCCCTGCAGGAGTATCTTAGGGATCTGCACACAAGTTTATTTTGCCTATGTCTATCACAACTTTGGCAGGTAGAAAGTAAGGCTAGTCAAACTGATGTCAGATGTGGCTTTAATCAGAGTAGGGGTGGACAACTTGTTGTGCCTCTCTAGATGTTTTGGCCTACAGCTCCCATGAGCCCCAGCCAGTGTAGCCAACAGTGAGGAATCATGGAAGTTATTGGCCAAAACATCTGGAAGGCCACAAATTGCCCATCCCTTAATTAAAGGCATGGGGGGATATGATAACCAAGTAGCAGTTTTTAGGCCACTTCTGGAAATGGCAACCTCACCGAGCCCAAATTGAAAATTAGCAGAGGACTTCAGCGGAGCAGAAGGCTCAAGCTTTGTCAATTGACCAAGGAGCCCAAATGCATCATGGGAAGCCAGCCCAGCTCTTTGGGCAAAAAGAGTGGTAGGAGGAATGCCCTCCCCACCACCTCCCCTTTATCTCTTTGTTAATTCAGCTATGCCCACAAATAATAAAGTTCTCGGCAAATAATAAAGTTCTGCCGCTTTCTTGTCAATCTCAATATCCTTGTTTTAAAAATAAATGCCCAGTATAAATATATGGCAAGGTGAAACAACCAGCTGGTTGGGCAGAGGGGGAAATCATAGAATAGTAGAGTTGGAAGGGGCCTAGAAGGCCATCAAGTCCAACCCTCTGCTCAGTGCAGGAATCCACCTTAAGGTGTTCAGCTGCCACTTGAAGGCCTCTAGTGTGGGAGAGCCCACAACCTCCCTAGGCCATTGGTTCCATTGTCATACTGCTCTAACAGTCAGGAGGTTTTTCCTGGTGTCCAGACAGAATCTGGCTTCCTGTAACTTGATCCCATTATTCCATGTCCTGCATTCTGGGATAATCGAGATGAGATCCTGGCCCTCCTCTGTGTGACAACCTTTTCAAGTCCTTCTCAAGGCTAAACATACCCAGTTCTTTCAGTCTCTCCTCATAGGGCTTGTTTCCAGACTCCAGTTCATCCTTGATGAAGGCACAAATTGGTGTTTGAGTGGTGTAGCAAGACTTTACTAAAAACAAAAAACACCTGCCTGTGGTGGAGATGAAAACTTTTAGAGCTGGTTTGTTGATATGGATCAGTACGTCTGCTTGCATTTTTGGACTCTCCATTAGGGGTGTGTCTATGGAGACTGCCATGATCAGCACCAGTGCTTCCATATGGACCACTCCATCACGGGTTGACTGTCATTTGGCCTCTGCTCCTGACAGTGGTGTAGTAGTAAATTTGAAAGTGCGGATGCTCTCTCCTTGTCGTGTAAAGAAAATAGATCATTCATTGACTACAAATGGTCAAAGAGCACCTAATTTCCTTGAATGAGTTCAAATCCCCAGGGCCCGATGAACTGCATCCAAGAGTAATGAAGGAGCTAGCGGAAGAACTCTCAGAACCTTTGTCTATTATCTTTGCAAAATCATGGAAGACGGGTGAGGTGCCGGATGACTGGAGGAGGGCTAACGTTGTCCCTATCTTCAAAAAGGGCAAAAAGGAGGAACCCGGGAACTACAGGCCAGTCAGTCTGACATCCATCCCTGGGAAAATTCTGGAGCAGATTATAAAGAAGTCAATCTGTAAACACCTTGAAATCAATGCAGTGATTACTAGAAGCCAACATGGATTTGTCAGGAACAAATCCTGTCAGACTAATTTGATCTCATTTTTTGATAGGATAACCTCCCTTGTGGACTGTGGGAATGCTGTGGATGTCATATATCTTGACTTCAGCAAAGCTTTTGACAAAGTACCACATGACATTCTGATTAACAAACTAGCTAAAAGTGGGCTAGATGGAACAACTATTAGGTGGATCCACAGTTGGCTACAGAATCGGACTCAAAGAGTACTTATCAATGGAACCTTCTCAAACTGGGGAGAGGCAACGAGTGGGGTGCCGCAGGGCTCAGTCCTGGGCCCAGTGCTCTTCAACATTTTTATTAATGATTTGGACGAGGAGGTGCAGGGAACGCTGATCAAATTTGCAGATGACACCAAATTGGGTGGGATAGCTAATACCGTGGAAGACAGAAACAAACTTCAAAGTGATCTTGATAGGCTGGAGTGCTGGGCTGAAAACAACAGAATGAAATTTAATAGGGATAAATGCCAAGTTCTACATTTAGGGAATAGAAACCAAATGCACAGTTACAAGATGGGGGACACTTGCCTCAGCAATACTACAAACGAGAAAGATCTTGGAATTGTTGTAGATCACAAGCTGAATATGAGCCAACAGTGCGCTATGGCTGCAAGAAAGGCAAATGCTATTTTGAGCTGCATTAATAGAAGTATAGCTTCCAAATCACGTGAGGTACTGGTTCCTCTCTATTCGGCCCTGGTTAGGCCTCATCTAGAGTATTGCGTCCAGTTCTGGGCTCCACAATTCAAGAAGGATGCAGACAAACTGGAGCGTGTTCAGAGGAGGGCAACCAGGATGATCAGAGGTCTAGAAACAAAGCCCTATGAAGAGAGACTGAAAGAACTGGGCATGTTTAGCCTGGAGAAGAGAAGATTGAGGGGAGACATGATAGCACTCTTCAAATACTTAAAAGGTTGTCACACAGAGGAGGGCCAGGATCTCTTCTCGATCCTCCCAGAGTTCAGGACACGGAATAACGGGCTCAAGTTAAAGGAAGCCAGATTCCAGCTGGACATCAGGAAAAACTTCCTGACTGTTAGAGCAGTGCGACGGTGGAATCAGCTACCTAGGGAGGTTGTGGGCTCTCCCACACTAGAGGCATTCAAGAGGCAGCTGGACAACCATCTGTCAGGGATGCTTTAGGGTGGATTCCTGCATTGAGCAGGGGGTTGGACTCGATGGCCTTGTAGGCCCCTTCCAACTCTGCTATTCTATGATTCTAAGATCAAGCAACCCCAGCATACTTTGCATTACAACAGGAGTATCTTGCAACAATATACATTCCTGTGAGTATAGCAGCTAAACTTAGAGGGAACAGCAAAGCTGAGATAGGTGGCAGATGATATTATTGTCCCTGCTAATCAAAAAGTTCTGGTGTTTCCACCCTGTTTTATGTGGCTCCACTACACCATTGCCTACAGACAGTAAAATGTTTTGAGTTTTAAAAAAGTGCCTTCTTCTTCTTCTTCTTCTTCTTCTTCTTCTTCTTCTTCTTCTTCTTCTTCTTCTTCTTCCTCCTCCTCCTCCTATGTTTAGGTTAGCCCTTGAGCCTATGGCAACATCAGAGTGAAAGAAAAAGTTTCATTCATCATACCATACATCAATCATATGAAAGTGTCCCACCCAAGTATTGCTTACATGTATTTAAAGATATTGCAGCCAGGAGTGATGAATATTTCAAACCAACAGGAGCCAAGCTGTGAAGGCTGTTCCCACTGTGGAAAGCATTGTGGGAACAGGCAGTGGCATCCCTTTTAGCTAGCGAAGCACAACTCTGATTTATACCTTTTGTGCTTTCTAGACTTGAGAAACGGGAAAATACTTTCCCTTGATGTTCTTTCACAGCAGTATAGATGCCAGGAATACACAAGTCACTTTTCCCCCCTCTCACTTTTGAGATTGCAGATATGACAACTTCTGAGCAATCGACAGAAGCTCTCAGCTGATCACCTTGACTTCGAAGATCCTCTTTCGTTTGTGAAGAAAAGCAGGGTGGCACCTTTATTTATTATTTATTTATTTAAGGTACAATCCTATGCATGTTTAGACAGAAAAAAAAAGTTCTACATGCCCTACATGGTGACTGGGGAATGTTTGGAGTTATAAGACTCCCTTTTCTATTTAAAAATGCATAGGATTGCACCCTTAATATTTATATATAATAAAGGTTTTTGTCCTTATGAAGCAATAATTTGGAGTAATTTGGGGTTGGGTGAAAATTAAGCAGTGACGAAGCTGAGTCATTATTTCCTTTCTGTTCTAGAACATACAGCCCTACTTGGGTTCCTGGTTGAGTCTTACTGTACCTATATCTAAAACAGCAGGCTACTGAAGGATGCAACCTTCAATAAGGTTGAACTGATTCTCTTTCAGAATAATAGTTTCTTTTTTTAACAACAACAACAAAAAAAAATCCTGTGACTTGAGTGCCCTAATAAATGAGATCAAAAAGTTTAGTGGCACTTTAAAGGCTAACACGTTTATTCTGGTGTAAGGTTTCTTGGACACTTCATCAGATGCAAAAACTGTTAACCTAGAATTGGCAGTTGAATATAAACATACTACGGGCAGAGGGGATGATGGGAACTGTGTTTTCAGAGGAAACTGAAATGCAAAAATGCAGTGATGATTACATTATGAACTGCCACATAGAAAACATTGTTGGGTGATTCCATAGATATTGCAATTGTATGCCAATTAACATTTCTATGCATATAAAGAATTCTGCGGTGTTTCATTTCCACCCTTACTGAGCATCTCTGATCATTTATCATGGTATCATCAGTCATTGGTTAGATTGATTAAAAAGGGGGGTGTTGTTGAACATGACCATGTTCTGATTTCTTGGACAGCATGTCTGTTAATAAATGTTATTGTTAATGCAATCCCTTTTAAAATCTTCAAATGGCATGTTCCATCCTGATCACAGCTTCTTCTTCTTCTTCTTCTTCTTCTTCTTCTTCTTCTTCTTCTTCTTCTTCTTCTTCTTCTTCATAGCAGCATGGGGAGGGGGTTTGGAGGGTGGTTTAACAATGTAGAGGTATATTTTAGGTTCTAATTACATGTTATCTGCAAATTGGTTCCAGATTCTTTTCTTTTCTAAGAAAAGCTGCTTCAGAAGACAGTGAATGAATAGAGAAGCAGTGAAAGGGTGCTTAGCCTTTTCCTCACCAAAGATCCACTCAAAAAACCCTTGCCAAAGTGTTTTCATTCTTTCAAGGGGGTCACAGAGAGTGGGAAAGGGGCAAAGCTAGGGTGACCCTATGGAAAGGAGGACTGGGATCCTGTACCTTTAACAGTTGCATAGAAAAGGGAATTTCAGCATGTCATTTGTATGCATGCAGCACCTGGTGAAATTCCCTATTCATCACAACAGTTAAAGCTGCAGGAGCCCTGCCCTCTTTTGTATCTGGTCATGAGAGCAGGGCTCTTGCAGCTTTAAATAGGGTGGCCCTATGGAAAGGAGGACCCAGCTCCTGTATCTTTAACAGTTGTTTAGAAAAAAGATTTTCAGCAGGTGTCATTTGTATGCATGAAATTCCCTCTTCATCACAACAGTTAAAGCTGCAAGAGCCCTGTCCACTTTTGTATCTGGTCACTCTAAGTATAGCTGCTGCAGCTTTAACTGTTGTGATGAAGAGGAAATTTCACCAGGTGCAGTATGCATACAAATAGCACCTGCTGAAATTCTTTTTTTCTGTGCAAATGTTGGAGATACAGGAGCCCTGTCTTCCTTTCCATAGGGTCACCCTATTTAAAGCTGCAGGAGCTCTGCCCTCTTGAAGAGATACAACCCCCACCCCTGAACTTTTTTGGTTGGCTACAGACCTGGTTCCTACGACTCTTTCTCTCTCTCTCCCAGCGAATGCACCGCTCTGATTTCCTCTCCCTTCGGGGAGGGGGGAGGACGCCCCTTCCCTCCGGCCCTCGAGTAGCGGCTATCTTAACCTGTTGCCGTCTCCCCTCCGCCCCGCCCCCCCATCGAGCCGCGTATCCCCCCTGTGCTGTTCCAGCTAATCTCCCCCGCACCGCCACCATTGTCTGTTCACCTCTTCCTCTTCCAGCCTAGCCTCGTCCCTCCGTCTCCTCCCCCCCCTCCCCAGCCCTTGGGGGCCTCCACCCATCTCGTTCCCCACGGAATCGACGGATACGGGCGTTATTGAGAGGAAAGAAGCAGACAGGACAGAGGCGGATCCGAGCAGTAGAACCGGGTGGGGGGGGGGAGTTTGGCCGATCCCTCCTCCCCCCAGTCCTACCCCCCCCCCGCTGGCATCTTGTCTTCGCATCCCTCTTCCCGTTCTGCGCTCCCCCTATCTCAAACCCCCTCCCCCCACGGCCAAAGCGCTTCCCGAGCTCCGTGCCTCCCCGCCACCGCCGCCCTCTCCCGGCCTCCCTCTCCCCCCCTGTCTGCCTCGCTGTCTCCGCCACCTGCCCGGCGCCTGGCAGGCAGGTGAAGGCAGACGGCGTCGGCGCCGCCAGCGCGCATGCCCTGCCTCCTCTCCCGGGCATGCTCATTAGCGGCCGAAGAGGCAAAAGCGGAGGACGGCGCGGCGGGGCGGCTGCCAGTCCGCCCGGCGCAGCGCCGCCGCCGCCGCAGCAGCAACAGCAGCGGGGTCGGCGGTGGTGACAGCGGCGGGGTTGGGCAGGCGGGGGCAGCCGGGGCCGCTCTGCCTCCGCGGGGGCTGCCTGGGTGCCTCGGGCTGGGGCTGAGCCGCCTGTGCTGCTGCTGCTGCTGCTGCGACCAGGAGGAGGACGCCGACGCCGCCTCCGCGGAGGCGCGGGAGGGACGATGCGGGCAGCCAGCCGCCGCCGCCGCCGCCGCCACCGCCGCGATGTGGATTTATCGTCGCCTTCAGCCTAGCTGCCGCGCCAGGGAGGAGACGCGGCGTCGGCGTCGGCCGGGCATCGCGATGGCTGGCGAGCGGAGCCGCGCGGCCGGGAGGCGTCGCCGGCGCGGCTGCCGCTGAAAGTTCCAGCGGGCGAGCCGGTAAGTTTGACGGCGCCGGAGGAAGAGGCTGGCAGCCGGGCCAGGAGGGAGCGATTTCCCGGAGAAGGGGGGCGGGGAGCGAGGAGCGGGCGCCCTTGGCCAGCCTCTTTGTGCGTGTTCCCCTCCCTCTCTCCCTCTCCCTCTCTCTCTCTGACACCCTCCTCTCTCCCTCTCCCTCTCTCTCTTTCTGACACCCTCTTCTCTCTGTCTCTCCCCCCCCCCCGTCTTGCCTCTGTTCTGACAAGACCGACGTGTCCTGGGTGCGTGTGAACTGCTGCAAGGGCAGCAGGGAGGGTGCCGTGGCATTCGTGTGGGCACCCTCCCCCCCCTCCCGCGGGCAGCTGGTTGGTCACAGTGTGAACAGAACGCTGGACTCCGTGGATCCAGTGTGGCTCTTCTTCTGTTCTTCTTCTGCTGGGCGCAGTGTTTTTTTCTTCTGTGTAAATGGGTGCAGTTAAATGAGCAACTGGATAAAAAGGAGAGTTGGTCACTCTTCTTATTGGCATTGTGCCGTGTGTGTATGTGTGTGTGCGCACGCACAAGAGAGAGAAACACATCCACACACCTGTGCATACAGCTTTTTTTTTTTGCACACCTGCACGGTCTTCCACACGTGTGTGTGTGTGTGTGAACTGGGCACAGGACCCCAACGTGGAATTAAGACGTTGTGCACCTGGCGGTGTGGTTTGGAAGCGAAATCGCCTTTCTCTCGTACCCGGCGCATGGGACCCGAAGGATGCTAAGCTTTGGATCACATCAAGGTGCAGAAGAGGGGACTTTCCCCCGGCCATCAACTTGATCTGTGGTCATGGAAGAACTTTGCACGTATTTCCCAAAGATAGAGCTGGTTTGATGTGACCGTGGAAGGGCTGGGTGTTTAGGCAGCATCAACGTTATGTGCCCAGTGTTGTGTGTGAGTATAAGAAGAAAATCTTGTGTTCGTAGACTGGTGCGCAGTTTCTGTGCTGTCCTGTTTACACTTTGCAGTGATGTTGTTTTGAATGTGCTGTAGGTTTAAATACATCCCTGCTCTCTTTCTGTCGTCCAAGATACAGCATAAAGCCCATGCTTGTAATAGAGCTTCTGCATCTTGTAGTGTGTGTATGTAACCCCCAGCTCTGACACTTACGTTATCAAAATCCATATGTTTTAACCAAATCTAAATATTTGTTCTGCCTATAGGGGGTTTCCTTTGCTGGCAGTTGCTACACTGTCCATTTTATTATCTTAATAAATGAGATAGATGCCATGTTTTCCCTTTACTGGTTTATTTCTTGTCTAGGTTACTTTTACCCCAGATACTATTTTGGGCACAGGTAAAAGTTAGGGTTTTTCACCATCATATCTAGCACTTTTGAAATGTTCGATTTCAATCGTCTGTATGGTGTACAACAATCCTGGATAATGGTGATGATGATGATGGATTGATGATGATGATGATATTCAAAGACTTCAGATGGGCTGATAAGCTACTGGCTTGGGTAATGACTTTGTGGCTGAGGTGAGATTTGAACTCTGGGCTTCTGTATTTGCACCCTCTTAACCACTACACGGCAGTGGCTCTGAACCAGACATTTAACCCTTTGTTAGAAATGTGGCACAATGCAAACCTTTTAAGGATCTTTCGTGCAGTACTTTCTGACTCGCCTTAAAATCGTAGCTGAACTGCTGGGAAAAGAGGATGGATGTGCGTTTCTGGCAGCTAAACAGAGGCGCTTAAAGGTAGTGTGACTTCAAGGCGGGGTGATGATTCCCTTGCCAAGTCCTAGGCCCTCTTTGGAATCTAAGCTAAGGTGAATGAGAGGACAACTCCTGGTCACTTGGATAGTGACCCCTTCCTTTCTTTTATCCTTTGTTTTTTGTCTGCTGCTTCCTAGTCTACCTAGCTATGGATTTTGCCATTTCCACATTTTTGTACTGCGTCTGGTCATTTTCATTGAACATTTGAAGGCAATCTGTCAATCAACACAAGTGCTATTTCCTGCTCTTACTTATTTCTTCTGTTGGATATTGGAAATAACTGTTAGGGCTCGCTGTTCGGAAACAAGTGATGCTAGAGGCCATTGCCATTATTATATTGGGGAGGAGAATGTGTGAACGTACAATTATGTTTTCTCTGTAGGGGAGAGGAGATTGGAACCTGTGCTTCTGATCAGTGACAATAGTAGTTTATAGGGCTGATTTTTTAAAAAGTCATTTTGTCAAACTCCCCTCCCCTGCTAACATTGGAAGACTTACTTTTGAGTAGACCATGGTGCTGTAAGTTATCACTTCATATGCTACGGTCAGAGTTAATAGACGGAGACAGAAATCTGTCTCAGTTCTATGAAGACCTTCTCTGTAGCTTTCATTGTCAAGATTAACAGTAGTGCAAAAATAAATCCAGGTAGTGATGCTTCTCTGAAGATGCGTCAAACAGCTCTGTGTGTGTGTGTGTGTCTGAATGTGTTTGTGGAAATAACTCCAAACCTCCTTTACATTTGCATTCTCCTGGCTATTAATTACCGAGGAAAGCAACAACATAGCACACAATTGATTTCGTATGAGCCTCCACATTCCCAGTGTTGGCAAACAGAACAGCAAATGAATACTGAAGATGAAGGCATATTAACAACTAGCTATAGCAGGCGGAGAAATAATATATAACCCGGGTTCCTTTCTTTTGCTTCCCCCACATGCTGTGCATGGGTTTTGAGGATGAGTTCTGTGTTCTGAGTGATCTAGTGAAGGGAGTGAATCCTCTCTTGTGTGGATTATATAGAATTATATAGTCCAGTCATCTAAATACCATATATCTTTATATGGAAGAGAGTGCCTTTGCTGTCAGTGGGATTTACCTGTAAGTAATGCATTTAAGATTAAGGTTCCAAATCTTTGCAAAGACGAACAGGGTAGATATAGATGGCATATCATGGGGGTGGGGAGGAATTAAAACAATGTGTCTCTCATGTGTTTATGCTGGTGATGTCTGGATTTAAAGAATATTTGTTTGGTATTACATTATCACAAAAGCAATAGGCATGCTCTTGACTTAAGTTGGAATTTTATACAAAATTTCCCTGGAATTATGCTCCATTTAACACAGTGTTAATTACAATGCAATCCTATGTGTGCCTATCAGAACTAAGTCCCACTGTGTTGAATGGGGTTTACTCCCAGGAAATTGGGAGTAGGATTTCATCCTTGGTGACAGTTTGGAATAATCACCTGGTCCATAATGTATTTGTGTATGTACTTAAGTTGAGCTGCATAATGATAATGCAATGGTGTTCTCATTATCTATTTTTGTACTGCTTTGAACAATCCGGTATCAAACCCAACATTTCCAGAACCCACTTCTAAATATGTTTGCCTGGAAATGAAAATAACACTGCTTTCAGTGGAACTTTGAAAAGAAAATGCGTTTCGGAGCCCAATCTTAGTCCATATTCTTAGAAGAGGAGTTGTCTCAATTCTATTGTCAATTAAATCAAAGAAATTGATTTTTTTAAAAAAACAATAGTCTGGATTTTTGATGGGGGAAGGGAAGGAGGGTAAATTCTAATGCACAAAAAAAGATCAGAGGTGAAATGATATTCCAATAGCCTACAGTGCTGATATATTTGCTTATATGGTTTTTTTTTTAATCACATTATTAATTAATTTATTTCCTTCTGCATGGAGATATTGCTTCCTCTAACCCACCTGCTGTTGTCTATTTCTCTTGCAATACAGCTAGTAATTAGCAGAATAGATTGCTTAGATATGCAAATGATGAAAGATTTGATTTCGGTTTTCCGTCTAGGCTGTGTTTGTATAATGGTGATACAGTTGCCTGTGAAGCTGTAATGTAAAGCCTCCTAGCACATACGAAGTTGGAGGGGGGGGAGCTATTTTGGAAATGGATTTTAATTGAAGGAAAATGACTGACTGTCCTTCTGAAGTGGAAAATGAGGATGAAATATTTTGAGAGTCGTTGTTGTTTTTCACTTGTCGTTGCCAGCAAGAAGGTACATAATGAAGACGAATTTCCGTCTCGTAGTACTTCTACAATCTAGTTTCAGGGTTGGTGCTGTAGAAGACAGGCTTGATTATGCTCCTTACCAACTGATCCTAGGTGTGCCTTCAACCTGTTCTTGTTGGTCCATCATGACTTGAATCACTTTTCTGTGATCTGTCACTTTACCGTATGGGTGTCCAAAGTAGATGGGACTTTACTCATGTCTTTAGCCCTAGCATAGATGGTATTCCCTGTGTGTCTAGGGTGTGTGTGTGTGTGTGTTAAACAGCAGTTGTTAGGGGCAGAACCAAATAAGGGCTGTGCCATTTGTGTGGATGTATGGCGGTGGGGGACTATAACCCTTTACTGATGCCATGGTCCTGGTCCATATGACCTCCCCCAATGATTGCTATTTGCAGTGGAATAAAAACACCCCATTGGCACCACTCTGATTATCATGGAAGTGAACAGTTAGGGAAAGACCCTGCATACATACGAAGGAGTTGTTTATTGTTACTCCATGTCGTACGGGGTGGAGAGCCTCCAGCCTATGAGCCAAATCTGCCGATAAGCTTGGTTGCCTTCGGCAGGCCCAGCACACTCCACAATCCTTGGAGGATACCAGGGGCTTGTGGTGAAGGGGGTGGAGAAGAAGTCCCTTATTATCTCTGATCTGGCTTTCCCCTGTCCGCTGCTCCTTTTCTCAGTTGGGAGGAGAGAGCAGTGCACGAAGCATTGCACACTGAGCTGGTGATTGCAGGAGCTCCTTTTAATAACTAAAGAAATACATGTGAAAACACCAGCGAAATTGGGGCCAGCATTCGCTACAGAACATAATAAAGAGGCTCCTTGCAGATAGAAGACCACCTTGGCAGTTGGGACAGGAAGCTGTATCCCAAACCTGGGATACTGGCTGAAATATACTAGCTCAATACCTACTTTTAAAAAGCAAGGGACAGTTACATCTAGTGGCATTGGCAATTTGTAAATAACTACCGAGTATCTCTAAGTGTTTATATAGTGTATGTGACCACTGAGGAAGACCCTCTTTTAGGGTCGAAACGCGTTTGGTCTGTGTGTGTTTTTAAAAAAATCCTTGACTTTGAGTCTTTGAATGGGTTCCTAGTATTTGTTAATGTGTTTTTAAATGTCCGACTACACAGCCCTACAGTGGCAATATATTTTTTCTGCACTAGTGAAACCTATTAATGTATTAAAAGGCTTTTATAATACTTACCCACCTTTGTAGTATATGTGAACATGGATAGTGATACGATCTGCCCCTTTCTCCTACTTTATTGTCTTCACTTTAAGGGGCCTGGATAGCTCCTTTGCTTATCTGCAGACTGTGCTTCCCTCATTCTTGTGTGGAAAGCCAAGGATGAGCAACGTCATCTTCTGGGTTGAAGTACCAAATGGAAACGCTCCAACCTGGGATTAGGGGCATGTCTACATGACGGATTATCCTGGGGATCACCCAGGGGATCCCGGGGGCAGGGAGGGATGATCCCTCCCTTTCCCTGGGATGGCTTTAATCCTGACTTTTCCCACGGTCTCAAGATTGTCCCGAGACTGCAGGACGTGTGGGCAGCCTCCCGGTTTCTTCCCAGTTCCTTGTGAGTAAACGTGAGGAGCTGGGAACTGGGCATGGGGCACAGAGCTCCATCCCCATCGGGATGGGAGGGGGAGAGCAGGATTTTTTAAAACAAAACAAACCTACCTGGATCGCTGGAGCACCCATGCGCTCTTTTTCAATAATAATAAAAACAAAATGGCGGGCGTGACATCCTCTTCCTCCCGGGACATCGCGCACCATGTGTGGACTGAGGGAGAGGATCTCGCGGTCATAAAATCATGAGATCCTTCCCCCTCCCTCCCAGAATGCCAGGAGGTCTAGACACAGCCTAGGAGATGCTTAGGACTGGGATGCAATTATGCTGGGGGCATAGCCACACCCACTTATGTCAGGGCTGTGGCTATGCACACTGATGTTACTCAGCACTGTGGCTCTGCACACTGATGTTATTTGACCCACCCGCCTACCCAGAAGGAGTTCTGCCCATCTGATGTGTTGGTTAAGTCTTGAGTTTGGACCATAGAGACCTGGGTTTAAATCCACACTCAAGTATGATGCTCAGCAGGTAACCTTAGGTCAGCCACACTGTTCTCTCCGCTTCGTATAAAAGGTTCCCAGGGCTCTTTGTGACACCACAATTGCGATAACAAGAAAATTGGCAGCATAACACAAACTCAAATGAAATCGTAAGGAAAAGCAGTGGTCAAAACAGTTTTAAAGTCAGAACGTTCTAGCCCTAGAGAACAAAAAAGTTGTTTGTCTGGTAGGCTCCAGTTGAGCCTCCTTGCAGGAGGACTTCTAGAGGTGTGGTACCAGCAGTTGCTACACACCTCACCTCAGACAATAGGGTCACCTGGAGGAGAAGTTGTCCCAATTGACCTTGGCACATAGCCAGATTGATGCGAGATCTCGTGAAGATTGGATTATATTTTACCCAACATCACAGATCGTTAAGGTTACATCATACAAGTGAGAAGTGCAACAAAATGTTACAGTACTTCTGGCCAGCGTTTCAGCTGTCTAAGCCCTTTTCCAGAATACTTCATTCCTTTCCCCTCTAGGGTGGCATGGAGCCACCACAACTGTGGCCCCCACTGTCAACATTGTTGATTCCACCTTCCCAATCTCCAAATGTTTGTCAGAAGGGGAAGTCCATGTATGAATGCACAGGAATATCTGGATGGGGAAAAGTTATCCTGTTTTGAGTGAGGTGCTCAACCTTGAATTGGTTGAAGTATTTCCAGGCCTTTACGAAAGCTGAAACTCTCTGTGTGCTGATTACTAGAAGAATCTGAAAAGTCATCACTCAAAATGTGGGGTGTGAAATTGGCCAAATGGGAATCTAAGCAATGGAAGCTGCACATAGGTTGCAACACGGGGCTGTGGACGTTGCATTTCGTCTTGAGGTATGGATTTATGGGGGAATCCAGAAGTGCTAGGGACAGGTATAAGGAAAACTTTCCAATGCATGCATGTGCATCTCCCTAAAAGAGGGCAAACGATTGCACAGAATTTGCATACAATTTCCTTATAGTGATATCTATGGATAACAATTTAGAAATAATTACTATCATTTTAAGGAGAAAAACAATACATCTCACCATTGTGAGGGAGACAGTGACCTGGGGAATATGCATAGGATTGCACCTTTAGTGTCTTAAAACTATTGTCAATGTAGTTTTAATATTTTACTCTTTCTGATGTCTTTTTTATTATTGTGTTAAAGTATTGTTATAAATTGGTTGCACCCCCCCCCTCTGATTGCTCTTTAGAAAATAAGATGGCATATAAATGTGAAAATAAACTCAACCTGCCATCCAGTGCTACTTCAAGACCCCCAGTCTTAGGGGTTCTTATTTTTAAACCAGACT
This sequence comes from Elgaria multicarinata webbii, assembly GCF_023053635.1. Lineage (NCBI taxonomy): Eukaryota > Metazoa > Chordata > Lepidosauria > Squamata > Anguidae > Elgaria > Elgaria multicarinata. The sequence goes on from NC_086185.1 coordinate 9,854,473, forward strand.
TTGACTGGACAGATCTTCAAATAGAGGACACCTTCAAACAGAAGACGGCCATATAAAGAACATAAGAAGAGCCATGCTGGATTTGACCAATGCTCCATCTCATCCAGCATTCTGTTCATACAATGGCAAATGAGTTGCCCAAGGGAAGTAGGACATAAGTACAACAGCACCCTTGTTCCCATGTTCCCCAGCAGCTGGTGCATATTGGAGGTAGCATATAGCCATAAAAATGAGTAGCCATTGATAGTTTCTGTGAAGGAGGACACATGGCCACTCTAGCACATACGGTTTTGCATAGCATATATACAACCAAGAGATGTCCCCAAAGAGAAGTCATTAGTTATTGCTGGATAAACAATAGGCCTGACGCAGCTAAAATTGGGCCCTTCACTGTTTTCAGCAGGAGAGGTATGCACCGATTTAAATGTTTGCCACTGAAATCAATGGGGATCATACCTTAATCAAAGTAGGTGTAGGGGGAAATTGGTCTGAAATTAAACAAAATTTGCAAATGCAAATTTCTTTCTATAGACTCAAATTGAGAAAGAATTACTATAATTTAAATAGAAAGGTGATATATCTCGCCAGAGTGTGTAAGGCTGGCTAATTGGACACATTTCTCAAAGAAATAATTCACAGCAGTGAGGCCGATCAACCAACACTGAATGATTTTGTATGCTTGCTCTCCTTCAATTTAAATAGTGAATTGCAAAATGTCAACTTTTTAAATGCTTCTTTGCAAACAGTACATACACTGCACAGTTGTTTGTATCTATTTCCATGAAGTATCTTTTGCATAAAACATTTTTTGAAGCTGCTTAATTTACTGCCGAAGTCTTGGATTGAGGAAGGAAGAATAAAAAGGTGAAGCTCATTGCGAGAAAAGGCCCAGGTAGAAGATGACAGCTAGTGTCATGAATCATGACCCTGGATTTGGAAGTTTGGTGCCACCCCAACATACAGGTCATCCCTCTCTGGGAAGGGTCCTCAAGGAACCTCTGCTGCATCCCCTGACCCGAGGACTTGCCCTCATGTAGGGATGCATGGATTTGGGACATCCCTACATAATTTGGCCTGTGTGTGTTTCAAGGATCGTACAGTGTTGTTCATTCCAGTTTCCTTTCTCCTCCTCCTCCTCCTCCTCCTCCTCCTCCTCTTTTTTGCAGAAAAAAATTGTAAATGATTCCGTAAGAAAGTTCACAACAACAATCTAATTTATGTGACTGCATATCATTGACTGTGTTGTCCCCTGTTCTGTTTGGCTTTCCCCCATGTATATTTTCCATCATGACATCTGTCTCAGCAGAAAGATGCATATTTTCCTGCAAATGAATTTGCGTAAATTTCTGGAAAGTTAAAGACAAACCTGAAAGTAAATTTCTGGAACGTTTTAAAAATAAATAAATCCGGAAGTCCATGAACTCCACGCATTCTGCAGGTTGTATTCTTAGAAATCCAAGCTCATTTTCATCCACCTTGATTTTCTCTAGCATCCTTATCCCCACACCAGTTTCAGGCCCCAAAAATGACTCTCCAAAAATGACTCTCCAGTGTAGGACTTTAAGACTACAGAAATGAGCACACACCCTTTATTGACCTAATTTTCATCCTGGTCTTCAACTAAGCGCCTTACAAAGATTAACATTAAGATATGATACAAAAGGAAAAAGAAATGAGAAGGAAGAGGATAAAAGTTACTTGTCCTTAGTTATAAAGGTCTGGCAGGAAAGGGGGAAACACGCCCCTTGCAGGTGTGCCTACTTTGGTCTCATCTATGGAGCTAGGCTGGTCTACCCTTTGCTTTGATCTCCTTCTGGGAGGCAGTCAGTTTATAGATGGAGCCTCTGAGAGACCTGAGCTAAGACGCCTGCTTAAGCTTTCTGTTGCTAGTGCTCTCTTATTGGAAGAACAGCTCCTTTCCTAAGCAGCAAGACCAGCTTAGCAGCTCCTGCACGGTGCTGTCCAAGGTGCTATTAGCCTCTGCCTTGCTTTGCTCCTGATTACCTGGAATGCTCATGGAGCATGACCCTTGCCTGGCAAGTCATAGCTTCCTGCTCCCAAAGCCTCCTTGAGTGCCCGATGGACCAGGCATTTCCCTGGGTTCAACCCAAGCCAGGACAGACAGCAGGCTTGACCCTTACTGTCAAAGACCATCAGCCCTGAGGTAACCTGCATGTGTTCAGGATTCCTGTTGCCAGGTGCTTTTGCCAATTATCTCCAAGGAGGTGTTTAGAGAGTGAGCAGCAGAATGTTATAGAGGGGTGATGCGAAATGATACTTTCCATTTGGGTGTGGCCTTCATTTTACCTTCTCACGGTGTTGGTGTTGTTATAGGTGGTAACTCTCTAGTAAGTAGATGAGACTACTAGTTGGAGCTAGGTGGCCCTCTTTTTAAGGACCTTCTGTGAGGGTGGGGTATTGGAAATAAGTTTAATGGCAGCTCTTGACAGAAGCAGACACCGATCATTCTAACAGTGTTGAGTAAGATTGTACTCAGTCTACCTATTTCTAAATGTACCTGCTCTGTGGCTTAGGTCACCTTCAGAGGCCTTCACAAAGGTGACCTCAGAGGAAAGAGAAAGGAGGTGGCTCAAGCCATTTCCACAGCGCCAGCCCCCTCCAGCCTCCTTCTCTCCCACTTCCCGATGCCTCAGCTAGATGGGTGAAAAAGCCCATTTAGCCAAAAATACAGAGCAGAAGGAGTGTAGAGGTGAAGATCACCCTGGCCGCACCTCCTGCACAGATTGGATGGTCGTAAACCAATCAGTTCGGAGGCTGGTGGACATCCCAATAGGATGGTGCCCTTAGTTAAGTAATCTTTTCTATTATTTTTTTAAAAAGATTTTTTTTTAAAAAAATATCCAAGCATTAATAAAGCAGTTAAAAGTATTGATGGGTGAACAAGGTACTTTTTCTTTTCTTCTTATTTTTTGTCAATGGGCGAAAAGTGCACATTTCATTAGTGCATGGAAAAGTGCATTAAAAAACAAACAAAAAGCAAGCACCCTGAAAACGTAAATGTATTCACTTTTTAAAAAATGCACTTTTGTAAATGTGCACATTTTTAAAGAATTGGTTCTTTTTCAAGAGCATGTGCGAATAGGATTTGAGTGTTTAACCCCATCACACCCCTCCAAAAACGAAGGAACAAGGCAGTCTTGGTGGATGTCTTCTCTTGCTTCCTTACTCTTGTTTCCATGTGAACGGGGAGTGGAATGTCGCAAACTTGATAGAAATTTCAAAACAGGGATGACTTTAGGGGGAAAAGAATCTTTTTTACCCTGTTTCCTGCTTGTCAGGCCCCTGTTACCATGGGAACTGGTTCAGAAAGGCAGCGGGTAGTGAATAGTTGAGTGAGAAGTGTTACCCATTACACTTGGCTTCTGGCTGCCTGTTGAGTGAGATTACAAGCTCACTGAAGAGTGGAGTCTTTGAGACAAAAACGGAGTTTTCAAGGCAGAGGTGACACCTCTGGTGCAGGGACCTTCAGCCTGAACCAAGGACAATCTGAATTCGTAGAGAATCCTAGAACAGTAGAGTTGGAAGGGGCCTCTAAAGTCATTGAGTCCAATCCCCTGCTCAATGCAGGAATCCACCTTAAAGCATCCCTGACTGTCTAGCTGCCTCTTGAAGGCCTCTAGTGTGGGAGAGCCCATGACCTCCCTAGATCATTGGCTCCCTTGCCATACTGCCCTAACAGTTAGGAAGTTTTTCCTGATGTTTAGCTGGAATTGTTTCCTGAGCAGTACATAAATTAAGAAGATCTGTATGTTTTAGTATATTTTATTTAACTTTAATTCTGCTCGTCAACAAACTGGACCAAGGATGAATGACCAGAGCCAGCAACAAGGGTAGGCTTGCTTGGGCAACAGCTGAGAGACCATGTCCTAGCAGGGGCTCCACTGAAATTTGCTCTTCCTCTTCACCGTTTTCACCTGCTTGTTCACCTGCCTCTCGCTGTGGCCCAAGAATGATCGTGGTGAGGATGAAGACCAGGCGAAGCCATGGCCTACTTGCTTGCTGTCTCTCTGACTGACTGTCAATCAAGCTAGTGGTAGCAAATGGTGAGAGAGGAGGAAGAATAGTACCTGGTGTCAATAGTGGTGAGAAGGTAGACTTACTGAGGGATGGGGCCCATTGAGGGTGGCTTGCCCGTGAGCCTTCAAAAACCCAGAGCCATCACTGTGGACGGCTATGCCCTGCATTTGTCCCCAAAGGGATCAAGGCTTTGCATGTATACAAATGAATGTGCACAAAGAAGGCAAACTCCATGTTAGGCATTGTAAGAAAAGGAATTGAGAACAGAACTGCCAGTGTCATACTGCCTTTATATAAATCTATGGTGTGACCACACTTAGAGTACTGTGTACAGTTCTGGTCAACACACCTAATAATAATAATAATAATAATAATAATAATAATAATAATAATAATAATATAGAGCTGGAAAAAATGCAGGACAGGGCAACTAAAATGATTAAGGAGCTGGAGCATCTCCCCTTGGAGGGAAGGTTACATCAGCTGGGATTGTTTAGCTTGGAAAAAGGAGCCTAACGGGAGACATGATAGAGGTATACAAAATTAGGCATGGTGTGGAGAATGTGGAGAGGGAGAAATTTTTCTCCCTCTCTCAAAATACTAGAACCCAGTGGGGTCACCCTATGAAGCTGACTGGTGGGAGATTCAGGACATAT